>NC_051437.1:12071377-12082679 GCF_001649575.2 Kryptolebias marmoratus | reverse complement strand
GGAATGGAAACATATGGATCAAAATAAAGGAAAGAACACAGGCTAGAATGGTGAAAGAACTCAAAGATCTAGAACATTTTAAATGAGTTAAAGAGGGGATAAACGGCAAACTGTAACAACTCGGTAAAAATATTTTACTTATATAATGGAAAACACGATATATACAAACATGACAATATATGAAAACCCTGACACTAAGGTTTACAGTTTAGATGACGTGGTCGACTTAGAATTCTTCCCAGTAATTAATGATTCTGAATATTTCAATGAAGAGCAATTTAAAAACATTAATATAACAAAAGGAGGCCTTTCTATTATCCATTTTAATAGTAGAAGTATAAATGCAAATATATTTAAAATAACAGATTATCTAAACAGGACTTTCACAATAATAGCACTTTCAGAGACATGGCTTAATGATTCAAATATTGATAATATTCACATTGAGGGATATGAGTTTTACTACAAGAATAGAAGCAATAAAATGGGTGGTGGAGTTGCTCTACTTGTTCGCAAGGGAATAAAATGTAAAATAATCAGTAAAATGTCTTTGAATATGGATAATTTTATGGAAATAATGACAACTGAAATAATAAATAAAAATTCAAAAAACATAATAATTAGTTTTGTATATTGATCACCTGAGTCAAACATAGAGCTATTCACTGATAAAATTACGAACATCCTTATGGAGAGTTGTAACAAAACAGTTATTTTGTGTAGTGACTTTAATATTGATCTGGGAAATAAAAAAGATTCAAATAATATTGGTACATTTTTAAATTCAATGCACAGTTTTAATTTGTACCCCCTGATGTTGAATCCTACCAGAATCACAACTCATAGTGCTACAATAATTGATAACATTTTTACAAATATAACAGATGGGAAAGTGATAGGTGGTACCTTAACAATCGATGTAAATGATCACTTACCAGTTTTCATGATTTATAAAAATGATCAATATAATATAAAACCAGTTACAATCAAGGAAAAAACAATAAACACATCAAAAAAAGCTTTGGATAAATTAAAAGATGATCTGGGAAAACAAAAGGAGGATGTGTATGTTGACGATGTAAACAAAGCATATGACGTTTTCATGAAAATTTTAGGAGCATTGAATGAAAAGAATTGTGTGCAAAACAATTATACAAAGGCAAATATTGTCGACAAACCATGGATGACAAAAGGATTGAGAAATGCTTGTAAAAAAAGAATCACTTGTATTCATGCTTCTTGAAACTACAAACAAAAGAATCAGAAGAGAAATATAAAAAATATAAAAACAAACTGGTATGGATTATATGAAAGCAAAAGAAAGAATATTACATTGATTTATTAGACAAAAATAAAAGTGATATAAAAGCAACATGGCGAATAATGAATAGTGTTTTGAAAAATAAAGCAAAGTCTGGTATTTCACAATATTTTCTTAAGGATGACAATGAAATCTATGATCAGGAAGAAACTGTTAAAGGATTTAACAACTATTTTGTGAATGTTGGCGCAAGTCTTGCATCTAACATACCAAAAGTTGATAGGACTGTAATTCATACTGAAATGGGTTGTACAAACAGTATTTTTCTTGATGGAACTGACAAACTGACCAAAGTTATTTCTTCTATATGTGAATGACTTGGTGAATGTGTCAGGGTTAATGAAATGTGTATTATTTGCAGATGACACTACATTCTTTTGCACTGGTGATGATTTAGAACAGATAATGGAAATGATGCATACTGAATTTGTAAAAGTACTAAATTGGTTCAAACTCAATATATTATCTGTGTTGTCCTTAAGACATTTCTATAAATAAGCAAGTTTATAAGGTTAAATAAATAATTCTAAAAATATGTTGGTGTAATTAAAAATGATTGTGAGTTGTTTAGACAAACAATTCATGCTTTATATAAGTTTTTATAAAAAATACATTATCGGTAAATTCTACTTCCGGTTCCGGCTACGTACTTCCGGTATTCCGTTTTTTGCTTCGAAAATAGGTTCACATGCAAGAGGCAGCATGGAAATATTATCAGATGCCATCCACTCTGGATTGTCATGCAGGAACGCCGTAAGTTACATCATATGGCAGATTATA
Organism: Kryptolebias marmoratus; assembly: GCF_001649575.2. Classification (NCBI taxonomy): domain Eukaryota; kingdom Metazoa; phylum Chordata; class Actinopteri; order Cyprinodontiformes; family Rivulidae; genus Kryptolebias; species Kryptolebias marmoratus. The sequence goes on along the minus strand of NC_051437.1, from coordinate 12,080,578 downwards.
CTGTTTAGTTGGATATTATTGTTGATTATCCTGTAATGTTATTTTAGCGAACTTGAATCATTTAATTTGGGTATATATGTCTCTACATGTTGAGATAGAGCGTATTTTTGTCATTTCAGTTTTCACCACATGTTCATGAAGACAATTAAACAAGCTGGAACAAAACCCTAGGGTCTTCATTTGTGGTTTAACTCGGTGTCACCAACAGCTACGTTGAAAACACTATAGGTACTAAGTTACTTAGTGACCTAAAAGTTATAGCCATTATACAGCAGAGCAAAGGTTTTAAACACATTATGTTGATCAGAATATTACAAATATATACTTAGGTTGCTAAATATAACACTTGCTACCAAAAAACAACAACAACAAAAATATAAAATGAAACAGTCGACGTTCAGAGGTTTACATTAATTGAATTAGTGTGATATACAGAATAAAAACATAGATCTATGTTCTTTTAGAATACAAGAAACATTGTTTCTTCCTATATATATATATATATATATATATATACATATATGTGTGTGTGTATGTATGTACGTGCAGAGTGAAAATAAATGTGGATGCGACATTCATTATTGTTTGTGTAGTTCTGAAAAACGAAAGTGAAAAGCTAAATCCTTGAAACTATTAGTGAAAGAGGTGGTGCTCTTCTAAAGTAGCTTTAGCTACATTGATCTGGAATGTCAGTGTCAAAACAAAAAGCAACTCACCGTGACTCCAGCACGCCAAATCAAAACATACAGGCACACAGACCTGATATGTATGTGTTTGAGTGTGCGTGCGTCACTAAGTGTCTCTGCAGTGTTGTGGTGTTTCATCAAATGGCACTGGTTCAGTGAGCAGCGCAACAGTGGAAACAGTTTGTCACTTGCAGACAGCAAAGTCACAGCAAACCCCAACAGATTTGAAAGCCAAGTCCAACAAACAGGGATAGCTACTCCGAACAAAGAATGCCAATAGGAACAAAAAGGGAGACACATAACTTGAACGGGACAGAAAAACCTCACAGATACACAAGAAAACCAGGCAGTGGTCAGCAGGTCACACTTCGTCTGGTTACATGCAGGGAAAGAGCCTCTACAAGAGAAAGGTTTTTAGGTGACATTGCATTTCACATACACTCCATCTGCCAAATACACACTCATCTTGTTTTTATGTGTTTGCTGGGAGTAAGGATAGAGTCTGCATTAAGGGCTTTGCTGTGGCCTTTTTAAAAACACAGGCTTTCACTCTGACTTTGATGTTAAGGACTGCAGCTCTTTAGAAGGCAGGGCAGGATTGATGCTTTATATCTCCTTCTGCTATCGGCATTCACAAAAGAAAACATTTGACACTCTTAAACAAAAGACGGAATTATTTTATCGGTTTGTATTCATTAGTCGGCGAGCGCTGAATGAAAAGTGAATGAACAGATGTACCTGTGACTGTCTGGTGAAATTCATGCTTTTCAGAGTAGCAACAAAAAGTTCAGAGACCAACGTTTGTTTTTTGATAAAATTTAAGGTAAGTCTTTTAGTTTTCCCAGCACTTTAGTTTACATAGAAACATTTCAACAACAGGTGGTTAGCTGTAAACATTTTACAGTTTATTGGCTCCATTACGTGTTTATTACAGATACTGATGAATTTATTAGCTTTATTAAAAAGCTGTGACACCCATCACTGTGTGAGCCCCTTGTTTTTATGTTGCATTGACAGTACTGACTCCTATAAAAATGCAGCTGAAGACAAGTTTACAGTATTTGTTAGAAGACATTTTAGTGAGCTAGCTTTTAGTTTTGTTTAATTGCTATTTTGTCTTATCCTTATTTTTGCTTTTTTTACATTTATTTACTGTTTTTATTGTATTGTGCATTAAATTAGTAAAACGATATTTCTATCCATTTACAGTGTATAATTTACCTTATATATGTGAGGATTCCGGTTCTCGGAGTCCGGCCCGCTGTGGTCCCTCACTGGTAGGTTCGGAGTGCTAGAGATCTCCACTGGAAGAACCTGACCCAGTGGAGTGGATGGCAGCGGGCCTAGGACATGTGGGTCAGAGAAACGCCTTCTCTCAGTATTCAGAGGAACCTGTGAGGGTTAGGGTTCTTGGGATCCGGTTTGGGTTTTGTTTCTTTTGTGGGTTTTCATGTCTTGCGTTAGGGTTCCGGTTCTTTGAATCCGGTTCGGGGTTTTGTTTCTTTTGTGGGTTTTTTCATGTCTTGTGTTAAGGTTCCGGTTCTTTGGATCCGGTTCGGGTTTTTGTTGTTTCTTTTGTGGGTTGTTCATGTCTTGGTTTTTTGGTTCACCTGTTTTTGATTTTGTGATTATGTTTGTAAGTATTTAAGGGCATTTGGGTTTCAGTTTGGTTGTGGGGTCCTCGTATGTCTTTTGGGAGAGTCTTGCCTACTGAGAGAGTTTTTGGAATTCTGGATGTGACTACGTTCTTGTTAATCCAGGTAATCCTTTTGATTAAAGTGATTTTATTTTTACCTGCTGCCTCCTGGTCCTCATCTTCGCCTTGGAGCCGTAGGTGCATGTCAGCACCCTGGCTCGTGACAATATAGTAATAACATACATGGGAGTGCCACTTTGTTGCTAAAGTAATCAGGATTAATAACTCTCTAGACAGTTTTAAATAATTCAAATGATAGTAATTTACAAAAGTTTTTGCTTTTCTCAAATTGATACTGTTTGATGGAAAAACGCTTAGCAGGATTAAACCTTACAGTTCAGCCTGCTCTGACCTGACACAGTTCTTTTATTCATCTCTTTAAATGAAACACATCTAAAGGGAGCTGAAACAGCAAGTTTATTTGAGCATTTAAAGACAAACTGTAGGCATCTTTGTTTGAATAAATATGGCAATTATGGAACTTTGTTTGTTTGTAAGCATTCATTTTTAATGTCATTAAAAAAGCCCTCCTTCTAAAATTGCTAAAATGAGCCTTAATTGTTTCATAATTATTATCCATTTGTTTTTTAGATAAGTGTTCAAAATTATGAAAATAATGATGAGCGATTGTTCGTAAGTATTTTTTACAAGAGTAGAAGAAAAGTAAACGGCTGCTGATTTGCAATCTTATCAGCATCCATCCAGTTAGGAATCTAGACTGTTTGGAGAAAGTAATTTTTGCTTCCTTAATAGCTCCCACAACAACAACCTGGTCAGCTTTCCCTATCTTAGAAGATTGGGAAGATCACATCATCATCCTGATCATTACAGGTTATTGCAAAAACAATCTTTTTTATTTACAACAGGGGAAAGTTTGTAGTGGACAGGGTGAGAGAACATCTTTCTTGAGCTCATATTTTTCAATGGCGTAACATTTGATTTTATAATGTTGTTTAACTCTGTCCACATCATCTAGATCAAGCGGCGACTTTTATGTTGTTTTGATTCTAAAATGTCAGACATATCATGTTCTTATCAGAAAGATACACTTCCTACTTTTTTACTGCCCGCATTATGTGCTTGACCACACTGATCTATTTTAAAATGAATGATTACAGCAACTCAGGTGCCAAGAAAGTTGTTTTTTAATTTTACTGCCACAAGACACCCTGGGTATGTCTGGACAGGTTTATGCAGTGCAATTTTTTTTTTTTTAATTTGAGATTTATGGAAGAAGCCGAGGACAGAGGGCTCAGAAAGATGCAATTTCAGATTTACTCTGCGCCGTGCTTCACCTCACTGTGTGAGAGAATGAAATGCAAAGACATCATGCTCTCTGTGCTTTTGTGTCATTTGAATGATAGCTTGAATTGACGCAGGTGAGATTATTAAAAGACCTTTATCCACATTAGGGGAAATAACATGAAGTAATAGAAGGTAAGCAGTGAATGACTTTTCCAATTATTGCACAGTGAAAGAAGTCTGGTCTCTAATAGTGGAGGCTTATGGCAAATTAGAGGTGCTATTCTCCCCGGAGGTAACAATGGAGTGACTCCCCTCCTCGCTCCTCTCCTCCAGGCTGGGAGAATAGAAATAAGACAGCCATTGTAGATGCAGACAAAGACCAGCCACACCCCTTAGCTTTGGCTTAGCAGGGTTAGAGTGAAAGGGCTGTCATCTCACTATTACCCCTCTCTTCTTCTCTCTCTGTCACCCTATTTCATTAAGAGATTGATTAAATTGTGAAATTGGGAGTGTGATGGATGCATGAATAACATCTCCAGACGCCTCCCACCCCCCACCCTCCTCCCCACAGGCTTTGACAAGGACAATATCAAGGACCCCCCCACACCCCCGTTACTCCCTTTTCCTTCCCCGTCCCTTTATCCCCAGGAAACTCAATCTGGGTAATTAGAGTAAAGAGTGTCAGACTTGTAGGGGAGTGAAAAAGCACAGGGATGGAGGGTAAGAGTGGCAAAAAATTTGCTGCCACTGCATTTTTCCTAGAGATTACTACACCTCCCCCCCACCTCCATCAACCTGAATTTACACGCACACACACACACACACACACACACACATGGACAAATGCATCTCTTTGCACTGTCCACCTTTCGTAGTGTACTTTCTCCACCTCCTTCCTCCTTCTTCTTACTTTCAGAATTCAGCAAGCAGCAGCAAAGGAGAGAAATGCAGACAAGAGAGAAAATAAAAGTGTAAAAATGAAAGTGGTCGTGAAAAGACTGCATCAGCAGAACTCTCGCAGAACTTGAGCCCTTCTGGCTGGAAACCCGCAGACAAAAACAGTGGAGTTGCCAGAACCTTTGGGATTGGACATACGGTATGTATTGTAAGAAAGTGGAGAATTCTCTTCCACCCTTGCCCAGACATGTGACCTTTGTATGATTTTATGCCGCTAGAATAAATTTTGTGTTTCCATCTACAACCTTTTAGGGGTGTTGCCGTTATTTTTATTTTAATTGAATCAGATTTAGCGCATTCCATTCAGACAACAAAGACCAACATTTCGGAGACATGATGAGGAAAACAAATGTCAAAAGACAGTTGGGAGAGGGGGAAGTGATGAAGGAAACGTGTTTAGGTAGAACCAAAGGTTTGATGATGACTGGAAGCCTGACAAAGCAGGCTGCTTTCTGCCAAGCTTTTCCCTGCCAAGCACAGGCAGAAACTGAAGAGGGGGCTGGACCTCACCATGCTCCTGCTGGGTGTTTTGAAAAGATGCACATTATGCGCATGCAGACACACACTCGCTCATCCGTGTGCACACAAACAGCGTGGCCACACGGCTGCGTCTAAATGCGTGTCAGACTGTTTCCCTGGGATGTTCTGGTTCCCACTAACCGGGCGAGGGATTCTGCTTGGCAAACTGCACCTCAGCAAGAGTCCAGCTGTCATATTGACAAATGAACCTTGGACGAGTGAGGAGGTGTGTGTATGTCTGCAAAGCCATGCACGTGTGTCTCTCAATTTACACTTGTGTATTTTTCCTGGAACATAAGCATGCAAATCGTACGGATGACATGCAGATGGCTGGTGTACATGAGGTTTCTGCTTTCTCCACAGCAGCTGGCCTGCCTTTGCTTGATTGTTATCAATCAGAAAATGGATTGGAGCCATGAGGCTACAGTTGCTGTAAGCCCCTTTCTATTCCCAGAAACTATCCAAAAGACATTGTGGAGAACATGAAAATGCAATAGCCAACCCAGCCAAAAAGGCTTGACCCATAAGTCTGCTTTAAAGTGACACTAACTGCATAATGACAAGTACAAATCACCTCATAAAAAGAAGCCTTTTGTATGACCTCGCATGAACATCATCCCCTTATATGCAGTGGTGCAGGGGACAGGGCAAAAAGCATTGCTATATTTTATAAAGGCAAAGGAGTCTATGCTTTTTTTTTCTTGTGGAAATAAAGGGAAAATAAAATGTGTGAAAAATAAAACCATCGGGGAGTTCTGGCTAAAAACACTCATAAGTGAGAAGCACTGAGAAACCTGCAAACTTTTTATCTAGTGCTAACCTGTTTACCTTAGGAGCTGTTTCATCTTGAGACGCCATGAAGCATTTTATTGCACAGTGAGAGATTTTATTACAAATACACACAGAGGCTGTGCATGCTCGAGTCTGTCTGTGTTCTTTGGATCGCTCTGTGTGTGTGTGCAGCTGAGTGGAGTGGGGGGAAAAATCTGCAAACAAAAACACGATTGCGCCATGAGAGTATCCATTATACTTCCAAGAAAAGATCCTGACTGAAGCCTTTCATTGCGTATAACAAAGTAAATAGAATCAGATTATTCTGGTGCAACCTTTAATTTAGATTTCTCTCACATTTAACCTCCAGGAAAGAAAGAGGGAAAAAAAGAGAAATGGGAAAATACAAGCAAGTGAAGTGGGATTACAATAGTACATTATATTACACGCAACCAAACAGACTTGAAATCAGTTTGACATCATGCTTCAGGGCCTTCCCCTCACAATTACTCCTCTATTTCCTTCTCTGTAAAAGCTGCCACTTGGTCATGGATTTTCTTTTTTTTTTGTTACATAATATTTTTCCCAGACAAGCAAACAAAACATTACCTGAACAGGAGAAGGTACAATCTGATGGGACAACTGTCATATCTGCAAGTCTTTTATGTTTTCTTATGACATGATCCACTTGACTGCCTGTTTCTGTCATACTATCCTGCCGTCTGTCGGCCTGTCAACACGTCCTTTCTATTTGACCGACCTTGTCTCATTTCACCAAGAATCCCCGTCACCCTCAGCCCAGAACACTTCATTACTGGTCCCCCATCTCCCTTTGTCCCCTTCCTCCAATTTCACTGCATTTAATTTTATCTAGTCTTCAGAGAAATAGAGATTCTTGGCTCTCCTTCATCCTTCTGATCCACAGGGTTGCCGAGGCCAACCTCCAAGGGGACTGAACAGAGGCTGTTTGTTAAGCTGTTATTTATCTCTCTCATAGAGTTCTCTTCATCTCCTATTAAACAGCCTAGAACTGTTGCCCTTGACTCACACATAACTCTTGTGTCTTTTGGTGAGATGATTTACGCTTTAATTTAACACCAAGTGAACCCAGGAGGGAGCCCGGCTGGTGCTGCCTGATGTCATATCAAGAATGTGTGTGGGGGATGTGTGAAAACGTATATTTATCTCTCTGAATGTGTGCGTGTCTACAGTCTATGCTTGTAAGAGTGAGTGGGTGGCTGAGGCAGGATTGCTGTTTTGCTGCGTCACTGTAAAGAATTGGTAGTAGCATTGCTGAGCCTGGAATATATTCTCATGAATTAAAAAAAAACCTTGCTGGGTTTGCCTGATGAACATGTTTACTGGGACTTCATGCCGCTAATTTCAAAATAATGGGATATTAAACAGTGAAAATTGCATTTCAGTTTCACTTCCCTGAGCACAGGAGGGAACAAAGGCCAAAAGCTGCTGACAAATACATAAATGTAGTAACAATTTGTTTTTCTAGTCAATAATAGGATATTGCAGAAGACTCCATTTCCTGCGGCTGTTAAATGTAATTACATTGATCTCAGTAATTTCACTTGGGGAAAGGAAATGAGGCTCAGAAGGTACATGCCAAAACAAGACTTATGTTCAAAGGGTGGGGGATCTTTTGGGAAGGTTGGGGATTGTTCAGGAGAAGCAAAAACTGGAGACAATTTTTTTTTAAAATCTGCAAAGCTATTCTTTTCCCCAGTTTTGTGATTGCCTTTAGCTACCTTTTTCATGAGATGCCAATGTGTCTTCATAATGCTTACATGCAACACCTTGTGCTCTTCAGAAAATGGTCCAATGTTTAATCAATAATCTAAGTTATCAAAAAAGACTTGAGTGAATGTGTGCCTTCATCACATGAGCTCCATTGGCAGGAATGACAATGTAAAGTGCTTTCAGCTTTGGCTGGCGTTTGATGCCATTGCTGATGTCCAACACAGCAGCAGACTTTAAAAAATGTGTTCCTTTAGTTTTGTATTAGAAGATTCAAGTCCCCAGGTTTGTTCACAAGTAGAGCAGCTTCTATTTGAAATTGCATCCTTAATGGATTGAAAGTAAGAAACAATTTCAACAACCACAATGAAATTAAAACATCTGTATTGCTAAAATGAGTTTACAGATTCAACTTCAGAGAAGACTAGTAGACACAAGGGCTTGATTGAGAAATGGTTTAATCAAGTTTTTGGGCGGAACAAGATAGAACATACTGTACATCAACATATTTCTGTCCAACAACCTTGTCATGGTTCACTTTCCTTTTGATTGAATGAGTCTATTCCTGAACCTATATGTTTGCTAAAGTTACCATACAAGATCCTTTCTCTCAGTGCTGGGTGAAGCATTTTCAGAATGCAAAGTAGAGAAGTCTTACAGCCTCGATATGAGAAACAAGCTCCTGTTCTGCTGAACTGAAAACACACACCTGTGTCTCTGTGTCATGCACCTAATATTTACACTGACAGAAATACAACAACTGAAATGTTGAACAAGTAAAGAAGACAGAGAATTTCATGCTAACGGAGGTTGAATCAAAGCGCAGTGATGGTAGGAACTTAAACATTAACAAAGCAGAAGCTGATAGGCGTCTGTGATAAGGCCCCTCTCACAAAGGATGATGCTCCTCACAACCTACCAACCTATTATAACGTGGCTGGATTACAGAAAATTTGGAAACCTTCTTCAGTGTGAAGACAGTTATGATGCTGCTTTGCTCTAAGTAACCCCCCAAAATGTTTATCCCTGCTATTTTCCACATCACTGAAATGCTCGCCTGTGCACTCACCACTTTCTAAATGACCACCCTGCCACCAGTCTCTCAGACCGCGTCAGGATGCAGTTATGTGCAGATCATGCCACACTAACCTGACACTAATGCCGTGGAAACCACATCTGTGCTAGATTGTTTCCATGATCTAGTCATGATCATGGTTGTACCCTAGGCATAAAGCCAGCCCTGCTTCAAAATCTCAATGACCAAGCCATGCATATGCAGGACTTATGTCACGGATATGCTGCCACCACACTCCACCCAGGACCCCAATGCATGACTACTACAATAATAGGCCACCACAATTTTGTTGTGCATGATCAAAAGTATGGATCAATCCCATTCTATCATTGCAGAGTCCACTTTGTTCATTTTACACACTTAGAGACCTTACCTAGACTGTGTAAAAACTGTCATGTTGTAGTGGGGTTGTCATTCAGTGTGAAGGAGGCCTGAAGTTGTTAGATGCTAAAGGACATGTTAAAGGACATGAATGAAAACAGCAGTCAGAAATCTGGGGGGGG
>NC_051437.1:12032283-12071364 GCF_001649575.2 Kryptolebias marmoratus | reverse complement strand
GGGGGGGGGATTGGTGGTGGGCGGCAGTGTTAAATGTGAATTGCAAATAGTTATGCTTCACATATACTGTAGATTTGGTTCTTCTTTATCACCTGAAAGGTTCTTGGAGGAAACAAAATACAGTTTGGCTAAACTTCCAAGTGCACTACTCTGTTGATGGATTTTACATCTGCAGTGTAGCCAATGATGTACAACCTCTTCAGGGACAGGCTGGAAATGACCTAAAATCTCAACTTTAAAAGACATTGTTATGCATTTGTAATTAGCACCCCCATGGTAAATGCATATTTTAATAACTGAAATTGATACAGTGATGTTTATCAAGAAATAGTGAAGGTCGGGGGAGTGTGTCCAGGGACACCTGGGGATTTACAAAATCAATAGTGAAACATCCAACCACTAGTTGCGGATTCTTCATATTAAACAAAAATCCCCAAATAACCTGTCAGTGACATTAGAGAAAATGTCACTGCGTTCGACAAAATCAATACTCTTCATTTTGTAGAAAATTTCATGGCATCCTATCCAAAAGTAGATATAAGAGATGGTGAACCGATCAATAGGCTGACCGACTGGTAGACAAACCAACCAGGTAACTGACATTTCCCTCCAGAAAGCAATTCAACAAAGTAGAGAAGAAAAAAAAGAAAGAAAAAGACAATTCAAAACACGTTTTTTGTCACTAAATGCTACATATTTATGCTGAAAGAAAATTTACAACTGAGCTTTAAAAAAGGAAACCTGGTTTGAATTCCTCAGGAGGTTAAATGAAACAAAAAAGTCAAGAGTTTAAAGCAGGCCAAGATGTGTTACTCAGTAAAACAAAGAGCAAATGAAATGCTGACACAATTGTTTCTGCTCTCGCCTGGACTGAGTTCTCTCTCTTTTCCCTCCCACTTATTGCTCTGCAGTAGGTCTACCCTTATCTAAAAGAGGTTTATTGTTTCTTTCCTTTTTTTCCCCTGGCTTGATAGAGTTCATGTAGTGTGTGTTTGTGTGTGTGTGTGAGAGAAGTGTGTGCTGAAGTTGCACACCTGCCAAGAAAAGGACTTAGCGGTGCACAAGAAGATCAAAGAAGACAAAACCCTCAGACAAAATGTGCCTGAATACACATACAGTACAGCAGTCCGCATCCTGTAGGGTTTCATGTATTTTTACAGAATTAATGTAGCCACACATTTGAATGTTTTCCTAGCCAGAGTTTGTTTAGCTCAGAAAATTAGTTCTGAGCATTTCAACATTCAGAAGGTGTTCCATATGGACACTAATGTGGTTTCCCAGTGACCAAGCTGTGGATCGGGCTGTGATCCTTAAATACTTGCATCCTTGTGTTTCTCTATTCTCTGATGGGCTGTATTAAAAAAAAAAAAAAAAAAAAAACCCCCCCCCCCCCCCCAAAAAAAAAAAAAAAAAAAAAAAAAGCATTTTTTTTCTCTGTCTTTGTTCAGGGATAAAGTAGCAATGCGAGCATATAAAACCCCAAACAATGAGCATATACAAAGGCAACAACGCGCCACATGCGCTTTACTGATCCTTTGTTTGCTGTTTGTGTAGGACAATCAATTTCTCTCACGCTGCCGTGTATGCATGTGTATGTTTGTTTGGGACTGGCTGTGTGCGTTTTTAGAGCATATGCCTCAGCGGGAAGTGCGACTGTGTGCATGTGTGCATTCGTGTGTGGGTGTGTGTGTGTGTTGTNGTGGGGGTGGGGGGGTGATCGCTGCAGAATGGAGCAGTGCAGTGCTGGTGTTGGCTCAGAGTTGGGGTGGCAGATGCCAGAGGACTTCATTAGACACAAGAGAAGAGGCTGCGAACAGCACTTCTTCCAGGAAGTCTATCAGACCTAAACACAAACACAAATGTGCCTCTGATTCTGGTCCGGCCCTGCATTTACGTCTCTCACTCTTTTTTTCTGTCTGTCTGTTTCCCTTTATGCTTTTCTATTGTTCCCAATTATACCCACTCATCTTTGTCCTCCCTCGCATTCTCCAATGCAATCAGCGCCAGCTCACTTGTACAGTCTGTTGCATTTAATTCCTCCTTTTTTCTTCTCAGATTAATTTCTTTCTTTCTTTCTTTTCTTTTTTTTTTTTTGTCCGTCTCTGTCTGTTGTTTTTTTGTTGTTGCTGTGTCTGTCAGCGAAGCGGAGCAGTCATTAATCACTGGTAAATGTTCGCAGAGAAAGCAGACACCTCGGGGGGGGAAGTTCGCTCATTCTGTTCGAAAAACGCTTCTCTCAACATGCTCCATGGAGAGAGATGTGGAAAATGGAGCACAGGTGCTGCGGCGAGTGCAAGAAACACAACCATATGCACTGAAACACACACACACAATCCGTTACAAACGTCTGTATTTAATATGCTGTCTCTTAAACTACAGCTTGGAAAAAAATACATCTTACACACACACACGAGTAATTAAAAAACTGGAGGATCTCAAACAGTCTTTCTTGTCAAATCAGTTGTTGAAGGGCCTCAGACAAGTACCCGTTTATTTGGCTTATTGCTCCCACTAATGCTGTTTCTCTCAGTGGCATTCCTGCCAATACAATGTTCTGTAATTATTGAGGGATGCAGCCCCACTATATTGGAATATCTACCTACTTTCTCTCTTTCTCATAGAGAGCCAGCAGAAAGGAACACTTCCTTCAAAGATGTATTATCTAATAAAGCAACACTTTGGCTGAAATTGCAGTCTTTCCCACAACCCTTATTCAAGCTTTGGAAAATAAATGTCCACTCTTTAAAAATCCTATCTATGTGAAAAGAAAAAAACCCACTAAAAACCTTGCCCAGAGAAGAGGAGGGAGTGAATCAACAAAGTAAGAGATACTGAAGAACCGAAAACTGTGCCCAACAATAAAAACATGAAGTCAGTGAACATGACCTCCTCTAAAAGAAACCAGCAGCTGCGACAAACTAAACCACCAGACAATAGCAAGCAAACATTATAATTTTTTTTTTTTTTTTGCTTCTATGAAGTTTTGTTCCTGTTTTTTTATTTATTTATTCTGTAGGGGCGTTCTGATGGGAAGTTAAGAGATTGGGTGAGTGAATGGGAGGTGGTTACGTTGAATCTTTATTTACCCGTGCAAAAGAAAATCAATGCATTGCTGCCGTAGGAGAAGTGTGTGGATCAATGAGAGGTTTCAAAAAGCTTTTGAAAAAGAAAAATCAATGTCCCTTACATGTTATTGATGGCTGTTTGGACACAGAAAAAAAGAGAATGACTTAAAAATAAAAAAAACACCTGTTTACTGTGGAAAATTTATGCTGTTCAATCTCTGTTATACAGTAATCTTTCTGGATCTCTTCCTCTTGTTTTCTTGCCAGCCCTTTATATTTTGTTTTAAACATTCAGCCTGCACACCTATAACCTGAAAAGAACTAAAAACAAATCAGCTATATTTAGCTTCACAACTTTTAGACCCTAGAGAAGTGGTCTTCAATTAATATTCAATGATGTCTGCCTAAAGATATTTTCCTTAGCAAATGTCCGAAATATATATAGTGATAGCCATGCTAATTTTCTTCATTCAACATATTATCTCTTTAGGCCTGTACGTCTCTGTGGGCTGGCATCTTCTTTCTGCAGAAAAAAGCAAAGAGAAACCATGGGGCAGAGGTGGAATTACCGTAAATGCTAGAAAAGTTGCACCACCAAAAAAGGGAAATGCGGAAAAAGAAAATGTGGAAAAAGCTCCACTGCCTCAAGTGAATTAAGGCAAATTAATGAAAAGCTGCACCACCTAAAATCATCTACTATAAATTGTAAAAAAAAGTTATGGTGGCACATTAAAATGAATTCTTGTAAATGTAAAAAACCAAACTGTGCTGCCTAAATATAGGCAGAATATATACAGTATATTCAGGACATTTAACCAACAATAAAACTTTCGTTTTTGTGAATTTAACAATCAGTCTAGGTTTCATATAAGACTTCATTTGGGCCAAGATCCAGACCTTTGGTCTGCTATCTGGGGACCTTTACACTAGAGATATATATTAGGTCCAATAAAAAGCCACTAGGTTACAACATGCACACAGCATCTATGTGTACGGGAAAACCTGGGCCAAATAATTCAGTTCTACATCCCTCTGAGCTCTGACATAATCTTGGCTTTAGAGGCCAATGAGAGCACAGTTTTCTACCATTTCCCTTGAACCATGTCAGGTTGAGAGCTCAGAGGCCAGCCTGCAGGACCTGTGTCCTGACACCTGCCCGATACTGCCACTCTGATCAAAGTGACAGCGCCGCAGACTCACAGAGAAGCAGGCGAGGGATGCTGTCACCCCACCTGTCCAACTGATGGCAACTTGGTCAGGGTAGGGAGAAAAGCGCCTGGATGCCAGTAAAAGTCCCTGTCTGTGTGTCAGTCAGTTCTGTGGTGGATGACAGAACAGCCCATTAGGAAAGGGAGCGACTTCACAGGCCATTAGGAGAGGCAGCACACAGAGCAGTGAGTGATGGCACAATCAGACGGAGGCAGACTGTAAGCTCTGCTTTGCAATGTGATTCCTTTAAAATTATTCAATAAGGTTAACATATTTATTAAATGTCTTTGCCTTTTGGCAGCGGGCAATAATGTTTTTGCTCATGTCTGTGTATGTGTCTTCATGTGTCTGTCTGTTACCAAAATATTTCATGAGCCACTAGATAAATTTGATTGAAACTTGCAGAAAGTAATGAATAATTCTGGAGTCAACTGGAATCAAAATGGCTGCCACAGCCAGCTGAGCTTAGAAAATGAAAAATTTGCTATATTTTAGTCAGGTGTATAAATATTCTGCTACAATTTGGTGTGGTTGTAGCAAAGAGTCATTCACAACACATACTTCACGTACAAATCATTGTGCAAGACCTTTGCTTAAAACTTTAGCATTAAATGTTGAAGTCAATCCCGTTTGTCTGTCTGCAAATTATTTCATGAACCAGTGGATTGATGTTTATGAAACTTTTAGAAAATAATCATTTATTGATTATGTTTTGGAGACAATAAATTCAAGATGGAACACAGATTATCAACATTAGGCAGTGCAAACTGGATAGCACTCAATTTCACATATATTGAGCTAAAATGTGACGTAGCAGTAGCTGAGAGACATTCACAGCACATACTCTGAGCATGAAATCTTAGAATGTTGCATGAGATCATGAATAAGGTTATTTTTAATGTTTGACCAAAACAGATACAACTTCATCATTTTTCAGTGTAATTTAAAACTGTGGTATAAAATTTGGTGGATGATACACATCCCTTCAAGGAATGCTAGACTTTTATTTATTTATATGCTAGTTTTGCACTCTAATTTGCATCAAAAGATTAAATATATATTCCCTTTGTAAGTAAAACAAGCAGAGAAGCTGAAGGAGTTTAAATAAGTCCTTTGTTTTCCTGTAAATATCTGCTCTAATTTGCCTTGGTTTTTTGCAGGAAATACCACATACTTCCTTATACCCATTATTAATCAGCCCCCCCCCCCCCCACACACACACAATGAAATCTAACAACAAAAAAAACAACCAAACAAACAAGGTTAAGGTGCAGCAGTTTTATTAAATTGATCAAAAATAGTCTTTCTTTGCATCAATTTATGGGTTCTTCTAAGATCAGGCTGACAGTCATCACACATTTTAGTTTTTAATATGCTTTTATTTAGTTACCATCTACTGTCTACAAGCTGGATACATTTTTGGTTACTACTTAAACATTTAAATTTCTTTTTTTTTAAATATCTGAAATAAGAGATTTGTCAAACTGTGTGTTTTGTTTACAACTGTTCATTAATACCAAGAAATGGTAATAATTTAAATGCTCACAACCTGCTTGAACCCTGATTATTGCTGCTGGCAGCTAGGGTTTGGAATTAGTTCTGACTGAGGGAGAGGGAAAACATGAGAATAGGCCTAAGAGAACAATAGAAGTTATTAAAACTGACTAAACGCATAAACAAAAAGTTTGGCAAAACCCTCCCCATGCCATAAACCCCTGTCTATTTGTTGAAATCTCTAGCTCTCAGTATCCCCACGCCTGCCCTCCAGTCATCATTAAAGGGAAAGACGAGAGCCCCGGAGCCGAACAAAGGCATCAGCACGCATCACTTCTCTTCTGCTCAACTCTCAGCAATCCACCAGCCCCTGATGGACCTATTTACTGCACAAAATGGGTTGTGTTTGGCTGTGCACCATACTTCCAAATGTTCCTTTGATACCCTCTGTCTTTCTTTCTGCACTATCAGCTCTGTCTATCTCTGCTTCTGACCACTTCAAGGAAGCAGCAGAACTATCCTGCTCCTTTTATTTTTTAAATTTTTTTTTTTTTTTTTTTGCTGGTATAGCAGAACTGAAGAGCTCAGAAAGCTCAGATGAGGATGCCGTACAGTTCCAGGGTGATAGGACACGCTTCAGCTGTAGAAGCACTCCGATTCAAAAACCAAGACTTACAAACTCTCTTCTCTTTGACTTGATGTTTTTGTACCACAATGTGAAAAAAGTAAAGAAGAAGAAGAAGAAGAAGAAGAAAAAAAAAAAGTTTTCTTTAAGCAGCTCCCCAGGCTTTTCTCTGGGGACAGGATAAAACCTGGATGAAAAACAAAGCTAAAAAAAGCTTCTTTTGCACAATTTAAAACCCAGAAGAGATAAACTGTGGGAGTTTTGTAAACAGCAAGGAAAAGCTGATAGCTAGATGTTCCAGATAAAGAAATATAGAAAGACAGAGCAGGGAATGAGGCAACAGTCTCTTGGAAGGCTTTTAGATATTTTACACCACAAGCTTTATGTCTGAGGCTTTACTATGAGAGACAAACCACTCATTCTGCTGATATTCTACAAAATATCTCTGACTTTTAAACCTACTGCAATTTAACTATTTTCGCACAACAAATCATTTGCACAAACATGCATTTATTCATGATTTCTGTCCTTCAGTAAGTGTACACACTAGACCTCCAACATTCCACATGCTTTGGTTATATTGTAGCTTTATCAAAAATCTATTTCTCAGAAATAAAACTGTCAGTTGTTTTTGTGTAAATGTGTTTTATTTTTTCCACATTGCTTTTCATGTTGTTACCTCAGATTTAAACTCACGTGTCACAGAGCAAAGGGAATGAAGCACTCAAGAGAAGCAGCATTTTCTTCTTTCTTTCCTTTACTTAAGATTCTGTGACAGATTGAGCTCTTATGAAGCCTCTATAAAAATGCACTGAACCTCTGATAACCTTTTTTTTAATATAAATGGTAAAATAAAGGAAAAAATGATCCAAAATGGGAATGAAAAATGGTATGTTTAACTGAACTCGGTGGACGTGTACTGTAAGTGTGACATTTTAGCTGCTGTGTGTCTGAACGGGAAACTTATCCAGGTTCGTCAGAGCTGTTTAAATGTCTTAAGACACTGTGGTGGTAATTACATCAGGGGAACAAAACAGAATCATCTTCAAGAACAAACCAGTTATGTTAATGCATTTCTGTCCTTTATCATCCTTCATTACACACACGTCCCCAATCAGTGTTAGCTGTGAAGAGCCTTCAAGAAATCCCAGCTGTAAATTCTGAGCAAATCAGCGAAGCAGCCAATCAACTCTGACACTTACGCTGACGAGCATCTGAGGAAACGGGCCTCGGGAATTTTCCGCCACATTGATCGGTGGGATCACCCAGTCCCTCTTCTGCCTCCGATGACCCTTGGTGCTGTTGAAGCGGGATCCTGAGAACATGATGACAGGAGGTGGTGTTTGGAACGCCTCCTTCTTCTCCTTTTGCTTCTTCTCTTCCTCTGTGACCTTAAAGACAAGACATTGTTTATGAGCCCGGATGTGCTGACAATTTGACAATATCTAATATGAAATCAATATCTTTCCTGGCTTAAGGCAGAAAATCAGATGACAGCTATAACACTTTTATTGAGCTTTACTGCTTAAACTTGCAAGAGGCTCTCTTTGTCATTGTAGCAATGCTTTTACAGGTCTGAGCCATAATCAGCTGAGGGTTGTTTGTGGGATGTGTGGCTGAAAGATTAAAATGGACCACCAGAGTGGAGCTCCACCATGTTTTAAAATTGCAATGTAGCTCTCTCTTATTTAGTATTACCGTGGAATCAGATGAAATGCTGTGTAAAAAGTCATGCAGTAACAAAATCTACCCAACACTTCAAAGTCTTTACTGCACTGACTTAAACCCCAATCAACACACGGTACAATTAAATTTTTGACAATACTTGTGTGGGATATTCAGAACAATCACTGCAACAGCACATGTCATAACAACACCTGTAAGGCGAGTGTTAAATGAGACTAGATAAAAATTTAATGCCATTTAATGTTTAATAAAATCTGTGATGGACTGGTGACCTGTCCAGGGTTTACCCAGTGACAGCTGGAGATAGGCACCAGCTCCCCATGACTCTGTAGGGAAAAGTGGGCAAAAGAATTAAATAGAAAGTTTAATAGTGACAAAGAAAATCAAACTAATTTTATGTAACTGTGTATTTATTTATTTTTTAGGTCCCTTGGCTGAGTCAGAACTTTGGAATAATTTTGCTTGATATTGGTAAAATAACCTGCGGTAAAACTGACAATACATGATGATTCTTTGCAAAGAAAATCACAATGTAGATACAGCATTTTAGATTTAAAATGTTCAATAGACCCACTCACACAAAAAATATAGTTTTTTATTTAGTCATTCATTCAGTAAGTAAACGAAAGACCCACTTGTCAATGTAAAGTTAGGATTTACGCAGAAAGTTGAAAATAAAAAAAGTATATAGCACAATTAACATCTTTTACACAGCAAATTCTTTAAAATCTTGTAGAACTGCTAAAAAACCTAAAACAGATGTGACAGTTTTACACTCAAGAATGCTTCACAGAATCAATGTAACATTATCTGAACATTTGAAAGAGTTAAATTTACTGCCTGGAGTATGTCATGAGTACCATTCAACATCAGACACCAGAAAAAACAAAGCTGGTGTTATGTGTTAAGTGCTTGTATATGGGTGTGAAAAAGACCATAAACTTCACATTTTGTCATTTACGGCGGATTTAAAAAGCCTATTAACAGAGAGCATGTCTGATGTTGGATTTAAAGCCTCTTTTAGCAGACAGTGTCAGCTGAGTCACAGAAACACACTTCAATCATACAGTGGGCTCCGATCATACACTTCTCTCACACACTCCCTGTGGTCACACAGGAAGGTCCACCACACACCTGTCTGTTTGAAAGATGCTCAAATGAGGAACAAGAAAAGTCAGTTTCTTTGTGAACATTAACTCATCCATGAGTCAGAACAGCTTTATCAAACGTGAAACAATAAAGACTGCAGCTTAAAGAAATTTAATGCCCTGATGTAAAAATCCCGAGTGAATATATACGCTTTAAGCCTTAACAGTACTAGGTATGGCACAAAATCTAAAGAATCAAGTTTTTTTTAACATTCAAGTGTTCCAGGCATAGCTAGGTTTCAAGATTGCAAAACTTCAATAAGCTGCTTTGTTCCACTGCGTGTGGGTTGGTCTGGTAAATCTGCTTCATGCACTGAAGACTGTTAAAATATGTCAAAGCACAACAGTTAAAATTTGACAAAATTAAGTCATAAACATCATTGCCAAAGCTTTGCCCGCCCCAGTCACACTGAGCTAACCCTTGCTCCCATGCTCCCCCCTGCCCTCTATCTGCAGTGTTATTGTTTTTTCTCCGTCTCTTCTTCGAGTCAGTAGGTCATGACAGCTTGTCTCAGCAGCAGCGATTCCTAAAGCACTGGTCAGTGTGCCAACAGGTAAAACAACCACACGAACACTCCCATCCAAAAAGTTCTTGTCTTTGTCATCTCTGCTGCATGATGACCACTGGGGGTTGGGAGAAAAGCCTAGCAGACAATATTTTACCAGTTCTTTATTCTAAATCTAACCACTGACAGCAAGGGAATTAAAAATATAAAGTGTGAGTTTTATATTGACCAAAATGGCATGAAAAAGTGGAAGTTGACTCATGGCTGTAATGCTCCTGAGCTGGCAGAAACAGTAGTCACAGAGCTGAGTTGGTGAGAGGATGGGAAGTAGCAGTGATGTATGTAGCCCTCTGTTCTAACTAAAAATACTGTTGTCACTCACTGGTTCCACAATGCTGGCTTTATTTGTGTGAGCACACACCTTTGTAAGACATAGCTTGACTGGTGAATTGTGAACAGAAAGTGAAAAAAGGGGTTTATCGTTGTGGTGATACTATTTCACATGAACTACAGCACAGAAATTCTCCAAAAAATGTTCCTAATGGCACATCAGAACAAACATGAGATTATTCATCCGGATTTCCTAGAGATTTTCAGTAAGTTCCCCAAAACTTTCTGAAAGATGTCAGAGAAACACAATGTATGAACATCAAAAAGCATTTACCGTAAGTGGGCCGGCTGCTAAGATATGCCGAGCCACAAAAATACATGTGGTACTGATAAAAGAAGACATCAAATCACCAAGAATCTTTCATCTTTTATTCTTGACGTTTTTAAAACTTTACACTCGTTTTTACTGTATGCTTTTTAACTGTCCTGCCTCGTTCTGTTTTTCTAGCGGTAAGAAAAAAATCTTCAGATATTTCTGATGTAAGATGTTTCTGTGAGCAGGGGAAACATCCAGCCTGAATTGTCTCCACATTTTCCAGGAAATCTTTGGTGTTTGTGAAAAGGGTTTTGGCCTTTTTCAAAACCAGAAGTAATCTTTATTGGAGCAAAAAGAAAAATGGGAATAATTCTTAAAACCTAATAAAATGAAAAAAATATTGAGGTAACGGCTATTTATATAGCTGATTTTACAAGGCTACGAGCATATTGAATGGGAAGGACTAAATCAAATTTACTGTAAATATAATTGGTTTAGTATTTCATAAGCAAAATAGATGTTTTTTCCATCACAAAATGTTTTGAAAGTTAAGCCTTTTGACTGCAAGTTATACACTTCCTATACCTTATTTAAAATCCAGTGGTTGTTTCATTACAAAGAAGCACTTACCTGCTTGTTGACTTAGGAAAATAATAATCTAAGTGTTTCAGCCAATGATCCAGTGCATAAATAAAAGGTATATACAATAACTGACTGCTACTTATAATAACATAATAGCAATGTAAGAGAGAGTTTGGTGAGAAAACAAAGTAATTGGAAACCACTCACTAGGGATGACAGTGAAAACATTTTCATTAAAGAATGGGGACCTGTGCTTGCAAAAAGGGGCATATCTGTATGCGTATATGCACACATTTGTGGATGGGAAGGTGTTTGTGTCAAAGTACAAGAATAAATAAGGGTTTGTGAATATGGGTGTAAAGGAAAAAGATTCAATTCACTATACATTTAGATACAAAGAGGGTGGTGTTGTTATTACATCTCCCAGCTTTCTTTTAATACTGCCTATGTGAAACCCATAGCCTTGCAGTTTCACCTGAACAATTGACATTTGAGGATAAGAAAAAACTCCAGCACAGGAACAGAATAACGGCAATGCAAGATGGCAATGGCTTCTGGCACACATTGAAAGTTGAAGGTCCTGTACCATGCAGTCTATAAAAAGTGTTTTTCTTTGTCTCTTTCTGTTTGTTCTTGCCTGGTCAAAGCCCCTCAGAGGTTTGGCTTATATCTCCGAGTGGAAACAATGCTTTCAAGGTTGCCTTCATTAGATAGACGCCCAGGAAAAAAGCTTTTAAGGCTGTTTTGAAGAAAATGCTTGATGAAACCTGGCTCATGGTGTATACGTGTATGGGTATGTGTGGGTGGATAAAGGTGTAGGCTGTAGAGGGGCATGGGGTAAAGTGTCAGGCTCACTTTCATCATCCAAATGCTGTCTTTCAGACAACTTGTATTGTGCTATCCAGGACATTATAAGCAACAAAACAAAAAGGGAGGTTGTTACACTGATAAAAGAATATGCTATAAGATAAAAACATAATGGTACTTCAGTAAAGTGGGTTTGCTACACTACATAATCAACAAATCTTTAAATTCTAGTTTTGGTCTCCCAGGTATCATGTTAAATGTTGTGCTTCAAGTTAACCAGATTGTTTGTGTCACTTATGAGCAGCAGATGCCACCTTTAAATAACACTGACCTTCAATTATCTTTTGAATTTAAGAGGATAATATGCTATCTCATAATCATAACATTATCATGTGATGAACATACTATAGCAGTAAAAACATGAACCAAATAGTAACTAATTTTAACTATTTGTGTCATTGAGCACACCTACTGTACATTTAGCATTGTTTATATCTTTATAAATTTCTATTCTTTTGTCCCCCTGATGATGCTAAGACCGTCACCTTCACGCAAAATGTTTAAGAATGTTGGGGGATACTTAGTGATCATACAGTGAGTTTCATTAAGAAATCTTTCTGGGGGGTGGGGTGGGGGTGGGGGGTGTTGATTGGATTAAGATTATCTCTTAAATGTAGACGTATCAGTTTTTGTCCTCAAACTCAGCCAACTACAGAAATATTCAACATGTATTTAAGTTCATAAGCAAAGGTATTTGCTATAGGAAAAGAAGAAGTTAGCAATAATTTTACTGGGTACATCTATGTAGTGTGTAATTTCAATGGAGGTTAATGGGTTATTGGGAACACTGTATCTTAGGAGAAAAAGCATACTGAGCTATACTTTGCCTCTGATGTGTCTATGGGGATATAAATGTTTGTTTGGTATAAAATTCTGTGAGAGACTATACAGTACATAGATTAAGAACTGCTGTATGGATATGTGTGCATGTGAATAACTGAATGTATCTTGTAAGGTAAAAGTGCTTTGAGCTGTCAACAAGGCAAACAAAGCATTTCATAAATATAGCAGTTTTTTTTATTTTTACTTGTTTTTAAGTCATCCTCAACACAGTCAGTAAGCACCAATACTTATGAAAACTCACAATATTGCATGAGACTTTGCATGATGTCATTTAAAAGGTTTGACCAAAATAACATTTTTCAACATAATCTGATCTTATCTTAAGACTCTGACATGAAAGAGGGGAAATATGCATAACTGCAAGGAATGCTAGGCCTTTAATTACTGTATTCTTGTAAATCTTTCCAGCAATAAGTTTGAAGAAATGCTGTGAAAAGTTAAAGAAACTCAAACCACATCCTGTAATATTTTCAATTTTGAAGGCTATTTTTTCAAAAGCACAAAGTTTAAGTTTCAGGTATTAATTGTTTTTTTTGGGGGTGGGGGGGGGAGTACCTAAAAACAATTTAAATTTACGATTACAAAACTGCACAAAGAATTATTACTTTAAGAAGCCACAGTCTTAAAAACCACAAGTGTGAGTAAAGTGAAAGAAGAACTATAATGAAAAAGGAAACAAAAAAGTGTAGTGATAAGCTAAATTACTTAAGAATAGATCTAAATCAAAATAAAAAGGAAAAAATACTAATAAAAAAAATATATAAATAAATTCAGCATCACAGACAAAGCTGCAAGTCCTAACTTGACCACTAGGGGCACTATAGACCTTGCAACACACAAAGTTTTCACGTTGCTCCTGAACAGCTGGATCTAATGCTACGGTCTACAAAGCACCAACAGCCTCTCCCACCCCCTGCACAGTGTTATCAGTCTTTGAAAGATACAGGTTAGGATTTTAAAAAATGTTTCCAGACAGCATGCTTGCTGCACGTGCTGTTCACTGGAACGTGCACATGGACCTTTACATTCAGTCCAGATTAAGGAGACTCACCTCTGCCAAGCACCACATGCCTATGTGAACAAACTGGCCTTGTCAGTAGAGAGGGGTGAGACAGATGTGATCTGGGGTTGGGCAAATGTATTCTTTTTCTTCAGAGGGAAGGAAGGCTTATTGGGGTTGACTGCAGGGCATGGCTGCCCCACATCCCACTGGTGCCATGAGGGGAGGCAGAGGTGAAAGAGCCATGTTAGTAGGATGGACTAAGATGGACGAATAGAAGAGTTGTCAGAAGCAAATGTGACCCTCCCTCCCGTCCTTACTTTTACCCTACTCTTATCTAAATAAGTCATGTACTTGATCCTTTTATTGACACATTCTAACAGGTACTAGAGAGTTCACTGATGAAAAATTAACAGAAAAAAACAATTGAGACAAAAACCCAAACAGAACAAAGAAAGAGATGTTCCATCACTGCTGCAAAATGTAGTTTTTCTCTAGCTATAATTTAAGTTTGTTTATCCCTAGTCCCCCAAGTTGCTTTTTTATAATTCACATAGTAGCAGAAATAAAAAAAGGTCAGAAAAGTGATGAAATTTATATGAATAAAAAGGTTAAACAGAGGTGTTTGTGAAGCTACATTTTGTGCACATTAGGAGTGGCAAAGAGTAGAAAGAAACCGAAGTTAGATCAAAACTTTAAACAGCTTTTGTGGCTTTTACAGATTTAAAGGTTGTGTTATTTTCCTTAATCCCACACAGAAAGGGCACACATAATTTGGCATGCACCCTCACACATCACAAACCCATATGTTCCAAATATAAGATTCTTTTTTCCCCAAACAAAAGGACAACCACACATAGACCATTCACAACATAAAAAAGAATGCAAAATTAGCATAATTCACACTTGATCCAACATAATCTCCCAAAATAAAATAACATTCTTACACATATACCAAACACACACCAATGCTATGTGAACAGGAGTCAGTGAGTGTGAAATGGATGCGGCCCTACAGCGCTGGTGCCATCAGCCTTCGCCAGCTGGCGGCGGTCCCAGCTCTTCCCCCTCCATGCCACTGCCTCCCCCAAACCCTGCATGCTTTGATTTCAGCCAGCCCCTGGCTACCCAGACATCTGGAAGTTATTATTCAGCAGAGCACGCCACAAAGCGGCATTTTCATAATGAAACATCACATTTTGTTGCAGCGTCCTGCTTTCTCCTGCTGCATACACGCTGGTTACAACTTGTAGCAGATTTCTGACCGCGATTAGCTCTCTCGTCGTTTGTCTACTCGTGGCTCCTCAGGAGCTTCACATGAGTTGACTCATGGCGAAATAAAGGAGAAAAAGCTGTTCACATGACCTTTAATGCGCTGTAGTTTAACACGAGGAGCTCACATCATACCACACAGTAAATCATTTGAATTGCCTGAATTACAAAAGTGTGAAGTTAAAGGCCAGCATTTTCAGCGTTTGAACAGTGCACTTATCCTTACAACCCACCATCATAGATCCTTTGTTGGCTGATGTCCCACTCTCTATTTGTCTCTGTGATTCAGTGACTGACTTTGTGTCATCTCCTCTTTTTCTGCACGATACTGAGTATTTTTGTTTGGGAAAAAAAACCTGACAATTTGTTTTATCTTCTAGTTATTGTCCACCTCTACAAGGCAAAAGGTGGGCAGTAATGTGTCAGTGAGTTTGTATACATGCTCACAGGTCTGTCTATTAGAAAAATATCTTATTACCTCATGGATGATTTTAAATTAAACTCACAGAAAGTAAGCATCGGATGAGCATTTACAACTGATTAACTCTTGGAGTCAACCCAATTCAAGATGGCCACCACAGATAACTGACTAATAAAATAAAATAATTTCGTCATTTCTACAGATATGGTTCTAAAATCGAGTGTGTCTGTAGCTGAGAGTCATTCAAAACACAGTGCTACTCACTTTGGCATTAACTATTGGAGTCAACCTTGTTTGTCTGTTAGCAAAATATCTTATGAACCACTGGATGGATCTTAGTGCAACTTTCCAACAATTACCAATGAATGTTCATTTACAACCGAATACCTGTTGGAGTAAATCTAATTCAAGATGGACGCTACAGCTAATCAATCTCAGCCAGCATAAAAATGGCTCTAATTCAGTCAATTTTAAAGATATTGAGCTAATATTTGATGTCATATAGGCTGAAAGTTATTCACATTACAAACTCTGAGCAAGAGATCATGCTATATTGCATGAGATTATGCATAGGGTTTGGTATAAATGACTACAACTCCATTATTTCTGAATTTAGGATGATCTCAGCCTAAAACTCTGGCATTAAAGGCAGCAGATGATAAGCATTCTTTAGAGAATGCTAGATATTTACTTTTTAAATGCTTTAAATACAGTGCCATAAATAATGAACTGCTAATGAAAGTGAGAAAATCAGAATTTAGTAACTAGTTTTATTTGTAATATACTATGAATCTGAACACATCAGAATGAGGTACATTAATTTAGATTAATATAAACAAGTTCCAATTGAATTGGCCTTTAATCAATAACAAGATGACAAACAAAAACAAAAACTGGGATTGAAAATGTACTTTTGTAATGAGACCTTTTGGCTCTTTTGGGGCCTCAAAAACAAGCTGTACACACAATAAAATGACAATGTTGTTAGTGAATAGAGTAACATTAGCATTCAGTTGTTTATGTGTTTCTAGTCACCTGGGAAATGTACAAACATTGTTCTTCATGCTGATTTTGGATTGTTCTAACATTCACCAAATCCTAAGGGGAGATTGACTGCCTCTTTAGACATTTATTACTTAATTACCTTCATCAGCTAGCTGCTAACTTAATTTGTTTGTTAGTTCTGGGCAGAGTGAAAACTTTTAAAATGAAAAGAGCTGTCGAAAAACAGCTGAAATCTGCAGACTGTGGGGAAAAGAACCAAAACAATTAACGTAAAGTTGGTGTAATTTAGATTAGACTTATGTGTAATTACAGAATTCAATGTATTTTATACCATAGTCCTTTCACTGTCCATAGTAGTTTCACTGTTGCAAGCCCAGTTCTAGACCTCTGCAAACTTAAAAGGGGTCTTTGGCCAACAGGTAACAGTGGGTCTTATAGGAATAAGACTACATTTGCCTGTCAAAACTAAGTAGATCCTTGTCAATCATCATGTCTTGCGAGTGACATGTTTGTCTCAGTCCAATTTGATCTCATGAAAAACTCAGTGGCCCTCATGAGACGTCTAAAGTTGCACTGAGTAGGTGAACAAAGGCTTCTAATTGTTTGTGTTGTCACTGCCTAATCTGATTAACGCCCGTGTTGTTATTGACTATCTGATCTGGCCGTGTGGTTCTGTAGTTATGGGGACAGCTTAGCTCAGGCTGCTCCGTCTTCACCTGACCTCTGACAGCTTTTAAATAGAAATGGAAGAGCCAAGAGCCCCTGGGTGCATAAGGCGCAGGATGTTTTCCAATAACAGTTTAAGGCTGAGGGAAACATTCTCTCCCCCATGTGGCAGCGTGATTCTATCACTTTTAACCGTCTGCCATCACTGCTTCTCTCTCTCCCACTCTCTCTATTTCTCTAAAAACCCTGAGGAGTTTTGACCTGATTCTGGGCTGTTAGTATCTCCAGACCACTGGAGAAAATGTGATAGGAAAAGGAACCTCTGAGATGATAATTGAAATTTGAAGCATGATATTTCTGTGTGTAACTCACCTCATTTTCATTTTGCCCAAGCGATGGTAGGTCAGTTACTGCCAGTTGAATCACAGTTTCCCAGATTTTTGTATGCGGGCCACTTGCTGCTACTTTAAACTGGACTGGTTCGTCCAGGCTGGCTACCTCTTCCTGGGCAAAGATGGAGCCATCCGTCCGCACACTGAAGACAGGGTCACTGCTCTGGAAAACCACACCATCGTTCCCCACGCAGTCATCAAACTTCACTGTGGACACAATAGTTGACAAGAGTTTAGTTGGCAGTTTGCACAAAGCAGCAACAGCTAAGAAATGAAAAAAGCATAAATGATGGCTGGCTTGAATGCAGTCAAAATTACTATGCTAACTCACAGTCATGCAAACACTCACACAGCACACCTGCAGCGCACACAACACAATTTGAGTTAAACAGCAACCTGAATACAAATAAGAAAGAGCGTGTCAGGGCACCAAGTTTGACACAGATGCGTATTTCCATTAGGTGAAAACATCACAAGGATTATTCCTGAGGACTGTTCTTTATAGTTGCAAGCACAAACAATGTCTAAATTACCTCACTTGCTGATCCTGTATGAAAACTAGGTTTTATGCAAGCTATTTGGAATAATAATTGACAAAATAATATTAATAATTCAAAAAATCCCTTCATGAATTGATCTATGTATAGGATACGTACAGTGCGGTACGGTATGATGCAATATGACACAATACAATATACTAGTTGTCCTCTTGAGGGAGTTTTGTTTTCCACTAAGCGGTGTCTAATAGCTTCTTTTCTCCCAAAAATATGCATGAATAAACCCATTAAAGAAGTTTTGTGACACAAACGTGATCCACATTAAGATCACTGTATATTGCAGAAGTACCATTTAAAAAAATAAAGGTAAATATGAAAAGACAGTTTTGCACAACTCTTACTACAAGACCAAGGAAAGTTATGCACAACTTATTTAGAAATTAGATAAACTGTTTCATGCATTTGTTGAAGTGAGGACATTAAACTTCTGAGCCATTGTTACCAAAGAAGCAAAACATTTACAATATGCACAAGCAAAAGGGACATAAGGGGGACATACATCCATTAGTATGGAAAATCAAGTTTGCACAACAAATCATCTCCTCAAGGTGCAATCAGAATGGTCAAGGCATACTTGTAATTTTAATTTCAAAAAGCTACAAGAAGCTGATGAGAGGATGAATCAGAGATGAGTATAGCCCATACTGGCCTCTACTTCATCTCTCGTGGCACCTGCAGCCTTCTAGCCCTCTCTCTTGGGGATTACAATGTCTAGACAACATGTTGTAGGAAACCCTGGGCTGAAAGCTGTAATTCACTTCTGTATCTTCTCTTTCCCCCCTCCCACGCTTCGACAACAGCTGAAACAAGGTTCCCATTACAGAAAGTGACTGAGAGTAAATCCGTCTTTTTGTTCTGCCTGGACTTAAATAAGCCTGTGATCATGCCAGAACCCTCCATCTAAGGGCAGATGTCCAGTCGGCCACTCAGAGCTCAGTCGGAAAGGACATCTATTCACTGACACTGTCCATCAAGTCTGGTGGGTACTGCACAAATATCCTCTTTCAGACAGGTACAGATGGGATAAGAGATGGATTACATTACCAAAAGAGGCAGAACAGCTTCTGTTTTCCATCACTGCTGAGTATGTTCACCCTAAAAAGCCTTAACTTGTCTGTTTTTGTTCGTTTCATTTACATTCCTGTTTGCCTGATCCAATTTTTTTTTTTTTACATTTCTTCTGGTATTTTTGAAGGTTTTCAAAGATTAAAATTGGAAGGTGGAGGCAACAATAACAAGCATGCCATTTGGTAAACAGTGACATACACAAATAGAATTGTGGAAAGCTGCCTAAATATTTCAAAATAGATAAAGTAAAAAGAAAAAAAATTCATACTTTACTGTACTATATATGAGGTTCTGGTGTATGTGAGACATTCAAACGCCGAAGGGAGGCCAAAAAAACAAACAAACAAATAGGCAGTTTTTGGTCCGGTGCCCCTTTTCTCACTGTTTGCCAATTATTGTTTCTTCTCTCTGTAAGCTAGGCATACAGCCAGCAGAGCAGTAGTACTGCAGTTATTACTGGAAGAGGCCTGTAGGCTGAATGTCAAAACAGAAAGAAGAGGTAATTTAGAGGTCATGGTCAAAACTAAAATGTGAATCTGTCAGTTTTCATTTTACTTAAAATCATCCCCAAAAATGCTCAAAATCACAAAAGTATGTGTGAATATGTCACTTCTAAAGTACAGGAAATGCCGAATCACAATGACATTTTTTACATTGGAGTTTTAGGACAGAATCAACTCCATTTGTTCTAGGCTTGCACAGGCTAGCTGTTAGCTGGAACTTCAATGGGAATTAAACTATATCACTGTTTTTGGCACGTTCACTCTCTCACTACATCATGGTCACACATAGTAGACTATATAGAGGCAAGGGAGACAGTCCAGTGTTTTTGAATTTTGAAAAGTACCTTTATGCAGTGGTATTTCATAATTATACGCCAAGTATTCAGACTCAATTGTTGCAAAAATAAAAGATATAATGGAATACACACCTGAATCTGAGGTGATGGACAGCATAATTCTACTCGTTACAGCTGAGAAAATGTAATTATCATCATCTGTCTCCATAACACTGACATAACATTTATTTACACATAAAGTATCTGTTACACATTTTTGTTCTATCTGTTTACACAAGCATGGACTGCAGCTGTTACTATATCACAACCTTCAATAGACTTGAAACACGAATTATCACCTACAAAACATGTCTGTTCAGAAGAACTGTTTTGTGGTTCATGTTAAAAAAAATTAAACAAATCAAGCTGCACAGTGTAACAGTAAAATACAGCTGGCTTTACTTTGTGATTCAACATATCTTTAACACATTTTAGATTTAGACCTAAACATTTTAAATATTTGCATCAGAACACATTTTTATGGTAACTTCTCAAGCACCACAGCTTAGACAGAAAATGAGATGAGAAAATTTATATTAGAGATGGCTAGACAGTTATAGGCATTTTGAACAAGTCTGAAAGTCACAGTAATGAACTGTGAATTTTAGCATTAGCTTTGATTAGCCTGCTGTTTTAACTCAGACCACAGTATTTTATGGTCTATTTTCATCAGTATAGTATTTAACTTCTGCACAATACTTTTATTGAACCACATCACAAGTTTGTAGTGCACTAAATAGTGGAAGAAAATTACTTAAAAACTAACACCACTAAAAACAGTATTCTTCTACCTCAATGCACCATCTTGTGTGCCCTAAAGATAATTAAATAGAGAACAGAATCATGAATATATGCTAGCATTAGAGACAAGGATGGTTAGCAGATGAATCCGTTAGCTACAGTTTGTGTTGAGTCATGTCATGGACCAACTATCTGTTGCCACGCTTAACTTCCTTGCTCGTCATTTATGACATCCCCTCCCCTAGCTGCCAGCATCAGGCTGTCATGGTTACTGAGAGATACTCCATTGCAGCAAAGAGATGACACAGTTTGACAAGCAGGTTGGTTATCTCTAAACCAGATCAGTGGCTTACAGGGTCTACACAGATTGATGTACTATAGCAATGTTATATACTATTTACTTGAGAAAACTCTTCACAAACTGCATCTTTAAAGCTGTGCTGAAGCCAAAAGATTATGTAGCCGTGACCTCTCTTGTAGTGATTTTATATGTTTACCTCTATTAGTTTACTGGTTAGAAAAAAGTATGATCTAACTGAAAGCCAATAAAGTCTAGGATTTAGTTCAGTTGTGTTGCTTAATAACTTAATACCTTGTATCTAAGCAACACATTCAAATAAAACATTTTTTTAATGAAAATCGGTAAAAGCCCAATTCCATAAGGCAATACATACTAAAGCAAGAGGTAACTGTAGGTGTAAAGTGTAATCACTCCCTGTGTGTATGTGCGTAGGCATCTATTTTCAACGATTGCCTGCATGTCTTAACTGTGACAAGCTGAACTAACTACACCAATACCCACACACAAATGGAGTGACAGGCTGTGCATGGAGTACCCAGAGGGTCTTGTTCTTGCACCAATTAAAGAAAAAGACAGTGCCAACTTTGCTCGACCAACAACACACACACACACATAAACACGCAAACACACAAACCTCCAATAGATCTTCTTTCACTCAGTTGGGTCAATACTGCTATAAGAGAGATTATAAAAATCGGCCAACAACAAAGCAATGAAGCCCAACGGCACAGTGCTGCACATTAACAAGTTGTCTAAAGCAGCGGGCCCAGGGTGTGCATTGATCTGGCAAATAGGACAGACACCCATGTGTGCCAAACAGCCAGCCAAGCACTTCTCCACTGTCTAGTCGATGAGAACAATCGCCCACTGACATGTGGAAAATTCGACCAGAGCTGCGACTCACAGTAAATGAATATAGTCAATCATTTCTTCATCGTGATTGTATGGAAATCACCCTTTTATTGCCAGGATGATATTACAAACCAAACCCTCATTTTCACCTTTTTTTCACACCTTTCTAATTAAAGCTCCCATTCTCCTCCAACAAGGCAAGGACAAGGAGGAGAGGGATGCTGAGAGGACATGTGACCTTCTTGCGCTGTTCTTTGGACAGCCTGACAGGAAGTAGCTGACAAGTGTTAAAGGGATGTGAGAAAGGAAAAGAGTTGGTGGGAGGAGGGAGGGAAAGTTAAGGAGTGACAAAGGGAAGGTGAGAGAAGGGAATTGCAGAACGGGAGGTAGATGAGAGCACGGAGAGTGTGCAGAGGTGGAAATCAGAGACAGTAAAATTAATGAAAGAACATTAAAGAAGAAGAAAAGAAACTGAAAAAAAAATCTTGTGGGCAGATTGTGGTTGCTAAAGAAATTTTTCTTGAGGCAGCACTGTTTATAGCTGCAGTCGTTTGAAATGTTCAAAGTGTGGTGCACTGAATGCATCAGATGTCACCCTGCCCTACAAAACAAAGAAAACTCTTTTTATGGGCACTGGATCAGGCTGATATCTGTTACAATCAGGCTCATTGTGAACAGGAGAGGATGATGTAGGAAGAAGAGGAGGAAGCTGATGGTGGCGAGCAGTGGGGGCTGGGAGGTGAGGTGGAGGTGGAGGCTGGGGAAGGCAGCGGATGGAGGCCTGGCACTGGGTTCCTGGCTCAGTGAACTGGCTCCCTCTCATACATTCACATTGGAATGGAGGGGATGCTCAGATGGCTGTTTAAACAGGTTAATTGGGCTGGCCTCCCGAGAGATCAGGACAGATGGATAGAAGGATTGATTGAGAGAGGAGAGGCAGAGAGAGTAAAAGAGTGGCAAAGGGAGAGCGGTGGGGCTTTGAGGGTATGGAAAAAGAGGGTTGGATGGAGAGAGACGGATATGGCCTCTGATCACAAGCACCATGGGGAGCATGCAGCCTAATCAGAGCAGTGCGGAGCTGTGCAGTAAGCAAGGCCCTCAGTGACTGACTACACAGAGCCAGGTCCTCCGTCCACTACAGACAGACTATGAAGGGAGAACAAATTTGTGATGGAAGGCTGTTTACTGCAATGTTAGAAGCCCATGAGGGAGTATGATTCACTGAGGTCAATCATGAAGAGCGGCTCATCTTTCTGTCCTTTCTAGAAACCTCCAAAAGGCGGATGGCAGCCACCAGCTCATATCATAGAAACGCTCACAGTCATCAAGCATACAAAGACAAAAACAAAAACAAAGCAAGAACTGGACCCTGAGTTTTTAAAACTTTGAATTCTCATCAATAAATAGAGCAGAAGGAACACATCAAAGCAAACTGCAAAGAACAAATGTATTACACCAAACAAGAAGCTGCTCATCAGTCAAGTATCAAAGCAAAGCTGCTTACAATAGAACAGTTTTTTTAAACCTACGTGTGTTGGTTCAGTTATCTGACTGTTTCATGTTTTTAGTGTATTCTGTGTTCATGCACGTTTGGGAAATTTGCACAATAAACTGCAGACACATTTGCCAACTACAAAGGCACAACACAATCAAAATACAAGTTCCATGGAGTATTAAACTCTTTTAAGTTTCCACAGGCAAAATGCTTTTGCTTGGTTTGAAGGAAATAAAAAAAAACTTGTGAAAAAAAAAAGATATATGCTTTGTTTACCCATCAGACAAAGACTAAGTATTCACATGTGTGGGAAAATGAGAAAAGCCCTGCACTCTTAAAAAAGTAAGTATTACATCCAGGAAACAAATCATCTTTTATATGTGCTCATGAAATAACTTTGTTGCTTCCCAAATCAGTTTTTCTAAACTTTCTCAACCCTGCTTGTACAATCGCTTTGCACTGCTGCAGCAGACTGTGCACCATAAAGTGAATGTGGAGATGTGTGTGTCAAGGATACGGATGGACTGTAGTGTCTTATGTAAAATTAAACAGCTTTACTGTGTGTTTTGTTTGGCTGAACATTGATACACTTTACTTCACCGCTCCTTTTTCTGAGTGAGGATCCAAAGTGTCAGCATGAGATATTAGGATTTTGGTTTGGTGCATCTGCTGTTGCTGTTGTTTCACATTAAATTTTTACTGAATGAATGAGCAAGGGACAAGAGTGGACTTAAGGCAAACACAATTTCTTTAATGTATGGATGCCCAATGTGAGTCCTGAGTCATGCTAGCGTGTATGAAGGTCAAAAAACTTCTGAATTTGTTGCAAACCTTCCTATCAGCAATGCTTCAACTCCAATTTAAAGCTGCTGTGCATGAAAAGTTTAGCACTATTTATCGTGATGTCTACAGGCTTGTTTTTAATGTATTTTATGATAAATATCTCTGAGTCAACAGTGCAGGCATTTTTCTCATTCAGACTTATTCACTTTAAATTGTGCTGGGCGATTTTAATTTATATGGAATTACCATTGTAACTAGACAGCTTTATGGTAAAACTTCTCTCATTATCCTGATTATGTTGGTTCCACGGGTTACGCTCAGATAATGCAAGAAAAACTAATGTAAAATTAATCACCTAGCTTGCCTGACCTATGCAAGCCCTTTTCAGAGCTGAGGCACTGTTGGATGGATCACAGAGCGTCTTTTCTTCTCGTGCGGTGCCAGGGTAGTCACACGAGGAGTTTGACTGGGGTTAACAGGCTGACTGATCTCAGAGCTGCAGGAAGTGTGGCTTGCACAAAACAGGCTGATCAGAGACAGAAGAGTGAGATTTGTCTGTGTCAATCAGAAATTTGTACTAAAGGACTAAAAACAGAAGAATAGAATAGAATGTATATTTATCAGAGATTCTACATATACTTTGAATATCCTCTTGTATCTTATAACCATATAGTTTTAAAATAAGCATATTTGTATTTGCAAACCAATTCTGCACAAATATTAACAGGGAGCCCAACCACAAAGACCACAGGACATTATTTTTTTGACTAATCAGCATCTCTAATGACTGACTGATTATTATTCCTCCAGTCACACACAGAAGTGCGTTATTGGACCTCATCAATTTCCAGTCATCTGTTTTAACAAAGAAAACTGGGCTGCTGCTTCAGGACCTGGTATCAGATTTCTTTGCTTTACTAGATACAAAGTTAAATTGTGAAGAAGCACACATGGTCAAGCTGTTAACACAGGCAAAAGGTATTTACACAGGAAACCACAACCTATATCCCTACACTCGTTCCCTCACAGCACTCATTTGGACTTTTATCCTTCCTCTCTGTGGCTGTGGTTCAGTGCATTTTTCTGGATCAATAGTCTACAAATTCAATGATGGATTTGATACCTACCATATAGATTACTGTTCTCTGGAGCCTTGGCCCAGATTTTGTATACTCCTGCAACACCTAAAGCCCTGCAGCAAGAGATCTGATACAGTCTGACCAGGAGGACTGAACACAGAAGAGTGTGATAGTCAGCGTTGAGCAAGTGTATGTTTGTGTAACAGTGTCTGCAAAACTGCACGAGGCTCAGAAGAATAACACATGATGTTAAATGAGCCCTGGGAGACACTGAGGAGAGGAGGGGACTGCCAGTTTTTTTGAGTGCTGCTGTCAGCAGTTTACATCAAGTCAAAAGCTACAAGATTTGAAACTATCTTCATGCATTACAAATGTAACCTTTATTAAATGGTAACGTACTCTCCCAAAATTGAAAGAGTTGTTATATAAAAAAATCTTATCTTTGTTGTCTCGGCAATAAAATATAAAAAACCCTCCCAAGACCCATTCTCTCTTTGTTTGCTGTAGACTTTTAAGGCCTTTCCAGAATCTATATACTATATACGAATAGATTTACCTGTCACAACCAAATTCTATCATTACGTTTTCATTTATAAACCTGACATTTGGTTTTCTATTGCAAAAAATCTGAAGTTAAGATTCATCAATTTATCATGCAATGATTTAGAGGAAACACCCTAAAACAGTGGTTCCCAATCCTGGTCCTGGAGAGCCACTATCCTGCCTGTTTTAGTTTTTTTTCCTGCTTTGACACGCCTGATTTGAATGACTGAATGATTAATAGGCTTCTGCAGACATTGAAGACCTACTGAAGAGCAGGGAAACAACTAATACATGCAGGATAGTGGTCCTCCAGGAGCAGGGTTGGGAACCATTGCCCTAAAAGACCAATGTACCTCCTTTTTAAAATGTATTAAGTAAAAAAAAAAAGCATTGATGAATAGTGAAGCCCAAAATGTTACTCATTATTTTAGAAATGCCATTCTAGCTGTGATTTCTCCCTGACACAATAAAATGATTTTTCTGGCAGTTGTATGGAGTTATTTTGTACTTCATTTGTTAAAACACAAACTTTCAAAGAAATTATTTTCATTTTCCTCTCTGTCACTTTTGTGCCAGATGTGTTTATGACAGTCAGATTTAGATTGTGACTGGGTTCGATTTAGACTGGCAGCATTCTGATGCAAAAAGAGTGCCGACTGCTTCCAGCTGCTGAATGTGATGGACACCTTTGCCCCAGCGTATAATGTAGCACTTCATCTGTCTAAACCTCATCTTCATCCCAACCTACTATATGTCTTATATTTGCATTACCCTCTTTGACTGAAATGCAACATCATTTTTCAGAACTTCTCCACACTGGCATCAGAAAGCCTTCACCTAATTCTCTGTTCATTTTCTACACAAGCAAGTTATCTTTTCAGGGCTTACACAATTTCATTTCCATTTCTCTTTTGTGTGACTTGAGTGTAGTATTCAACAACACAAACCATAAAATTGATAGATTACACATTCAGTTTACTATTTCATCTACAGTAATAGATGGCTTTATACTTGTCTAGTCACTCACAAAGTGTAACATTTGGCAAAATACATAAGAGGTTTCTAATGTTAATTTTTGTGCATGACAGAGATTTCTCCCCAGCCCTTTGTTATAGATTTCTCCAACTCCTCTTGGCCAAAATGCTTTGTTGCTCCAGAATTCATTTGCATTTTTATGCTGATGATATGCAGCTTTATGTTCATGTTTAGAATGATACACAAATACATATATATTAGATGGTCTTTTGAACTGTTAGATATTATCCAAACTTTTTCCTACTAAATTTTAAAAAGACAAAGATACTTACTGTATATGTAGTTAGATGTATGTGTAGAATTAATTTTGTTTGATTTTGTGTTGTCCATCATCTCATTAAAATCACTGACTGGCATATAATACAAAAATGTCTTTTTTAGTTGGTTTTAACAGTAACTGATCAATAAAATGCAAAAGTATATCATCTTTTCTGTCTTCCTTCAGCTAAATTACATGGTTTGTTCCATAATTAAAGACCATCTACATATGTCTAGCTATGTTCTAAAAGTAGATGATTTTCATGCTATATGTTACTTTTCATACAAAATGATTAAATGTTATAAATGTCAGTTTTATGTTAAATAGTCAATGAACCCTCTGAGTTTAGCTTGTAGTTTACCATGCCACTGTGATTTGTTATTATCTATCTTTACTTCATTTCTATTGTTTATTGTTAAGCTGAACACTACATAAATACATCAGAATGTTGGTTTTCTGCCACTGATAAGCAGCTTAGTTTTAGGGTGGAGCAGTTAAAAAGTTTAAGCAATGTCAGTGTATGTATTTGTATGTTCTAATTGAGAACCTCGTTTGG
This sequence comes from Kryptolebias marmoratus, assembly GCF_001649575.2. Lineage (NCBI taxonomy): Eukaryota > Metazoa > Chordata > Actinopteri > Cyprinodontiformes > Rivulidae > Kryptolebias > Kryptolebias marmoratus. Next base: position 12,043,830 of record NC_051437.1, on the reverse strand, counting down.
ATTTAAAAGATCTTCAGCAAAACTTTCACGTTTTTGTTCAACTTTTTTTCACTTTGTCTTTTAGCTTCATTTTTAAAGAACATCAGGATCCTGGTGCCATGCCATACAAAAACAGATGTGCACCCTACCAAGACCCAGATGTCTACCAGCATATACTAAATGAACTTCCAGTCAGCACCACCCACATTTACAAAAGCAACCCTTTGAGTTATATATTTTTTCACACTGGAGGACAGGAGAACAAAGTTAGATGTGCCAGAATAAAAGTGTCAGCTTAGTACATAAAAAACCTAAAGAATTCAATACAGATTTTATTTTAATCTTTGCCTGCAAGCATCAAAAATACTTGCTAGGAAAAATAGATAATTTTCATATTGTTTTCTCAAGGAAGCAAATAGCACAAAATTGCTTTCCTCAACTGCTGGAGGAAATAGAGGCTGTGTTTCTCAAATCTAATCAACATCTCTCCATCAAAACTTTAACAAAGGCTTCTGTTTTCCAATTTCAGAGGTCACAGCATAAACCAGAGAACTCCCTCTGGCTTTTTAATTTTACAAAGAAGTACATATAATTACACATTCTGCATGGATGATAAGGAGAAAGGTTTCACAGTAGTCTAAGGCTCTTTTACTTTTTTGTTCTTTTCACAGACAGCCATTGGACTGCAAGCACTGAAACCCAGGGGCTGATGACCACAATAGCTCAGAGTGGCAGTTAGTGGTTCTGGTGAAGGGTGCTTGAGCTGAAAGTTCAATAAAAGTTTGAATAAGTGACATGGCTGCAAGAACAGGTAAGACCAGAAAGATGAATTATTAATATTGACAGCAGAGGTGTACCAACACAAAGTAAAAAATGCATAGACCTACACATTGATTCTGTAATTGAAACTGCATTTCTGTGAATCCAATACTTTTTTTTTATTTGGAGAACCACTTAAAAAAATCACTCTTGTGTAACTTGAACTTTAGTGGCTCAACAAAAATAGGAACACGTAACGAACTCAACAAATATTGAAAAGTTGGTAAGGATGCTTTAAGATAAAGTAAAATAGATATACAAAGATTTGCTCTATCTATCTATCTATCTATCTATCTATCTATCTATCTATCTATCTATAGAGAGAGAGAGAGAGAGAGAGAGAGAGAGAGAGAGAGAGAGAGAGAGAGAGAGAGATTTGTTTTCTACCCATTAACATATTATTTGGTATTGACCACTATTAAGATTCTTATCTGTCAGAGGAGGGACCTGACTAGAAGGGCACTTCAGTGAGTTGGTTTTACTTCAAATAAACAACAGAAATTTCAGTGCATTTAAAAATGTGTTTCAGTACAGGGTATTCAAGGCTTTTTTCTTCTTTATTCTACATTTTCTTCATCCTCGTCAAATCCTGTAGTCTATTTGCATTGCCCTTTCACTAAAAAGATTCAGTTTGTACTGATTAGTTTGATAAATTTTCACTTCCTGTTTGTAGTCATAAAAATCTATAAAAGTTTACCTTGTAGCACACTTTCTATTTATCTCTAAAATCACTAAAACAAAACCCTGCTCTCTACTGAGCCTTGAAAGTTTTGTATGTATCTAATCCAAGAAAACTTCTGTTCGTGTTTCATACAGTACAAGTGTTATCTTGTTTAAGCAAAAATGTAATTGTCTTTGCATTTATCAAAGTCAGCATGGTTTCTTTTAGCCTGATGCTTCAGGATATACTTAAAAAATGTAACATGGGTGGTTGGTGACTCATACCACATTTTGGTTTTGATTTTTTTATAACACAAGTTACCTTCATCATTTTTTGTCAAAAACAGTGTTTATATGATTGTGAAATTATTAAGTCCAAAGGATCCTGATTGTAACTGCACTTACTACTGTAAACAAACTTCTTTTAACAGAGAGCTGCTGCAGTATTGAACTTTTTAGTGGGCCCAATGAGCAGCCAAGTGGCTGATTCTTAAAGCTATTAGTGTATGTTAGAGCTGTTAGGAAAATAAAAAACAGCACAGAATTCACAGAATTTCTGAATTATGTGACTTATGTTGTGTCTACATGTGTTTGTCTGCAGGCATGTCAAAGTCGAACAGTCCAAACATCACTGCTGTGGGTGAGAAGTGTGAGATACAGCAATGCTTTACTGCAGCTAGTGATAAGTTACGCACTGATATGCCAAAGCCTGTCAGGTAACACCTATACACCAGCAAACACCCTTTAACTTTCTCTCCAGCACACAGATGCATACAGGATGGAGATATTTAAAGACGGTAGCGCAGAAGGAAGCTGGCAGAAATGGGCTCCCAAAGGGAAAAACACAGGCAGAGGTTTGAGAGCCAATCCTTTCCCTTAACTCTCAAAAACAAATGCTCAAGCCTAGATAAACAAACACATATGCCTAGAAAAAAAATGTCCATATTATTTGTTAAAGTGCTTGTAAGCAGTGCCAACCTTAAAGGGATAATCTTGTACTTTTTTGAATCGATGTTCTGCCAAATCAGGAGTTAATACCTTATCAGCCTTGACATCAGTCATACATTGTGGAGTATGGAGAAAAGGGCAGAAGCCTTCCTCCATGATTAACTAATGGCTAGCTACGTAAAGGCCTGTTTATATAGTTGTTTTAAGCTAATAAAACAACTTTTTCTCAAAAATGTCATGCAGGTGTAAAAGAATGCTACTTAGCTAATAATAAATTTTTTGCACTTTTGCATGACACTGCTCGTGTAGTTTGTCACCTTTTTCTTAACAATGTCTGTGTCAATACACAAACATAGGTTTGAGGAGAATAGATTGTGTATATCGTGTCGTTAATGGTGAGGCTGCTGAATGCATTACTCCTAACTAGTGCGTCTAGTCAGTAAAAGTGTACTCAACATCTGGCAGACTGATACATTTAGCAGCGTCAGGACACCAATATTTACACGATTTATGATCAGTCAATATTTGCGTAATAGGACAAACAATGGTTAGTTAAGAAAACAGCTACAAATAAAACAAATGGTGTCATGGAAAAACATTGAATATTAGGTAATGTAGTGTTCTTTCACACTGGTATGTAGGTTTTGAGAAAAAATTGTTTGATAACCCTAAAATTTTTTTAAAACAAGCCCTTGTTTAGCTATCCATTAGCCTGGCCTTGAGAAAGACTTCTGCCTGGTTCTTCATACTCCTTGGTCTGTGAATGATGCCACGGTTTATAATGTACTATTGATAATAATTTGATAAAACATCAATTCAAAAATGACCAGGCTATCCCTTTAAATTCACCTACCTATTTTATAATCTAGGTTTACACAGTACAGCTTTCCTAGAGCATCTGTGTTGCATGTGGTGTGTGTGTCTGGAAAAGGAAAACCAACATGTGTGGAAGTGTGTTTGTATGTGAAATAGGCCCACAAACATCAGTGTAAGTTAAATGTGTGTGTGATCTGCTTATGATATGTTTTCTGTGTACAGGGAAATAAATTAGCAGTGCTAGCAGGTTTCACTGACAAGTCTCATTAATGAGAACATCCTCCAGAGCATTTTGGACTGTAATCACCTGTTCAGTCAGGAAGATGGCATGGCGGCTGCAGGAGAGCAAACAAGGCTGCACAATTAGACCTGACCGTCTGCAGGTAAAATGCTAATGAGTTATTGGAAAAAGCTGAAGGAAACATAAATATGAAGAAAATTATGATCCATCAAAAAAATGTTTAACCTTTCCATCCAGATGGCTGCATTTAAACAAATATGGAAGGAGACCTATTATTTGTGCTGGACTTTTGAGAGCTACGTTACTGTAAATGAAAAAGGGGGAAAAAATGAAGTATGACAGAAGTCAGAAAGCCTTAAGGCAAACATGTGTTAGTGATGTGCAGCATTGTAGCAAAGTCAAAACTTGCCAAAGGCAGGTTGTCCCTATAGAGTGTGTGACAGCTCAATTTCACTGCGTGAAACAGACTTAAACTTGACAAAGCTGTAATGTCATACTGAAAGCATGTAATGTCAACCAACACAATACTTTGAACAACATCCATCAAAGTGTTCTCAAGTGATCGATATGCTGTTTGTATTGTTTCCATGTTATTCTCTGGGCTTGTATCAAAGCTATGAGTAAGAACAATGTGTGTGTTTGTATGCATGATCAAACATGTATGTATCTGTGATAAGTTGCCAGCTTGGCTACTATTGACTCACCTGCACCTGGCTTACTGAGGCAAAGCCAACTGGCTCCTCTTGAGTTTGGAAAATTGCAAACCAAGTCCAGCGGTTTTAAAAATGCATGGGTATCTTTGCTGTGTAGCATTACCATGATTCATCTTCACAAAACTGCAAAAGCTTGTGATAATCGCTTTAGCTAATCCTTGCACGCTTCGGGCAAACAAGCACAGAGAGAGTGAAGGGGGTGGCTCTTTTACCCTGGGGGGGAATTGATGATAGTGTGGGTAAAAAATGGTCAGGGCGAAAATGTGTCTCTTCTGTACGTCCTCAGTATGTGTTGTGTGATGCCATATCGGCTCCAGAGGATGGAAACTATCCTATTCATTTGGTGTCTGTAAAATATTGAGGACTGTTTGTTTAGTGTTCAACACTTTGTGACTATGCAGGACACACAGTATATTCTTGTGAGTTTTTGATCTGTAAATACATTTAATAATTTGTTCTCTTGCCTTTATATTTGACACAGCTGAACAAAAGATGGAGAGGAAGTGTGAGGCAGAAAAAATGTGGGAATGACATTAAAATGAGGTGTAATGTCAAGCTGGGCAACCTGCTCATAGGAGTCTTTTAGTCAAACAGAACACCTTGATGCTTTGTTATTTAAAACCATTTGGGAAGTTGCCATTGAGAAGTGTATGGAAAAGGACACATACCTAAAAATATACTTCGCAGATGACTGGTCCATCTGTCTATAACCTATACATACATAGCCATTCTCTCACATTCATAGTATATTAGCATATCAACATATTAAATACACTTGTATAGATGACAATGTGGCATTTATCCTATACAGCAGTATTCAACAGCTGCTGTCCCCTTGGCTCATCACATGCAGCCTAAATAAATTAAGCACAATCAAATGCAAGAATCAGTTATCACCCATCTTAGCAAAGATTAATGACAAAATGCCTTAACTAACTAGAGCAGTGTAGTAAGAGTTGAACTCCAGAACGAGTAAGTCAGTACAAGAAAATTAAAAAATACTGCACTGGTAAGTGCTAGGCAAAGCTAGTGATGAAAAAAGAGTAGCCTGAAGCTAACAAAATAGCATCAAAGAGAAGAAGTGATTAGCAGTGGTAAAATCCACTGTTGTCAACTTATTTTCCTGTAAAATTGTTTTGCACGCAAAGCTGGAGTACAATGTACATGTGTTAACTGGTGAAATAATTGCTCCATTGTACACAAAATAAATAAAACAGACATGCCATAATTACGGGAAATGTGACTAATCAAAGGCCAGCCCACGCACTGGTTGGTCCTTGAGCAAATTTTGTTGATAACCCCTGTCTTACTCACACATACACACTCAGTGACACAGAGGCACATAAATCTGACTCTCCAGTCCCCCCTCTGTAGCTTACAAACATAAGAATGATGCAAAAAAAAAACAGGCACACCAATCTTGGATTGAACCGGAAGGGTAAATATTGCTTATTGTTAGAAAGAAAACTTTAAAGGCTGAACAGAGGAAGTGCAAAAATCCACTAAGTTGTTATATTTAAAAACTGAGCAATAACATTACACCACCAAAGTCTGGTGTACAGAAGTGCACTATCATTTGTGGGTGCCACTCTCTTAGTATTAAAGCTGTATTAGGTGATTCCACTCATTGAAAACACTGGAGAAAATAAATGTCATAATAAAGCAATGTTTTTACTTTCATTAAACATTACTTTGATTGAGAATGTGCTTGAGCTCATGAAGCAATGAATAAAGCATGACATTCTGTCTGCAGTTAGTCCCAGCACTTGCAAGCCTGTCTGCTTGGCCTCTGAATGTTAAGTTTTTAATTTGTTAGAGCTGAGGAGGATGCCCAGACACTTCACTTAGGTAATCACAGTCTAATAATATTGTTAAAGTACTACTAAGATTAAAAAAAGTGCAGCTGTAGCAAACAGTAAATTGTGTGCATAGATATGGCCAAAATGACCCTGTTTTATAATTAAATATAATAAAAATTGCAACTAATCTAATAAAATCTGCATGTCAGCATTAGTGAATCCCAAAGGTTAACCAGCTGTAGATGTACATTCAAGAATTACTTTTTGCAAGTTTCATTAAAATTTATCCACTTGTTCACTTTGGTAACAGGCAGACAGACTTAGACACACACAAACAAAAACGTTATCGTCCACCTCTGCCTTTTGTCGGCAGGTGATAATAAATGGTGCCCCAAAACTCCTTAATTCCTACTGCTCTCCAAAGAGAAGCTTGTGATTATAAAGTTAGTAAATTTAAAGAAATTGTTTTTATCTAAGTTGATCATCTGAGTGAAAGCAAATATCACAATTTTACAACTTTAATTTGCCAATATATTTTCCCAAAATGTGCCAGTGGTCACCTTTTCAGGGCTTACATTTCAAAGGTTTCATGTGTCAAGCTTCATATTTTGTTTTTAAATGTCAGCTGACCTCACTTTCAGGTTTCCCATGTACATTTGTTTGCTAAATGAGATGGCTTTCTTTTACCCATTATTGTTGAATTTTCCTGCAAAGACTTTACTTCCCATTTTTTACTTTCTCCAGTTGCAAACCACCACCCGGCTGCTGCTATTCCTAGACTTAGAATGCTTCCAGTAGAGCAAAAGCACAAAGGTTTGCACTCAGACAGACACCTCATGGATAAATGGGCAATAGAAATGGCTGCAGTCACCTCATTAGCATCAGAGGGTGCTCTTCTCCCTGACAAGTGAAACTTCACTGCACTGTTATCACAAAATAATGAGCAAATATAACCTCTAATGGCTAAATATAGGTAACCATGGTCCCGAGAGACTTGGTAAAGAAACCATACAGTGCAAGAGTTGTCTCAGGCCTTTCGAAGTTGTGTTGCAGTGTGGGCGTGGGGAGAGTACAAAGTAAACAAAAGACTTTAAAAGGAGGAAACGAAGGTTGAACAGTGTTTGATGAGAGCTCTTAGCCCGTAGCTATAGTGCATTAGGCACAGATGAACCGCAGCCAGCTCCCACACTGTTAATGTGGAACACATTACAACTGCACAATGAGTTATGATTGCCATTAAAAAGCAAATGATTAAGACTTCACAGCTGGATTTAAAGGGCTGTCACTGCTGTGCCCTGTCCTTCTCACTACTGCCCACGCCTACTTCACTAACACTCTGTCAACAATCACTCCACTAGATTCACCTTGCTAAGCATGTCCATTCTCATTTAGGGAGTGTTGCATTACAGTTTGTATTGATGTTTCAATCTGTAAACTTATTTAGCTAATTTAATCATGGAGGAAACCTCGAGCTGTGAAAAACAATATTACAATAAATGTATGAAACACTTGCTCTCGTCACTGACTTGTTAGATTCAAGTACTGTGTATGCCTAACACCCTTTCTCTCTTATTTTTCCTGTCGTAATTATTCAGTGCCAGAATTAAACTGAATAATGATATCATGCATTTTTGTACATTGTGAAAGAGTGCAACATGAGCAATAGTCAGGAGAAGAAGTGGGGGGAAAAAGTGGGAATGGGTAGAATCACAAATGAAGCGTCCTCTCTTCCGATTGCTCTGTCTTTCTCGCCCACATGAGCTATATCTCCCTCTGAGGCCAGGAGTCTGGCTGTGAAATGAATGAGAGGCAAAGCGTGGGTAGACGCTAACACTAAGATAATGACGCCGTTTTGTCAGCCCTGGCCCAAAGCTTCATCTCTGCTGGGAAAAAAAAGACATAGCAGGATAGTATGACAGAAAAGGAAAATACTGTGGACTAAAGCTAACATTTTTGAACATGTGTATCTCAAAAACACAGGAATATGTCATAAAAAAGACAAAACATGTTTTAGTTATTTAACTCATACAAACACAGCAAAAGCTGCACAAGTGTTTGTTAGTTTGAGAGTGCCGGTGGTAAAAAAGATAAATCTCTCGTATTTAAAGCCCTAGCACTCCTAGCATTGCCTGTCTTTTATGCCACAAATTTTAACTAAGACAACCTTATGCTGAAAATTTTAAGAAATTGATCAAACCTGGAAAATCATTGCAAAATGTCCTGCAATATTGCATGATCTTGCATGATCTGTTAGTGCTTGCTGTACGTGTTACTTGTGAATGACTGTCAGCTACTACCAATTCTAGCTCAATATCTGTAAACTTCACTGAGATATAGCCATTGTTGTGTTGACTAAAGTTGATTAGCTGTGGCTACTATTTTGAATCAGGTTGTCTGCAAAAATTAAATAATTGTAATGTACATCCAATTGCTTTCTGAGAGTTTTATTGAACTCCATCCAGTGACTCATAAGGTATTTTGCTAACAGACAAAATGGACTGACTCTAACATTTGTTAGTAAGGTTTTCAGCAAAGATATGAAATCAGTGTGTTGTGATCAAAGTATGCATTTAAGGTCATGCTCAGCTACCACCACACTAATGTTAGGCAAAATCTTTGTAAATTGGCTGAGTTATAGACATTTTTGTGTTTTCTAAGGTCAGTTGGATATGGCAGCCATCTTAAATTGGGTTGAGTTATAAGGTAATTAGCTCTGGATGTCAACCTAATTATTAGTTTCTGAAGGGTTTTAATTAACATCCAGCCTGTGGTTTATGAGAACCCCAGGTTGGATTTTTTGCTGTGTTTGTCTGTATTTCTTTCCTGTCTTCTCAAACCCCAGCTGGTCGAAGTAGATGGGCGCTTGTCCTAAGCCTGGTTCTGCTGGAGGCTTCTTCTTGTTAAAAGGGAGTTTTTTCTTTCCACTGTCACCAATGTGCTGCTCAGGATGGAAGACTGCGATGAAGTGAAGATTCAGTGCAATCTGCTGGCTTCCTTAGTTAGATAACTCTTAGTAATTGGCTTTTTGAAATGTTTGTGCATGTTTTTGTAAAGTGCCTTGTATTTAGAGTGATGTGTTGGAAATGAGTCTCAGCTACTACCACATCAGGCTTTAGCTCAAGATCTGTAAAATTGACTGAACTATAGCCATTTTGTTCCATTTGCTAAGGTTGCTTTGCTGTGGGAGCCATCTTGTATCATTGGCTCCAACAGTCAGTCAGCTGTAGATGTTAATCCAATAATTTCTTTCTGAAAGACTCAATAAAATCCATTCAGTGATCAACAGGGTATATTCTTAATAGTAAAGACATAAACACAGACACACATACACACACACACACACACACACACAAAGACATATATAGACAAAAACATTATTGCTATGCCTTCACCTTTGGCAACAGGTGATAATCAAGGGAAGCTTGTAGCAGTTATGAGAAAAAGAAAACCTTCCTTTCTAGGACAAAAGATGGGAAGTTTTTGAGCCAGGTGGTAAGTTTTTTTTTATTTGAAAAAAAAATAAAAAGAAGAGTATAATCAGATATTTTGTTATTAGATAAGGATCTGCACTGTGAAAGGCTAACCAAAGGAATCCATCAAAGGAACAACTGAAACTCATTATCACTGCTGTTTAACATCAAACAGACAAACAAACAAACACACTGCAAATATTAAATGTGTTCTCCACGGGTTAGATTGAGCCTCATTTATTTTGAGTCCTGCTGGAACGTGATTTGTGCCTGTGAATGCCCATGCTGTGCATCAGATACCCAGCAGATGCCTAGTTACGACTAAAACAGTGAAGATGACTCTTAATATAGTACAGTCATGCAACCATCAGTGAAAAGGAGGCGAGGGTGGGACAAAAAAAAACCAACAACCCAAAAGCAATAACCTGAAACAAACAAACAAAGAAACTGTAAAGGGTAAAGCTTTGAAACCAGATAATTAGATCTGAGACAACTGAGAAAAATATCAATGTCAGCAGGGATGTAAAAGTCTGTATTGCATGAGACAATGGGACAAAGTGCTTGTCTGACTGACACATATTCTATTCAACGACTAACTGAGATTTCTCATCACGCAAGCTGCTAATACGAATAATGATACCAAGATAAAGAGGAAAAACGTTTTTTTCTTTGATGAATCACTGAATTTTGGGTAAGTCTTTCAGTTTTGGGATCCTCACTCTGTCACAACCCTGACTGAACAAAAGAACATTAAAGACAAAAGCCCTGTCATTGCTTCATTAGGCTAGTCATTAGGAAGTGGGCACATATATTCAAAGTTTCTCCATGGCAGACCATTTGAGTCAAAGCTTAGTCATTGGTCTTGTTACTGCTTGCAGGGCTACAGCTTTAGTCGGATCTATCTTTATTAGTTCTGTTAAATTTCTCAGACTGGTTTGGATCTAATGATTCAACTCTGAGGTCAGAAAGCCTAAAGCTCTGTCTGCAAGTCCTAGACACAAATTTGCATTGCTTTGATGCCATAAATCACTTTTTCTCATTTTGTTATATGACCATTGCTTGCAGGCTCCTGACATGATAAGTGGATCTGAGCTACACACCACAGAGAACAACCAGAACTTGTTTTGTGGTTGACATCTGCTTTCTTTATTCACTGAGCTCATGAACAATAAGTCATTGTAAAAGTATGTTTTAATTTAGTGACTTTATGCTTGACATATAAAAAGTCTTGAGGTAAGAACAGCTATAGCCAATCTATTAAATATTACATCATGCTTTACTTATAGTAATTCTAAGCCAAAAACTAAACAGTTTCTGATAAACCAATTAACAAGCATTGTTTTGATGGTAATAAAAATAGTGGGCAGCAACCAAGTGCTACTTTTTCAAGTGCAAATAAAAAGGGTTTGATCATCAGCATATGGAATCATCTTATTAAATGCAGCTGTTTTAGCTATTTGAGCATTCATGTAAACAATAGGAAGTCCATTATTCAATTAAAAAAATATTCACAAATAGAAAAAAACATTAAAGACAGTGGTCAAAATCTCTAGAATAAATATTGTTTTCAGGCTTGTTTTGCAGCCACAAAAACACCACAGAAACTGGGCACCTGGTAGGCATTAGGTAGACCATAAACTTCTCTTTAGACCAAAGTATTATAAAGTAAAATGTTAGGCCATCTGCCAGACAGCTCAAGCTTGGTCTACACTGGATAATGTAAATAATTGTGCAATGGTTTAAAGCACAGACAGAAACCAACAATGAAAATTAAATAGACAGTTGCTGCAAGGGGTTAGGTAAAGTCCAGATCTTAACCTCACAAATTAAAAAAATAAAACTTTTTTCACACACACACACATATATACATATTATATATACAGGTGCTGGTCATAAAATTAGAATATCATGAAAAAGTAGATTGATTTCAGTAATTCCATTTAAAAAGTGAAACTTGTATATTATATTCATGCATTACATACAAACTCATATATTTCAAATGTTTATTTCGTTTAATTTTGATGATTACAAATGACAACAAATGAAAATCTCAAATTCATCATATCAGAAAATTAGAATCTTGTGAAAAGGTTCAAAATTGA
>NC_051437.1:12023085-12031073 GCF_001649575.2 Kryptolebias marmoratus | reverse complement strand
ATTAAACGAAATAAACATTTGAAATATATGAGTTTGTATGTAATGTATGAATATAATATACAAGTTTCACTTTTTAAATGGAATTACTGAAATCAATCTACTTTTTCATGATATTCTAATTTTATGACCAGCACCTGTATATATATATATATAGCGCCCTAATAATAAATTACTAAGTGAATGTTGAAGCATCACAGACACTGATAGTAAAGCTGGAAGAAAGAGAAATATTTGTCTTGCATGTAAAAGTTTTGTTGCCACCCATAGGGATTTTAGCTAGGAGGATAGGAAGCACCACTAAACAAATAAATTGACTGATTAACTATTAAATAATAAACAGACCTCCAAAAAAATCTATAGCTCTGTTTTGTGTTGAAGAAGATTAAAAAACAACATATTATTTGCTTTTAATTATCCAATTATAATAGCAGGAAATAGGAAGGAACAGGATTATTAAGTAATTATTATGTGTACCCATGGAGTTCTTTTCCTCAACTAAAATCCCACCTGCTACCGCACATTTGTTGTGCACAGAAAACAAGCAGCAGCAAATGGAAACTCTTTCTATTAGTCAGCTTGCATTGCCCTGGAGGAATAGGGATGTGAATTTGTAGAGGTTGTGACGGAGAAGAAAGAGATTCTTTCCTCTTAGGGCCAGGGAACACTTGGTAATTCAGAATAGAGCTGTCATTGTCAAACAACCTGGACACTGCTGCACACCGGGAATAGAAACAAAGTCCTTCCTCTGCCTCATACAAACAGCAACAGGTGAATTGAGAGTAGACCAAACAAAGGTTTAAAAAAGGCTGACTCTTGTAAAACTGGACTCCTGAATGGGTCAACAAGGAAGTATGATGCAAGGGTTACATCAGTCTTGGTTGCAGTGTAGGTGAAAATAGGTCCAAATGGAATAACTGGCCCTCTTGATGAGAAATGTATACAATTATATTTAATGACAAAATTGCCTCACATTTTTGGTTTGTATTTTGTCCATAGATGGTAATATAAATTATAACTGATCCAAATAACCTCTAAATTGGACATTGCAAATATGTGAAAATTGACACCACAGACAAAATGCATGATAAACGAAGAATGCTGCAGTAGAGAATAGAAGCTGTGTGGTCTGTGAATTGGTTAGTGTGTAGGGAGTGTAATCAGAGGGAAGGAGTAGGTGCATCATTATTCAGACTGGGAAGCTGGCAGAGAAATGCTGAGAGGTAAACCAGATGATGGAAGAGCATATGATTCCCCGACTCCCCTCGTCCGCTGCCCCCACGTCCACCCCAGTTAAATCCTGAATTTGGAGTTGTGAGACGAGGAGTGCACAGCGGCAGGCGCAATGCTACCCATCACTATCACTATGGGGAACATGGTTCTGCATTTATTCTTAAATCAGAACAAGGCAGGGGGCTGAGTGAGTTCACTGCTTGTGTGTCTCTGTAGTTGATGTTACACATACTGTACAGTAAATGTATGGCTTTTTTATGTCATTTAATTTCTGTTTAGTCTTTTTTATGGGCATTCCTAAAACCCTCCAAAGCTACTCTGTTAGTTATCTTTCTCCATGCTCTTAATGACATATATGTCATTTAGCTTTTGTTTTTTGCTTCATTTAGTACCCCGAGAAGTGTTAAAATACAAAGTACAAATTAAAAATTACCCTGGCCTCTTTCATGTGCTACTTGTTACCCTGAATTTACAAAGTGCTGGCTCTATTAACGTCCGCCTCCTCATCTCTGTCGATTCCAGTTGTTAAGTGCTCTCTTCTATGGAATTACTTCTCTGCACGTGCATGTGTGGACATAAATAGACACTGCGGGTTTTGTGCAAGGATGGATACATCCAGGTGACATCACCCAGATACAACACACTACAAGCTGAATGCAAAGTTCAAAGTTTGTCAGGGACACACAAGCACACAAATACATGGCGAGAGTTCAGAAAGAGGTGAACAAAGCAGCCACAGAGACAGCCACGCTAAACTACAGAAACTGCTTTTGCTTGCCTTAATGTGTTTTTAAATGATAAACTCTTAGGACTCACCTAGTATAAAAATCTTTGCACTGCACTGTTTGATGTATTGTTTTCTTTTGCACCAACTTCAATAATTTATTTCTGATTTTTTAGTATTATTTGGTTAGGTTAAGAAAAAAAGATGGTGTTTGGCTTTAAAATATACTTTTCACAACTTTTCCACAGCATGGGACAAGGATGATGACAAAATAACATTTCACAAACTCTATCTGATGTTTTGAAACAAGTTATGAAGGCCTTCCTTTCCCATGAGACACTGGCAATTTCTCTACATTTCTATATTTATTATCCGTTTCCTCGTTTCCTGTTCTTTCTTTTTGTTTTGACCGTTTCTTCTTTTCCTTAGACTTGGCTGACTGAAGTAGCCTCAGTTGTTGTTGATTCCATGCTTTTGTAGCTCTTCATCCTTCTGCAGTTTATCTTCTTCAGTTTGTTCGCTATTCGTTGCCAGTTTAACAGACAAAGGCATTCCAGGGAAAATGGTCAAGACAAGGAGTAGACTAAAAAGCAAGTGTAAATACATCTGTTGTTAGAATTTTTTTTTTTTTTATAAAACCTCCAGAAAGCCTGACAAACCATTGTCTAACATGGCTTTAAAGAATACTAAAAAGCTTGGTTTCATGTAAGCAAATTAAAAAAACAGAGACATTTGCACAGCGCTAGACCTCTTGTTTTGAAAATCTATTTTGTGGAATAAACCTATTAAACCATTTTCATATAATCAGCCACTACATAAGAGTCCAGAAATCATAACATCGATTTGTTTCGCCAGGGGATTTTGACAAAATGGTTGTTTATGGTGTGGGAGGGAGAACAAGCTGCCATTTCAAGATGTCAGACCCATCAGTCAGCCTGACTAGACAGACTCAAGGGTAAATGGTACACACTTACATAGAGCCTTTTAACCTTGTTTGGGTTCTACAAAGCACTTTACAATGTGTAATTTCATGCAACTATACACAAACTCATACAAATTTCTGATATTCTTTACTCTATACAGCATATAAGGCACGTTTTGTCCACTTTTACACATTGATGAGCATACTGAGGGCAATAGGGCAATTATGAATGTCAATCTGAACTCTTTGGCACATAAACAGGCTGGTGTTTAAAATAATGTATGACTAATGGACAACAACCACTTTATGCCTACTCACCATTTTTTAGTTGCTAAGGAAAATATTGTTTCTTGTCTTCCTTCACAGCAGAGATAAAAGCATGTCTAAATAAGTCTGGATAATATCTATTGCTTGGGCTTAATCAGTACAGCATCAGAAAAGAAAAATCATGTTTTGGTTTTATTTTAATTTATTTAAAAATTAGAACATTTACTAATTTTTACAAAAACTCTGACACATTTTTATCACAATTTACAATTTTGGTTTTAGTTTTAGGTGAAATTCTTTTCTGTTTTGCATTCTGGAAATGCAGTTATTTTTTCCACTGTTATGCATTTTGCTTTTGGTTTCATTTTGTTAGAGTATATCCTCTTTGGGTTTGGGTAAGGTTATCTCTCGTCTCCTTATCACTCCAAGTTCTCATTTGTAATCAGCTCAGCTGCAACCTATTTGTAACTGCATCCTTCAACAAGTCCTAAGCTTTCTTTGTTCTTTGTCAGATCCTTGTTGTCTGCACCCTTGTCTTTAGATGTATTCATGTTCTGTCCAATAGTTTATAATAAAAATGTTTTTAAACCTGCAAGTGGCCTCTGGACATTGTATTCAAGGCCTACTTTCCCTACCCCCTGAACTCATGTCATTTTCTTTTCTTTAGATTAAATAATACTATAAATTCTTGTAGCATTATATTGAAAGGTCCAGACAATACTATGAATCAACATTACATAACATAATGAGAAAACCTTAAGAACTAGGATGTCCTGTGTAGTCCTGTACAGCAGCTCATGTTATATGCTGGACATCAATCTATCCATTTTCTTTACCCACTTCTCTGTGCAGGGTCACGGACAGGTCACAAGTCCATTGTAGTACACATGACAGGTAAGAGTATAAATATTAAACTGAGTATGGAGTCTCAGACCAGAAGTGAGAGAGTTAGAAACAACATTTGTGTAGGAACGCTCTATAGATTTAATGTGTGTCCAGCTGATGTGTTCTTTGGATGGGATAAGACAAACTTGAATGTCTAAAGACTCAGAGGCGCCCTTTTCTTAAAACGGTTAAAATGTCTTTATTTTCATTGAAGCATTCCCCAGACAGTGACCGTTTTTCACAGAGTGGTTATTTTTCACTTGCAAGACCGGCTAAATCAAACTCCCTCACTGAGGGAGAACTGGGGAAACCGCAGCAAGGGAGAAGCTTCGCATCATGAATGCAATGAAACCGGCAACAAAATGAAGGTAAATCAAACAGCTCCAACCAAGCTTTCACATCCATGTAATGTTTTATAGATAAAAACTAATAAAAATGAATGAATCACACTTTGATGTCTAATAACACATCAGGGTCAAAAAGTCAATGTAAAATCAAATCATCACAGAGCAAACTTAAAACCCACATTTTTAAAGACGATCTTTATCTGTTTAAACCAGTGTTTAATCTTGATCATTTTTCAAAAAGGAATAGATTCAATCTTTATGTGTGAACAATGTAAACCAATGGGAAAAGTATGCATTTTTATGCACATATTTATATAAAACAAATTGTTTAGTTCAGTGAAAACATGATTATTGATTGCAGGCTCCTGGCAGCTTAGGTGTAACCAGTGCTTTGGTTAATGCAACTTTAATTAGCTCTCTAAAGTGATGACAAGGAGTGGCTGCGTAAAAGAAAGTGAAGAACTCTTTTTGTTCTTGCTGTTTTTATTTCATTTTTTTAAATTAGCTTGGTTATCAAGTTGATGTCTTTGCAAAAATGTAAACAACCTTGAATGCAAAGTAGTTTTGTTAACAGCTGGTAGACATTCAAAAACCATGCAAAACACACAAGTAGCGAGGGATCCCAAAATGACCTAGTTTTCACATACAGTTAAAAAAATAAAGTGCTGAGCAACTTGTGACAAAATATTTCAGACAGTTAGAGGTCCCTTAGGTGAATTACCTTCCTCTGTTACAAAAGCATTACATCACTACTTTTATGTATTGTGGTGATTAGAATAAAATATGTAATCACATACACCTCTTACATGTTATACATGACACCCAAAAATTGTTAAATGCACACCTTGATCAAAAACTTGGAAGCTTCATCTTCTTAGAACTCAGCTCACATTTTATTTCTCTTTGGTGGGAGGGCTGCTGTGATTTGCCTCTGTGGTGTTTTCTACAGTGTTAAGTTCCTCATCAGGGAAGAAAATCTAACAGACATTAGTGGCATTCTGTTCTTTTAGAAACACATTCTTAACATCTGTTTATACAACATTGCTAGAGGTTTGAGGACTCATTCTAAACTGAGACAACCAGAGGCAATTCCCCTCACATCATACAGAAGCTAATTAACAGACTCAACAGAAACAAATATCAGGGTGTTCCAGGACAAATGTTCATCTCTAAGATTGCTTCATTTGAAGGAAAAGAAGAGCTGCTGCTACCACGCTTTTTCATGCTTCACCCAGCAACTCTATATGCTGCCACCACAATAATAAACTATCAAGACCTCGCTATGAAAGTTTTATGCATTCTCAAAACCTTCCCCAACCTATCATGTATAATGAGGGGGCCACTGCATTTGTAATATGCGCCTGATGACCTCACCAAGGCTGATGTTTTTACATTGTAGCATAGTCACCATCAGTGTGAAGGGGCTCCAACTACACAGAAGTACTACCATCATACAACACCTTCTACAATCAGTATGTGGTGCAGTTCACACTGCGACATCTAATTTATGCCCAAGGATTACCTTTCTTTACAAACACAAGTTCAGCTTTGTTCTCTTCAATGTCCCAAGTATCTTGACTTACAAGGACTATAATAGTTCTGGTTCCCAATCTGGCTTCATAACTGATTCCAAAAGATGTTATAAGGATCTGAACTGTGAAAGGTGTTTTAACATTTTGTGAAATGTTAAAAAAAAATGATGTAACGCTTTATGTTTTTGTCTGCCAGTAAAACATAAAAGTCAAAATTTACCTTTAAATTATAACTAGGCTGTTATCTCTAGGCTGAAATAATTGTTTTTTTTTTTTT
This sequence comes from Kryptolebias marmoratus, assembly GCF_001649575.2. NCBI lineage: Eukaryota > Metazoa > Chordata > Actinopteri > Cyprinodontiformes > Rivulidae > Kryptolebias > Kryptolebias marmoratus. The sequence continues at coordinate 12,024,889 of NC_051437.1, read as the reverse complement.
TTTGATGACGACACAAAAATTTTAACCACAGTATTAGAAAGTTTTAGAAAAAGTGATTCCGATCTCAGATCAACCTTTTTAGTCAGTTGTAAAACCTCTGGCATTTTTTGCATAATTTATAGACTTGGGTTGTGTGAGTTTGTTTGGTGTAAATATTAAATTTAAAAGAAATAAACTATTTGGTTTAAGTGCCGTCTAAATTGAGCCAGAAATATTCAGGACTAAATCGTGGTCATGATTAGACTCAACGTTGAAATCAAGTCTATTGCTCACTGGAGAGTAATCAGATGCTTGAGGAAAGAAACAAACAATCTGTTTTCTACCATCTTTATGATGTCAAAAGAGAATTATTGAAGAAACATGCTCTTATTTATTCTGAATTGTCCTTGAACTGGATCTCAAGAGCCAAATGACTTACAGGCTGAAGTACACAATTAAGTTGACCTCCTGTCCAGATGAAATCAGAGCTCCATACAATAAACTGGAGCTGATAGGAATAGGCTCAAGTAACTGAAATGCATCAGTTTCTATCTGATAAAAAGATGCTCCCCTCTCCCTCTTCCTACACAGATAACACTACAGACATAGCTTAAAACCTGCATTCAGTCAAGGAGCTTTTAGGTCTCTACTCAATAAGCCTCATGTTTTCTTAACTGGAAAGATCTCCCGATGATGTAAACCTAATGTAATTAAACAGTTTTTTTTGTTTGTGTGCCCATAAGTGTGCGTCCAAGCATGATGTGTAACCATGCGCAAAAACAAAGATGACAATATTAGTAAAGTGGTCCTGATTAAAAAGTTCAAAATACCATATGCCTTCTGGTTAGTGGGCGCCCACGTATCTGTTTGTAAGCTTTTTTCTGTGCTCTGTACACACTATGTATAAAGTTAAAAAATGAGGCGATAGAGATGACACATCAGGAGACAGAGCTGATATAGGCGCTGTCAGCCCAGAGGAGGCTATCAGCTGCCTTACAAGATTTTTCAGCCTCTTCCAGCAGATTAAATGTCTGGCACTATCAGCCCATTTCTCAAACTGACAAATGTCACTCTAAATAGTGATGACTTGTGAATAATCAGTAAAAGCTCATCTTGCTTGCAAAAATGACATGGTAAAATAAATAATAAAAAGAAATCAACTTTTTTGCTTGTGCAAGCTTTTTTGCTGGGATATGTTGACAAAGACCTAAACTATTTTTTAGAAAACTTGCTTATTTATTTTTTATTTATTTCCATTTATTAAAAGCAATAAAGTAATGCAGCCATATCCTGAAGAAAAGACATAGCAGATGGATAGTGAAATAATTTTAAAAAGTCAATTTTTTTTTCCTTTGAATCCACTTGCGTCAACATCAATTATTTATAAAAAGGTTATACTCCCAGCCACTAAAAAACAATGTTCAAAGCCATATTTTAAGAAGTTATTTTTGTTTTGGAGAGGCTAATGGCCACCTTGGGCTTATATACCGGTGACAAGGGATGTCATGTGTGCTGCTTGTAGCTGTCAGTCTGAAGTCAGGGTGGACATCAAGTCTGTTAAAAGGCTTTTGTTTTTATTGCTGAAAGCTGCCAGTGACAGGTACAAAGTGCCAAATGGGAGAACAATCCTACACACCTCATGTTTGATCAGCATTGGCAAAACTGGACCTAATTCCCCTTTTCTAGAATACAGGTGCTGGTCATAAAATTAGAATATCATGAAAAAGTAGATTGATTTCAGTAATTCCATTTAAAAAGTGAAACTTGTATATTATATTCATACATTACATACAAACTCATATATTTCAAATGTTTATTTCGTTTA
>NC_051437.1:12020749-12021968 GCF_001649575.2 Kryptolebias marmoratus | reverse complement strand
CTGTCAAGTCAGCAGTCTTCCCCATGATTGTGTAGCCTATAGAACTAGACTGAAAGACCATTTAAAGGCCTTTGCAGGTGGTTTGAGTTAATTAGCTGATTAGAGTGTGGTACCAGGTGCCATCAATTTTGAACCTTTTCACAAGATTCCAATTTTCTGATATGATGAATTTGAGATTTTCATTTGTTGTCATTTGTAATCATCAAAATTAAACGAAATAAACATTTGAAATATATGAGTTTGTATGTAATGCATGAATATAATTTACAAGTTTCACTTTTTAAATGGAATTACTGAAATCAATCTACTTTTTCATGATATTCTAATTTTATGACCAGCACCTGTATGTTCCCTTGCAGAGTAAACTTAGTGCCTAAAAACGCAAGCAAATTGCTTCTTGTCTGGGAAATTTTTACCAAAAAATATTGTGCTTCCTCCATGCTGTTTTTCCACACCGCACTCCCATTTGTCAACAAAATAACCATTTTTTTGCACTGCATGAAGTTTGATTCAGGACCCGGCATCTACTTGTTAGTTGCACTGTTGAGAATGCATGACTGTTTTAAACAAGAAAATACCCTGGTCTGTGGCAGATACTCTTCACTCCATGTATTTGTACATATGCTGCAATATTTAGGTAAATATTTTCTTTAAAAAAAAAAAAAATTCCCCCCATATAGTGCCTTCTTGCCTAGAAATCCCTTCAAGACGGACTGTTATTTGAGAGTATAAAATGAGATATTATTCATAACACCTGCAGAATGAGAAGGAACAATGTATAAATAAGTTTGCAATTTGATCCTTGCTCTAATTTTATTTATGGGTGTTATGTTGAGAATTAATGAAGTTGCATCTGTTTTGGTTAAACCTTGAAAAAAGCAGCATGCACAGTTTCATGTAATATTGTGAGACAGTTTGTCATGTTCAAAGGAAATTTTGTAAATGATTCTCAGCCACTATCCTATCAATTTCTAATTCAATACTTGTAAATTTCAACTCAGTTATTGCCATTTTGTGTAGTCAAATGTTGATTAGCTGTGTTGGCCATTGTGAACTATACTGAATCCAAAAGTTCCCTTTCAGTCGATTCACTCGGTACAACATATGTACTATGGGATATCACGCTCCCGCGTGTCCTGGCTGAAGACACCTTTAATCACGCCTTTAGGCAAATGACGTGATGACGACAAGTGACAGGCCCCGCCTGCACTATGTAACC
>NC_051437.1:12003986-12016495 GCF_001649575.2 Kryptolebias marmoratus | reverse complement strand
CATCACGTCATTTGCCTAAAGGCGTGATTAAAGGTGTCTTCAGCCAGGACACGCGGGAGCGTGATATCCCATAGTACATATGTTGTACCTCGTTCCTCTCCTTCAGGGAACAGTAGTTATATGCATAACATTACGTTAATCAGTTGTAGATGTGTGATGTATGAACACTTTTAAAACTTTTCAATAAAATATGTACCTTGGTTCATGAGATATTTTGCTAACAGAAAAACAGGGTTGACTCCAACAGTTAATGCTAAAGTTTTAGGCAAACATTATGTGCAATGAGTAGCACTTTAAGTATATGTTGTGAACGACTCCCAGCTATAATCACATCAAGGTTTAGCTCAATCTCTGTATAAGTAACTGAATTATAATCCTTTTTGTGTTTTCCAAGTTCAGTGGGCTGTAGCAGCTATATAGAATTAGACTGACTCCAAAGGTTAATCATTTGTAGGGGTATATTCAGTGATGTGTTTCTGGGAGTTTCAGTAAAATCTGTCTAGTGGTTAATGAGATATTTTGCTAACAAATAGGGTTGACACCATCAGTAAATGCCAATGTTCTGAGCAAAAATATTGTGCAATGTGTAGAGCTCAGAGTATGTGTTGGGAATGATGATTAGCCAACTCCGATCAGGTGTGAGGGGAAAGCAAAAAGGGCAGGATTAACAGAAAACAAACAGCAAAATGAACTCGGGAACACACAAAACAATTCAAACCCAAAAGCGCCACAAACCCCAAGATCATGACAGTTTGTGTGGCTCACTGAGGGACTAAGTAGTTCTGCTCATGTGCAACAAATAATACAAAGGAACCTCTGTTTAAAACATATGTCTAGGCTAAGATTACAGGCAAATTCATAGAAGTGAAATATAAGAACACAGAGAAAAGAGCTGCTGACATTTTCCCCACAGACATCCGGTAAAGTTAACACAGTTTGCATCACATCTTAATGTTGTTCCTGACATCAGCAACATTCGTGCATAGAGAAATGTTTCATCACTGTTGTGAAGAGGCACTTTGTGTGCTCCGTAATGCTGCTGCCAACAGCGTTACACGGAACAGGCTGCCTTTGTAGACCTGCAAACTCCGTCATCCTTTATTGAAGATGACATGTACTTTTAGCACACATCGCTCCCAGGCTTTCTCCCCTGCACTGTTGGTTTTAAAGACACAACTGGGAGCACTCGCTGAAAAACAGGTACTTCTATAGACACAAATAAAAGATACATAAGAGCGCGTAGTCTTTGATTGCGCAAAATAAAATACACTTGGATACGGATTACTGTACAAACACATGCATACATATAGTACTCTGATTGAAGTGTCTCCTGGGTCCTCCTTTTCTCTACAATAATCCTTGTTAGAGATAAATTGACGTTATAAAGACAGCCATAACCATTTTAAAGCTGTTAGCTGTAGTACCCCAAACCCTGAAGCCTGGTTGGAGGACCTGCTTTTCACACTCCTTTATTGCGTTCATAATTTTATTGTTGACATCAACACAATCTACTTGATAAATGCAGCCTCAGCAGGTTTTCTCTTCCCATATGTGAAAGTGGAAAACATACTGAGTCGTTCAACAACAAAAAACTGAGAATTGAAGATATTTATGCATAAGCAAAAAAAAAAAAAGTTTCAAACTCAATAGTTGTTTTTTAGTTTGTGTACTTTAACGTGTAACTTTATGAACATTTAAAGTTTTCATGTATAAAATGTGTTGCATTACACACAACTGAAGTTTGAATAAATACTCACTACTGTATAAAGTTTGCATTTAGACATGGATCAGTTTCTGGTTTCAAGATATACAGAGCTTTAAAAATCAGTGTTTGGAAACCAAACATTTTCTGTCATACTGTTCCTGCAGTTTAAACTGTTTTTAATGGCATGTGCCAATGCTGGAAGCTATCAGTCAGCTGTGCTGTATGATGGCTAAAGAGGGGAACCCACCTGAACTTTTCACTCTGTTGAAACAAAACAGTATTTCAGCAACTTTGAGATCATTTATTATAGTTAGAATATTTTACTACAGAAAATCCAAGGCCTCAAAAAAAATGTTTTTTTTTTCTAATAATGTAGCTGGAGAAAAAAAGCAAAAAGCATTAATAAGAATGCTTTTTTTTAGATGTAAGAAAACATTGTGCTTTAGCATAATATATAGACCCGATGCAGCACACACTGTGCTGTCTTTATTTCCCACTTGTTGACAAAAGACCCCATTGCTGAACTGAAGTAGAGCATGAAACGTGGAAAATTTGACAAACAAATGCAAACAATCAACATACCAACAAGTTGTACACATGGGTGTACACAAAGGTTTGTTACAAACTCAAGCAGAAATTTCCAAATATTTCTATAGATTTCCTCCAACAATGTGTATGCTGTCAGAGTATTTTTGTGTATAAAGTCTTGAGGAGGTGATCATGTTCATTGTCACTGTAACTCAAAAGAAAACATTTGACCACTGCACTCGCTGATCGTACCTTAATCCCAAACACTTATTTGGGATTAAATATGAATTTATTACCTCAAATACTTTTTTTGCTGTATCTTTGCAAAAACAATGCTGTCTCTATGCAATATATAATTTTTTTAATTTTTATGTTTTGTTAGGCTCCTGGTCAGTTCATACTTTCACTACTGTCCTGTTTATTTCCTAAAATTAACCAAAAAGCATGAAAATCCAGAATCGAAACTAAAACATGCAATGAGTATATATCCTGTCAGAACAGTAATCAAGTGTGATGGATTAAATCACTTTACAGAACCACCAGGCATCACCGATTTTAGCAATCAATTTTACCAGAAAATTAGGACTCTTACAGGTTTAATTGTGCCATTCTATGACTTAGTTGTGTTTAAGGGTATGTTCGGATCTGAAGTGAATTTCTTCTTGTTTGCTGAGCACTGCCAGAAATTCTCTAATAACAAGATAAAGCAGAGCTGGTATTAAAAACACAGCATACATTAAGCAGTCTTGATTTTTTTTTTAATTACACTGGCCTTTTTAGGTGACTGAAAACTAAACTTGAAAAAAAGTAACACACTGTTTGAGTCCTTCATTGGTGGATCTGTTTTTTTTTTTCTCCGAATTGGGACCATTCAGATGTTTTATGTGCTGACTATGAACAAACCAGTTACAAAAGGCCTGAACTAACCCTTCAATATATTTTTATAGTGAAACATCTACACGGTCTTTGGTAACGGAAATTAGTGGTGCAGAAGTGCAGTTTGGGTAATGTAGTGCCAAGATCAATACAAGCTGATCTTGCTGTGCTGACAAGCCACTGCACATTCCTCCACGTCTGGCCCCCAGTCTGATAAATGCTGACATCCAGAAACATGAACCGACTGTGATAGACAGGCATGTGTGTATGCATGTGTGTGTGTGTGTGTTTCTGTGTGTGAAACAGAAAGCAAGACAGATGGGAGAGAGATGAGTAAGATGGATGTGAACAAAGAATCTTGAGGGCTGCTCAGACATATATCTCAGAGATATTTGGGGATTTCTTTGTTGGTTTACAGCGTGGCAGTGGTTAGGTTCAGTCAGGCTGGATGCCTTTCCTCTTCAGCAGCTGCAGCTCTTCATTGAAGCTGAGGTTCCTCTTTGAGAAAGGACACACAAAACACACATCTGTTCCAGTGGCTCTGAGAGCAGGTTAAATTCCTCTAATCAAGGTAAAATTTTAAATTAGGAATAAAAATCTCATAAGAAAGGCATTGCCAAAATTATACAATATGGTAATTTTTCTAGTCATATATTGCTTGGAACAAAGAAACAAACATGGCATTTAATGAGAAACACTAAGTGAACCCACAAAACTAGAATATAAACAGCTTTTAACAATTCTGCTCCTTGAAATCAGTCATTTTTATTAAATGCGGTGCTAAACATGCATTTTTTCTGATAGAACCAGTGATAAACACAGGACTGCCATTTTATCGTCTAAGAAAATTGCTACAAGCAAACATTTGCTTCTTAACATGTCTAGCGTTGGAGAGCAACATTAATATTCACTTTGTGTTGGGGCTTTGGCAGTTTGACAAGTTTGATCTCACATATCATGTTCATTAGATGCTAATGTCAGTCATTGGGCGTTGTGAAGTGGGAGTGCAGTGGTTTTAGCAGCTATTATTCACTGAATCGTTGTTGCTCAAAACAAGATTGGATAGGACTTAATCGAACACAACTTAAACAGGCGTGTTGTTTGCTTTTATACAACAACTATGAGCTGAAAGATGCTTAAATGCTTTGTTGAGCTTAACAAACTTCCAGACTGTGATGGAAATTCCTAAATCTGTCTGATCCAGATTTTATATCACTCTGTTATTTGAGTATTCATCTGTGCAAATTTGGTCCAGCTCATTTGATTTCTCTGAAAGGACAAAGGCTTCACCTCAACCATGGGGGAGCATCCCCAGGATTGCTTAAACAATACCTGAGGTGTGACATATATAGTTTGATAATGTGACCTGCATTTCTGCTGATCTAATGTAGCTGCATTAAGAGGATGGTGTTCATAACGGCAACAGCTATAGTCTGCAAGTTGTACTTTGTGTGGTGTTTTACTTTTGAGCTATTCCTTCAAAGTTGTTTGAACATTGTTCAATGCAGTGCAAGAACAAAGGTAGATGTGTAGGTAGAGTGAGGAGGGAAAGAGTGGCTCAAATCAATTCTTACAGAAAAAACATGAACTTACCACGTGAAAACATCTGACATATGTGAATACATGTTTTAGACATGTTTCGCACTTCACATGTGGAAAAATCACGTTTTCACATGTGAAAACGTATTAAACTAAAGCCCGCCACCTTTTATGCAGGAGTTTTAGACTAAAATAATTTTATGTTGAAAAAAGATGACATTTCACACAATGTCATTCAAGATCTGTTGAGACATATTAGTGCTCCTAGTATGTATTGTGAATGACTCTCAGCTACTGCAACAACAATTATAGGTCAAAATCTGTAAAAATGAGTTATAGGAAATTTAGCTAGAATTTATTCGCTAAGGTGGCCATATTGAATCTGAGTTGACTCCAAAAATGAATCACTTATAGATGGACACCCAGTGACTACCTTCTGAAAGTCCAGTGGCTGGTGAGATATTTTCGTAACAGACAGAAACACATGCACTGCCAAAAACATCATCGCCTGCCTTCGAGTTTTATAGGAATTATCTTTCATACAGAATTATTACAGCTGCTACACACTATGTGCTGTGTGATTATCACCAAGTACCAGAGGATGCAACAAAGGAGAAAAATGGTCAACAGTCATTAGGAAAAACAGTGGATTATTTTAATTGAAGATGGGTCATAACAGATGGTCTTTTCAAATAATAAAAGTGAAAATACAGGATACATTTAACATTTAGTACTGAATAAGAAACATCCTCAAGCCATAATTTTAAAATGCCACAAAGTGTCTTGTACAATTTATATTCTTATTCTAGCTCAAATCCACAAACACAAAAGTAAAAAAAAAAAGAAAATAGTTTGCACTAATAAGCAACCCTGCTGCTACCTGAGTTAATCAGGGAAATATGCCAAGAACAGAAAAAACATGCAGTACTTAAGATAATGGTTTCACCGTGTCAAAGGTGAATGTTCTGCCTAAGGCCATCCGGTGCTCTTTCCCAGCTGAACGATCACATCTATTTTCCAGAGCTGGAAAGCCTTGATAAGAAGCCCTCTAATAAGTTGGTAATGTGCAGTCTAACAGTCATTACTGTATCACACAAGTGACCTTTGGATCCTTACTTTACGAAGTGTATAAATTCATAAAATGTGTGGTAGTCATGGCTTCAACACTGCATGCAAATAATTGAAAGAAATGTGGGAGCAAGAAATGCTTTTCCACAAACAAGACTTGATATGATCTCTGTTAGGTAGAAAGAAATATGCTTTTCGGGTGGTTCTGGAGAGTATTATTAAAAATATCAGCAATGTTATTATTTTTTACAGTAATATGATTCTTTGCATGAGTATTGAGTTCAATGCTGAAAGACAGCTATTTGTATGACGAGGTGGGGGTAGTGTATAGTAATCTATGATGCTGAAATTTTACAGCTTAGGTTCTGAAAACATTTTTTCTTGTACTTCTCGTAGAGTTGAGTTTGTACACGTATATTTGGACGTTTTTTTCGCACATTGCTCACACCTTTCCTAGTTTCTGTTATATTTTTCATCTCCACTATCCCTGGCTCAGCATCACAGTCTGTCACCTGGCTATAACACTATTCACGCTAATTGTATTTTCCATCATCTATTCAGTTTGGTGGCATAAACTTGCATTTTTTTCCCCTGATCTTACCCCCCCCCCCAAAAAAAAAGTTATTTGCTCTTCTTCTGCAGTTGCTGTATAAGACAGATCCATGTATCTATAATAAGAAAATAAAAATGGCAAAATATATTCAACAAAACACAACCTACAGAATAAATAAAAGTTACTTTTGATCAAAGTTGTTTCCATCAATAATTGAGTTTCAAAAGCTTAGCCCCAACTGAAAGAGAAACTTTGCCATGAAAGCCAAATGAGTAAAGGTTAGACTAAAGCGATTACATCTCACTTTAAATTGTGCTTTTCAAATTCAATCGAGAAATACATTCCTGGAACAAATCTTTACTCATTTAAATGCTGAATTTATTAGCATATTTTTGAATTTTTCCAACTTCAATAAAACCTGCTGGAAAATCGTTCTATAACAGATCAGGTAAAACAAGATAAAAAGTAACATACAATTCACCTGAGTCATAGCTCAGCAAACAGCTGGCAGATTGAACATAAAACCGTAGACAAAAATGTCTTGTTCAGCTTAAATCTGACTGTCTGAAGCAGCAGAAGAAAAAAGAATATGCTAAAACAACTTTTATTTCTCTAATCTGTCTCATGTTGTTTAATGTTTTGCTCAGTTGTCTTATAACATTATCAGCTGTTGGACAATTTGTTTGACAGTGCAACATAAGAAAGCTGTGATGCTCCTTTTCCACTTGTCCTCAGATTCAATTAACAGTTTTCTGCTCTCCAACGCAGTCGGTGCACATTTCTTTTCCATCTGTCTTAACAGTAAATCTAGAACAGGCCATTAGAAATCTGCAGAGCTGGCAATTGAGTCACATGGTAATTGCTTGCAGTGAAAGAAAGTTTAAAAAGTGTAGGAAACTGTGAAAAAAAACCAAGTGCACACAGAGTCAATAGATTTCTACAAGTCTGTGTGTTAAAATAAGCTGACTCGTAGAGTTTTCTCCACTCACCAGCATCATGTTTTGTCAGTTTAGCAACTGCAGACTCACGAGAGCTGTATTTGTGTTAAAGCTATCTTTATCACCACAAGGTCGCTTTGTAATTGACAGACTCTTTTTAAGCGCATTATCAAAGGTAATTCTCAGAAGAGCAAAAAAAAAACGTAGTATCTTTGTTTAATATGAAAATAGAACATGTTGTCATGCCAAGAGGAAAGTGCAAGACAAAGTGATGTGCAAAACCATTTAAAACCTACATTTACTCAAAAATATAGACAAATCTTGACACTGACCAGTTTATTTTTATCGCTTGCCACCAAAGGCAATAATGTTTTTAACCACGTCTGTGTGCATGTGTGTACTGTAAGCAAAATATATCATGAACCAGTGGACGGATTGTAATGAAACTCTCAGGACGGAATCGTTGGATGTACTGTAAAACTACAACTGATTAAGTGATTTGAAGGTTTACAGATATTGAGGTAAAATTTGTAAACACATACTCTGGTTATAACTCCATCTTTTGTCATCATGATATGATCATAGTTTGAAACTCTGGCATGAAAGGCAGTGGGTGATATGCATTCCTCCAAAGAATGTTAGGCCTTTAATTTAAAAAGCATTTGTTTTTTATCTTTGGCTGAGTTATTAGCAGGATTACTCAGAAAGTCATAGACTTACATGCATGGAAATCTTACTAAAACTGCATGGGGTAAAAATAATTATTCTGGAATATGTTTTAACCTCAGCAGATATCTTTCTTTTGTTCTTTTCTTTTTTTTTATTTTATTGCACTCATATTGCACATGTCACTTTTAGTGCATGTGTGTTGTTAGCTTTTAACTGATGTTTATTTCATCTCATTTTATTTCTTCTTATGTGTTATACCCTCAACATCCCAGGAACTACAGATAAGAAATTATCATTCCTTGCTAAATTTGACACTTTTACAGGGGATTGTTTTACTAATGTGAAATATCCCTTTAAAGAAATAAAATAATTTAAACTGTATTTCTTAAAACGGAGTAGGCCACATATACCAAAGTTTTGCATCTTGATTTTTCCAACAAAGCAATTTTAAAAGTGTAATTTTAAACTAGTCTGGATTTATAAATTTTGGTTAATCAAAAGTTTTCCATTTTTGTTATTAAATATGTGTTGCTCCAAAACCTGTATATATTCAATACCATAAATGGTCCCTTTGGAGATGTGCAGAATTTAGTTGTTGGGTTGAATGTATTCCATCACATCTGGAATGTAAAATTTTGTTGCTCATTGCTGATCACAAGACAGTTTTTAAAAGTCCAGCTACAAATGCTGCATTGCAGAGATTTAAATTGCATTTGTGGGCAAACAGTGTTCCCTTGCAGTCTTTTTCAAAAGTGTTCTTGAGCCCATGATGCGAATTCCACTACAAAATCCTGTCTGCATTAAACACAGTGTCGCCCCAAGGGGCAGGAGAACCATAAAGTTATTAGTTTTTTGCTTTATTCTTTGCAGGATTTAAAAAATAATAATTTTATGAATTGTTTCACGATCCATGTTTTCCTATTTACATTTTACGCAGTTTACCAAGTTTTTTTGGGGGGAGGAAATGTGGCATTGGAAAACATTGTGTGACTCCTAATTAAGGCAGAGAGAATGTCAGACATTCCAGTTGACCTATTCTCTCTCACATTGTCAGTGTAGCAAGAGGACATCCATTATAGATATTTCCAGTGACAGGTATGCCAGCCAAATGTCAAAGAAATACATTTCTGTTCGGCGATACTTCCACCTATCCCCCTTCATATTTCTTTTCGGGATGGAAATCTCACAGAGATGCTGAAAGACAAGCAGTGATACTTCATTATGATTCCTCACCGAATAAAACCGCTGTGTTAACACTTCACAGGGCTTACCAATTCCTTTTAGCTGCGCGAGTGCAGATACACACACACAGACAGAGAAAAATAAGCATATAAGCGCAGTGTATGTGTGCTCTGAATGACAGAGTTATACAAGCTTAGTCGGAAAATACAGATAACGTAGTCAGATGGTGAGGGGAAATGATGTCAAACAGACAAGCCTTCAAACGAGGCACTGAGCCTCCCTTTTCTTCTCGGTGAATTGACAGCCTCTAGCTTGAGAATCAAGCAGCGTCAGGATGTCAAACTCCACTATGTTTTGACACCCATTGCTGTCCTCAGCAGAAAAAAAGGCAAAACAGCAGTAAGGACTTTTGGAAACACACAATCCACAGTCCTTTTGTGGTTTAGTTCCTACTGAATGCACAAACAGCCCTTGCAGAGAAAGGCTTCACACACAGTACCAGTCAAATGTTTGGACACACCTGCTGATTCAAAATATCTGTCTTTCTCTGAGGAGAGATTTAGTCATGCAAAAGTGAGATGAATGGAAATAACTGGAAATTAGTTAAAAGGTCTGATTTACACACATACTTCTTTTCTTGACACAAACTCCCTTAAACACTGACTGCATTGCAATTATTTAAACTTCCTTCATTGTCTTAAGTGCTCAAGTGAGTACTGAGGTTTATATTTGCAACAATAAGAATGTAACATTCAGATAATGAGCAAATAAATGCAAACACCCGAAAGCCATTTTTTAACAGATCAATAAACCCGCCAAATGTTTCCGACTCCATGACTGAAACCAGCTGGAGATAAAGAAGAGGAAGGGAGGAGGAAAGGAGAGATATAAAGCGCCAAAGAGACTTAGAGCAAATCTATTACTGATAGTGATTTGGTGCTTGCTGTGGCGTACGGGGAACAGAGGGGTCCATTCATGTGGCTCTTGTCCCAATAGAAGAAGATAAGAGAGTAGTGGAGCTCGACTAACTCTGTAATTACATTGCACACAAGTCTTCTGTGATTTTTTCTTTCTTTTTTTTTTTTTTCTTTTTCCTGTGGAGACAGCTTCATATAACCTGCTCAAAGAGACATCCAAAGGCTTAAAGGCATTAGAGTCTGGTAATTCCAAGTATACTGTAACACCCCCACCATGTGTAAAACCTTTCAGGGCATCATTTGTATGTCCAGGAAGATGGCATGCATGCTTCCGCCTCACAGCATGTTAGTCCTTTGATCCCACTGGTCTGTGTGAATATTTGTCTTTACTAGCATCCCAGTATGGTCTCCAAGCAACCCTTTTCTTCCCATCTACTGTCACAGGAGCACTGACAGGAGGCAATTTTCTGATGTTATTTGGGTGATTTTATTTGCTCAGTAGGGCACTGTGCCCCCAACCACCACTGACACATTTCTACTTCTTCACAGGCTCCCCTGTGCAAAGCCCACCTGAGACATGGTAAAATCAGAGTAATGAAGTACGCAGCACACTGGCAAAGGCATCAATCAGAGGACAGCAGGAGGACAGACAACAAAGGGGAAGAGAGGTAGAATAGCAGCATGGAAAAAAAAGAGAGTGGGAGAAAAGTAAAAGCTGAAGAGTTTAAGAATGAGATGAAATTGTAATGTGCAGCAACATGACGTGAGGAAACCTGCACTTGGCTATGAAATATTACAGAGGCATACATTAAGGAAATGTATGAGAGAAGAAGTGAAAGATAAATGTGCATGGGTGAGGAAAAGAAGCACACAGGCAATAATTCGAGATAGGATACACCATTTAGGGGTAGTTTCTGGTCATACGCCTCCCCCTCTGACAGCTTATTAAAGTTTCATGCTAAATGAGTCAAACTCTAATATGTGGTTTTCTGGGTGAACTAGTCTTAGGTGAGGAAGGGGACAGGGCAAATAACTCATTGCCACAGTCACCAAATGACCAGGCCCTTGTCAGATGACACCAAAAGGTTAAAGAATCATGCACAAAGTGTTTCTATTCATCACCATTTTCAACAATATCTACAGTATAGAAACACTTAGCTTCACTGGCCAGAAGAAAACATTTTTTTTTCCTTTCCCTCTCTTTGAAAAGTACATTTTTCACACATACAGTAAGGACCAGAGAATGTGAGTTTAATTCCTCACCTGGGCAAACTCCTTTCTCCATACAACTGTGGAAGCCAGATGTTTGTGGCCGTAAAGAAAATAAAGTCACTAATTTAGTTTTAAAACAAGGAGTTACTCAAACCCTTTGACAAGAAATAAACCAGATCTGAGCTGAAATTAAAAGATCTAGACAAATTCATCAGGCCGAGAAAGGACACACGGTTAACTTCTTACATGTCCTTGTTGTCCCAACGTGATATTTTTAAGAGCTGGAACCTGCAGGAAAAATATCTTTAAACAACTTATTTTCATGAAGAAATGCAGTGCGCTGCAGAGCAACAACATGCAGAGGAGGAAGTTACCACAATCATTGTTAGTTCAGTTAGACACCTTAACCTTAATGGTTCATTGTTTTGGCCAAAACCTTAATGAAAGAATAATTGTGAATATGCAAAGACTGAGCAAATGTGGGTTTTGTCAGGATCTGATTTCTTTTGGTTAATTTTAGATGCTTTGTTTGAGTTTTTCTTGTCTTCGTGATCATGTTTCTGTATTGTGTTACCCTCGTGTCCCTTGTGTCTTTGTTGTGATGTTTTTTCTTGTTTGGTTTTGCTCCCTGTGTTCCCTGCCACTCTCAGTGATTTTCCTCAGTCTTTGCTCCCCAGTCAGCCTGCCACACCCATCTCCACCTGGTGCCTGTTCACCTGTCACAGCTGAAGCCACTTCCCTCATCAGCCCCAGTCCTTATAGTCTGTGTTTCCATTCATTCATCAATGAAGCACTGTGCATTATTCGTGCCATGTCCGGGTTGCCCTTTTGGCTTCTTGTGGCCCCACGTTGTGATTTTTGTTCTAACTCTTCCTCAGTTTATGCAGTCACATCAGCATTTTTGCTTTCTTTGTTAATATGTATCTGTATTAATCACTCTTTGTGGTGTCTGTCTTCCTGGATTTATCATAACTCCAATGATGAAAGGTTTAAACCTATAAAGCCTCTCCATCTAAGATGTGTCATGATATACAGCCTCTACAGGCAGTTTTTACTGGTCAATGAATTTGTCCACCAGTTCATAAGATATTTTGCTAAGACAATTTTTTTTTTTTTTTCTGCTCCTGGTGGAAGGCGGACGTGTTTCTTTTCTCTCTGTCTCTCTGTCTCCTGGTGCCCCCCCCCCCGTCTTTCCTTTTTCGAAGCCTCTTTTTACATATTTTCCAAAAATTTAAGGAATATGGATCTGATCAGCTGGTTTCTCAACGCAATTGATACAATTTCCTCGACTGGGTGAAGGAGAGTCCAGTCTCGGGATATGT
>NC_051437.1:11985382-12003474 GCF_001649575.2 Kryptolebias marmoratus | reverse complement strand
CACACACAAACGCATCACACCGCCTCCTACCGTCTGGAAACAAACATACACATTCTCATACTCATTCTGCTGTCGCACTCGTTTCTGTCATCTCTCTCACTCCCCCCCTCCTCCTTCCCTCTTTCTCTATCTTAGTAATTACTACATCGACTGTTTTAGTGGCCCACTAGTACCATTTAGAAATTCGGTACTGTTTAGTTTAGCTTTATCTTCCTGTACACTTAGTTCAGTTCTGTACATTTAGTCATGTTTAGATCTGTAACTTTGTCTGTAATTTTGTTCTGTGTTGTAAAGCACTTTGAGTCGCCTCGTGCTGAAAAGTGCTATATAAATAAATGTACCTACCTACCTACCTACAAAAGACAAAGAAAAACACACACACACAGGCTAGAGCAAAAGTGCAATAGCAAATGACTGCATATGCTGTACTGTATCTTTTATATAATTTCCTTTTTGTCATATTCCTAAAATTTTATTTCACAAAGCCACAAGGATAAGTCTATAAAGTTAAGAAAAAATGCTGCACAAATGGAATATATATATACACACACATACATACCGGCAGCAAGGCAATGCATCTTATTTCATTAGCCACTCAAAAAGCATTGATCTGCCTATATAAATCTACACTGCTGCCAACAAGGGTAGATTTTTAAACTAAATCACACATACATACTTTCCTTTCATCTCTGCTTATTTAATCAGTGTATATTTGGGGAAGTTTTTGAAGATGGTTAATGGTAATAAGGTGAGTCAGTACTCTAAGGCACTATCTTTTTATTATTATTTTTTTAGCTGGAGAATGGGAAATAGTGTTAAGTTGTAATTTCACACCTTAACTCGCACTATCGCCGTTTACTCTCACTACAGCTGGGGAGCGAACGTGGAGAGAAATGTTTAATTTTGTTTCAGAGGATCTGGCAACTGCGAGCAGTGAATTAGAATCACACAAAAAAAAACAGGAGATGGGGAAAAAAATAATAATTTTGATTATTAAAGACATGCACGTGCTTGCACTGTGGCGCGCGCCCTGTTTTCACCGTGTGTCTACGAAGGAGAACTGAGATGTTGGGACTTGGCATCTCTCCTCTTTAATGAGCATCTCTGGAGATGGCAGGTGCATGTTCAGCCATTCTTTTACAAGCTCAGCAGCAAACAGGCCAGCCCTCTCCCTCCCACTGTAATACCACTGTCATTAGCAGAATTGCATTAACAACAACACAGAACAAATGATAAACCCACACACAACACTTAGGAAACACTGGCATCAGCATACACACCTTCATCTATCACAACAATTAATAAAAACAAAACATACAAACAAACAACAAAGAGTCGGTGTCCTGATGTGCTTTAGTCAAGTGATCACTGAGCAAACGGAAGATTTGTTTTTGTAATGAACCTCCTAAAGAGTTCAAGCTTAAAGTCAACTTCATCTTTGTAAAAAGCAAATATTTTTCTAATTAGCTTTACTTAATAAGCCTTGAATTGTCTTTTTGTGTTCTGTTTTGTTATGATTTGAGCTAATCTACTGTGCCATCTTTGTAATATTTTCTGTTTATTGAATCTTTTTCTCCTTTCATTTAGTTCTGAGGAAGTTACTTAATGTGCTCTGAAAATGGGTCTGCCAATAATGAGCACAATAATAATGGTGATTCACCGTAGTTCTGGTGGCCGCCGTTAGCAGTAGCGTCATTATTAGCAAGTAGCGATGGTGTGATGTAAGACTTTCACCATCATTTCAGCCTTTTCTGCCACCGCGGAAAAGCTGGGTAACAATAGGGGTGTTTAAAACTGTGCATCCCATAGTTATAATGTGTGACAGGGCCCTCTCCTGAGGCCCACACGCCAACAGGTATGCACCATTATTATTTTCACACTTTGAGTGTTGGCACAGGAAATCATCTGGTCCTCTCGTTCACTGCCAATTTCTTTCTCTCTCTGGCTCAACTTTGCTCCTTAGACAATTGATAACAAATGCTTTCTATAAGGAACAGGCGCTTACAAAACAAATAAGGAGCATTTTGGATTATGTAACTTCAAATGGAGACAAATCTGAGAGGGCATGCAGAAAACCTTTATTATTCCATCATTGTTTTCTTCTTTTTTTAAAAAAAAGCCCATGTGCAGGATAGCCGCTTAAATCAAATCCCAAGGAGAAGTCGGATGGGAGGCATGTCTATTTAAATAGACAAATGATTATTAGCCAGCGGCAAAAGGTGAAGGAAAACTAACCTGCCAGGAGTAGTAAATTGATTTCAAATGTTGGCTTTAGCTTGAAAAACACAGGTAAAGATTTCATTTTAAAGAAAAATACAAAAGTCATGTGAATAAATGACTTTGCTCTTTCTGCCATGGATGTTGTGTGTAGGTTGGTTAACCTGCTCACACAGCTGGAGCCGAACAAAGCAACTGGGACCATTAGCCTCACCGTGTGGTCACTTCTTGATGGAAGACCGCACCAGCAGATCAAGCCAAAGACACACATCGCCAACTCCCACCTCCAAATTCTGCTATTCAGCCAAGCAGGTGTAGAAAGGAGAGGAAGGTTAGTCTGTGTTCATCCCTTTGAATTCCAGCAGCAGCAGCAGCGAGAGCCTGCTCTGTATTTTCTCCTGTCATGACTTGCCTGAAGCTGCAGGGAGCTTTATTTACTGGGGATGACACGCCAGAGGCAGCGAGGAGCCCTAATTGCTTCACGGCCTCCTTGAGCTGTGTGATGCGTTCACTTTGAACGTCGATATCTCTCACGGTAGAGAAATTAAAAAGCCAGTGGTAAGGAACTTTTGCTCGTGTCCATTTTTGAAGGCAACTCAAATGCATGCACGGACAGAGAACATACAAAGACAAATAACCCGGCACATGGGGTGTGAGCTGAAAGGTCTCTAATAGCTTGACTGAGTTCTGAAGACAGCCTAAGTACAATACAAACAGTAACACAGAGTCAGTCTTTGCTTCAGTTTTGCCATGTCTTTTGATGCTTTATGTAATGCTAAAATCTCATCTTTGTTATAAAACGACTTGAAACCACAGCAATTGATGCCAGTTTGCTCAGATACAGCGTAAACCCTGGTTTAATCAAATCTAATTGTTCAGATTATGAGGGCTTGTGTATGTTAATGCCTAAGCAAACACCAGAATTGGAACAAGAACTGTCCCTTAGGAGGGGTGTTACATGTTTTCCTCTGCTATTATTACATTTTAAGCTGTGAGTGAGCTGATAATAACTTGTGGTTTAAGAAAAATTCATCTGTTTTTATTCATAACTGCAGACTTCAAAATAAAATCCATATTGGGGGTGAAAGTAAGGCTGAGAGTTTATCATGTATTAAGTAATTATAACTACATACATGCTTTCTGTTTGCTTGGGGAAAATGCTGTGAAGTAATCGAACCACTTTTGAATCAAATACATTCCAGATCTTCTGGTCTGCTCTGTGCAGACAGTTATCTGCACTTTGGCGGCTGTCTATTTACTTTTCACCTATACACCAGCTCCAACCTCCTACAGCCGCCACTCTCCTTTTGAACACTCTTATCCCAACAGATAAGAACAGCATCTGACAGGCTGATTAATAATGAAAGCTTCGCTCCACCCTGGAATTCTACCACCCCAATAGGATTTCTATTAATGTTGATTGACCCCGGCTCACTCAGTGCCACTTTGGCACAGCTCACCGCTACCCTTGTGGCCTCTTAGGTGCCAGTGCAGGTTAGCTGATACATGAATAATTCCCAGTGGACATTAACTGCAAGAAGTAGGGCAGAGGATTCAGTCGTGTGCTCCTTCTCCCACCCTCGCACTCAATCCCCTCATCAGCAGGCTGTTAATATTTAATTATACAAGCTTCATTTCGCACTCTCCGTCTGAAACCATAAGGTGGAGACGGAGGTGCAGGGGACCTCTGAAAGGGGAAGAGAGCACAGGGGTTTGGATGGGGATATAAGGAAGGAAGAAAACGAATAGAGGAAACAAAGCACGGAGGATGGAGATGTAGGTGCCATTTCCATTTTAAATTAAGCTGAGGAAAGGGAGGGGTGCAATGGGAACCTGTAACCCAGGTAAATTAACATGTGATAATTAAAAGTTATTGGAATAACAGAAACCTCTGTATTTACTCTGAGTGCCACAAGTTCAAATAAATTAAAGTAATATTTCAGATCTATTTATGTGGGGTTCAGTGAAAAAAAAGCTTCAGTCTCATAATTTTCATCGTGGTTCATGTGAACACAATAGACATACAGACCTACACACCAGGATAATTTTGAGTTACAGTTATTCCAGCACAAATATTTCTTATATTCTTGACAGATGTTCACCAAAACTGCTACAACTATTTGCTGATGCTATTTGTACTTACAAATAACCTTAGAATTAAATATAAAAAAACTCTGTATTGCAAAGGTGACAAGTGGTGTAAATGTTTAAAGTGTTTTCATGAACAGCTATAATTTTTTTGAGACTGGAATTGTTTTAGGATGGTAGCAGACCACTTTTCTCAGCCTCACTAAGACTAGCTGTTAGCTCATGAATTTGGTCAAAACTAAACTTTATTTTTCAAAATTGAGGTCATTCAGAGAGCTAGAATAGGTAGAATATAATTTTTTTTTTAACTTTTCACAAAACCATCCATGAGAAGATCTGAACTACTGCTTTAATATATGATGACTATTTTTGTTAAAGCTTCTTCACTTTAGGTACAATAATGAAGATGTTGCCTAAAATTGATAGTAAAGCATATTTTAGAAACAACAGTGAAATTCCTTCCATCTTTTTCTGTGCAGAATTACACAAAAGTTACTCATATTGTCCATTTTATTGTTAACGATACACACAACAATGTGGTAACAAATGGCATTATAATTGACCTATTAGGTATTTTATCACTGTTTTTTGTTTTCCTTCATGGTATTTTAGATGAATGTTTGTTTAGCTGCATCCACTGCACAATATACTGTGACCATTGTATTTGTATACTTGAAGCAATTAACTCCAATAAATTTTGCACCAAAGAAGAAAGTTTTTAAAAGTTTGAGGCAAAATTTAAAAATGACCTATTATGCTTTCTTGAACAAGTTAGAATAGGTTTAACCTATCCCAACACCAAACACCCCACTAATGTACGACATCAAAAAACATAAAAACTCACTGAAGGATTAAACGCTGCAGATCTGACGCATCTTTATATCCTTATTAATTCAAACTCTGAGGATTCTGACTTTGGGTCAGGGGAACTTAGAGGTTCAGAACCAACATTTGTCATGTCAGACATCAGCATTCAGCGGTCTGAAACTGAAAAGTGTCCAGACGGTCATTTGATAAAAATCAGTAAAAAAAAAATTCCAACTTTTCTTTTCTTTTATTAACATAGTTTTAATGTTAGTTTAGACAAACCTGCTGTGACTTGACAGAGACGTATTTCTGGGACAACTGAGCTGTTCAAACTACAACTTTCTTTCGCAATATCGTGGGGAGATTGCCATCAAAAATAAAATGAAGCCACGCAGCTCTGTTCTCTGTGACTGGGAGAACATGAATGGACACATGTTCTATATTGCAGCCAACAACAGAACATTTTCCTGTTCCGGCAGGCATTGTGAAGTGGAAAAACCAGCAGAACAAATGCAATGGTCTTCCTGGGAGAAGGCCTGGGCTCGGCTTGAGGTTGCTAGGTAACGGGGATTGTGACACAACAATCTCAAGGTTTTTGAAACAGGTCATTTTGCAGACACCAGAAAACATTTACTTATTACCAAAAATGGCTGGATGTTTTCTTTTTTTTTTTTTGCGCTTGAACTTTTTCTAGAAGCAGTAAATACCCAAATCGAAGTACGAAAACATGCAAAAACTGTATTTTGCATAATAGGTCCTCTTTAATCAAATAAAATGGTTATCTGGATATGCTTCTTATTAAAATGTTTCTCCTATAAGTTTGGTGTTTTTTTTCTCCAAGCATTTAAATGTGAGGACCTTTCGCAGATTGTTTGACAGTGGAAAAGATTATAATGATACAAACAGACAAATTAGGCTGCTGTGTGCACTAGAAATCCTCTCTATCTGCCTCCACACTCTATTTACATTTTATACATGACCAGTTTGGACTAAAGATCATCTGTCAAGCTCCACAAGTACTAAGTAGTAAATTCAAGACACTGCCTAAACTTCTAGCAATGTGGAGGTGATGTTTACAGTTTTACCTAAATTATTCAAGAATAATGGCACTCTCATGTAGAGTATTTAATGATGAAAATCCATCCTAATATCAGACCTTTGGGCTTCTTCTTCTTTCTTTTTTTAACAAATCTTGTAGGAGTGAGATCTTGCAGATGAAGTGGTAGAATATTAATAATGTATGAATAAGACTTTTTATAGAGCACAGCCCCTGAGATTCATAATTCTATTCACATTAGGCCTCTGAAACAAGTTTAAAGTTTTAATAAATAGGTATTAAAACTTTAACTGATATTAATAGCACCAATTAAAGGGCATACTGTGGAGATATGCATCATTTCTGTACTGGTAGAGTGGAAAACCCACTTGGCAGAACCTCCCTTGGCTTTCTGTTTTTCAGTCTATCTTTTTTTTTTCTTTTTCAATTTTTGCTCCTTCCTACTTGAGCTCACCAAATCACTGCACTCTTTCTAACAAAAAAGTTATACATCAAACACTCCTTTCCAGGCATTGTGTCGAGACAATAACATCTGCTAAAAAAGGGGGCCCTATAATTAAAGGAGAAAAAAAAGTCTGCCATGAATGTGTGAGCCACAGCATTTTACACCACCTCATCATTCCATAATCAATTCACTGAACATTACTACTACAAGATGAGAGCTCTTGACCATCCGTGGTTTTGATTGATGGGCAATTTTTCTTGTCTCTCACATCATTGTTTCGCCCAATGTGCCAGGTCAAATGGTGTGTGTTAGTTAGCCAATAGTCATTCATTTCAGTTTATGAAGTGGAACATGTGCTTGATGGTTGTACCATTAAAGACATTAGCAGGCACATCTATGCCACAGGTACAAAGCACATGCATATCAGACTGTTTTTAAAGCCCCATTTAACGGGTGGCTAAAAAAAGTTAAAGCTGTTTTTGTCAGCCTGCTCTCCTGCCCAAATGTGGTGGTCATGAGCAGCTTTAGGAGAAGACCTCCAGTGCCACTCTCTGGGATTTTTTTTTACGTTCCCTAACCTTTTTCTGAGGTACCACTGTGCCTATGAAATATGACCTAGAGAAGAAAAGAGTGGTTTTCTTTGTTCTGTAGTTCGGGACACAGGACTAACATTTTCTTGCAGCAGAGGTTGACTCAAATAATGGCTTCTGTGTTCTACTTTGTGTAGGGATTTATCCTGCTGCTTGGTTAGCATAATGCTGGAGTCTATTGTGAGTTGATCAGTAGGAGCAGTCAGAGAGGAATGAGATAGGAGGGTGGGGAAATGAAGACAGAGAGAAAGAGGGAGGAAAAGAACGACAGACTCGGGTTCTGCTTCTTTGCTCCAGTGATTCCCGATGAAATTGATTCTCGTACCTCCTGAGATCTCCCACTGTCCCCTTTCTTCCCTCTGTCCCCGCCTCCATTACATACCTGTCCAGAGGATGAATGATCTACACATTACACGTGAGTACTGCTGACCGGTACACACATCACTGACTCCCAGAGCTCAGGGACTTCACAGACACCCTGACGAGACCGATGGAGACACAGACTCGAAAAGGGCAGATGGATATAGGAAACAGAAACAATCATAGTTGTTAATGAAGGGGAGGATGGCAACGTGAACTTCAAAGAAAGTGAGGATGAATACGGCAAAACAGCAAGGGGTGAGAAGGAGCAGGGTTGTTATCAGGGCAACACAAAACTGAGATGTGCAGCTGAGTGGGAGAAAACAGGCAATGAGTTGGCTTATAAAAATTTAGGCTGGGGAAAAATAAGAAATTCACTGTCAAAAAAAAAAAAAATCACAAGAAGTTCAATGAACTGGTACATACAGGGGGTTAGGGCTCTGCCATCAAAAAGCTCTAAGGGAGGCAATCAAGGCTGTGCCTGTAGCTCCAACACTGTAGTTCCCAGTGCTCTCCCAGGGGATAGGTGTCATTTGTGTGTAAAAGGAGTGCAGCCACTTAAATGAATAGAGGTCTTTATCTTAGCCCGAACAACAAGTTATTACCTACTGAGCAGACATTTTGACCAGGCTCTATTTCATCCCCATGAAGAAGAGGAAGAGGGGGTTGGTTGTAGTACAGGAGGCTTAAGGGATGGGGAAGGATGCAAAAAAGGAAGTTCATATCTGTGCCTTATTTTGTAACTGGGTATGACATCTCTGGCCTCCATGTATTAACAAAGCCCTGGAGCATGGTCAAGCATCACTGGCAAAAGGAGCATTAGTGTGGATGGCTGCAGGAAAACCACACAATAATAATAACACCCACTGGGAGGACCTGAAACCGTGCTGAACCTGTGCAATTCCTTTCTGCATTTCTATTAAGAAAACTGAATAAAACAAAAATGTTTTTCCAATAAACATCCTCACAGCATTAAAAGTAGCACAAAACTACAAATAAATTTGCACATTTTTCTTAGTTTTTGTTTTGTTTTCAGAAAAATCCCTTGTTAATATATTTAATGGTAAATATTAACCAGAACGTCTTCATGGAACTGAACTAAAGCTTGTATTCTATGACAAATTCACATTTCACTACTTCCCATTATTCATTAGCCATACCTCTACAATTTGTTTATTCACAAGGGGGTGGGGGTCCCTGTCCATTTTGTGATATAAAGCAAAGTTGTAAAGGCTCAGAGCTGTCTGTAAAAACAGATTTTGAGCACACTTAAAAGATATAAGCTCCACTTGCAAAAGTACTCACAATTGTAAGTTTTTTCTCAGTTAAAAATATTTTCACTAGCCTAAAAAAGCAACCAAACAAACAAACAAAAAAAACCACTCGCAAGGACTAGTTTGTTGTGTGCTGATGTATTAGATTTGGCACTACTGTCAATAAATATGAACAAGCATAAAATTTGCAAAATGTATACCATATTCCTTTGTTAAACCTATTTTACTATCACAATAACTACTGTAATGTCTAGGCTGATGTGAAACATTTTAATCACTACTCTTTGTTGCTTCAAATTAAAACCCAACAAATTGAGGTAATGCCAGGAAATTGGATTTGGCCAAAGACTACCTGAGCTCTGAGAGTAGTTTGAGTCCCTTGATGCTGCACGATGGCTGTAATTGGTCTCTTTGTGGTAGTAAAAGTCAACAACAATTCCCACAAAACGATGGAAACAGCTTCAGCTAAAGTAATAATCCTCACACGGAGATATATATCCACATAAAAGACAGGCCAAACATACACAAACAGCTATGCAAATGTTTCACTGTATGCACACTGTGTGCATCTAATTGACCTTTGGTAGCTTTGGAGCCTTTACAACTCATTTGACCCACTACCCTCTAATCTGAAATACAAATCCATATGTTAAACATCAGAGCAAATTTATATCAATCTAACTTATTATTCTGAAAAGAGAGCTTTGTGTTCAAAAAGTATTTGCTTGAGCCAAGCAAGAAAACAATGTGTGCACACATTTATTTCAAAACAAACAAACAAACAAACAAAAAAAAACACAAGAAAGGCTTTAAACTTTTTTTCTAGTCTAAAATTACAACTCTCAGGTTCAACTCCACGGGAATCCCATTTGATGGACTGATAATCTATGCTTCACAAGAAGTGCGTGGGAGAAAATAAATGGTGTTGAAACAAAGTACAAGTACAAAAGCTAATGTAAAAGTCTTGCAAAAAAATGATAATTTGAAACTGATGTGTTACTGGAAAAGAAAGTACAATATCAATAAATCATATCTAATACTTTGAACTGAAAAGTGGAAAAGATTTTGGCTCTCTCAAGGATGATTATGGATGTTATTCTTCTTTCACACAGAGAGATTTTGTTCTGAGAGGAGCATTCAAAAATGAGAAAAAGAGCACAAAAAGAGAGAAATACACAGACAGACAAGCCCACCGTAGTAAAACTAAAGCACTGGACCCTTCCCTTTATCTAATGAGCACCATAGACAAAAACAAAGACCACTCGCTTGCTCAGTCTTGCATTACTCAGGTGGGAGCTGCAGTGCTGAGGACAGGGATTTGTAAAACTGCTACGTAAACACAACACACCCAGCAGCTTCCCTCAGCTTCTGAATCATAAACAGACATTGACAAGAGTCAAGCCAGGAAAAACGGTCTGTGAGGGAAAGTCAATGTGTAACTGCTACAGCACTGAGAGGAGTAAAAGGAACTATAACAATAAGAGTATGACCCTCTTTAGGCTTTTAGCTATATGCATTTATTGACTGGATGGGGTCTAAGTTTCCTATTTGTCTGAATTGCAGAGAAACAAAGCTGACAGAGAAGAATAATCTACAAAACTCAAAACGTCCCGGCACCAGCTGTCACTCTAATTGCCTCCCTTTTCTGTCTTTAGAGTCAATTCCATGCTCATGTTTCACTGGGTAACACTACCTACAGGTCTGCAAAGGATTCCACCTGCTCTAATGAGCATTGGATTTCCATATAGAGCACAAGCTGCAGATCCTCTGTACGCAATGTTAGGTGGAGCGCAATAATTGTGCCTTTGCAGCAGTAGGCCAATCTGGATTCTTAATGGGCTAAGCAGTGTTTACTTTTCAAAGACTTTTACATGAATTATTGATGGGTGCAAGCTGATTTGTGCTTGGAATTAGCCTCGAATAACCCATCTTGGCCCACCCCACTTCCTAGGTGCCTCTCTCCAGGGTAAACAGGCCGACTGGAAACTTATGTCACTTTGCATGTAATTTGTTATCTTGATTTACACAGAGTGTGAAGTAGTTACTGTATGTGGCACAAAAAAGGTTTGCCTAAGGGCATAGAGCGTGTGAGCACAATGGATGGGTGAACTCTGGGCTTCTCTCACTGGAACCAGTCTAAAAAATGCTTAATTTGTATGTGAACAAACTTTTGTCTTTTTTAATATGCTACTAATCTTGCTTAATGTATACATTTTAATCTCTTTCTAAAGAGTAATCCCTGGTCAGGGCATTGAGGAAATACCCTCACAGAAACCCGACGATCTTTGTTATTATTCTTTTCCTCCTGTGTATTTCAGCTTATTGTTATACAATTTTCTGCATTTTCCTTTCAAATGTACAACTTTTATCTTAAAGACTTAACTGTGTGCTTTCCTTTTTCTGATCATGTACCTTAGTAGCCTTACAGTACCTCTGTAAGGGGGAGGCTGTTCAGACTTATGTCTTTGATTTCACAGCAGCAAAAAAGATTAATTCTGCAATATTCGGAGAAAGGAATGTGGGCCTCTATTACCTGATGCTGCAACTACCCCTTACAATATAACACTTTATCATCCTTGCTTATGCTCCTCTGTCTTCCCTAATGGGACAAAATCTTATTACCTGAGTTCAAAGGGAACACAGCATTAACCTAATATTTTTTTTTGTGTGTGTAATGGCTTGAACTTGACAAGAAAAAAAAAATCAGCTATACGCAAGATGAGTGTGTCATAAAAAAATGTGTACAGCTTTCAGAAAGAGTCTGAAAAATGCCAAAGAAGAGCCAAGAGAGAGGACACAACTTTTACATTTGAGAAATTTTTCCTGCTGCGCTTGTGTGAGGCATGCCAATTTGTCCAGACCCTGATTCATTTTCTTGGCCCTCTTTGGTGTCAGAAAAACGAATAGGCTTTCTATGCAAAATTTGGTAATAAACTTTTGGAAAAGATCCATGCTTTGGACAGAATGAGCCAGGCTGAGCAAAGAATAAAGGCAAGTTTCCTCAGCAGTCTGTCAGAAGCAACTGGCTCTGCCCCCCTCTCCTTTGTGTTTGCATTTTATTACCATTTCAACTTACTTGTTTATTTTTGGCTCGAGAATACCCATCTGCCATTACTGTGGTGACATGCCTTTGAGCTGTGTACGAGGTTTAAGAGCAAAGGCAAAAAGCCTGCTTAATTAGTGCAACTGTGGAGTCAGGAGATGTGTTTATCTCATTATGGGTATTTGAATGAATATTCACATGGCCTCGCTCAAAAGTTAATGGTTGTTATTAAATGTAGTGGGAAAAAAATCGAAAAGTCCAACATGGGGCAAAACTATTTCAAAAGATAATGATAAATTTAAATTATAATGTCTTGCTCATTAGTTTAGCTCTGTGTTACTATTCTTTTAAAACACTTTTATTGAAATTGTAATTGACAGTGAAAAAAAAAAAAATTGTCATTAAATGCTGATAAAGCCAGATATTTTTGAGATTTTACTTTAGATTTCACGTCTCAAATTTTCATCAGATTTGAGTTATTTCTCAAAATACAAAAAAACTTGCATATTGCTGAATAAGTCTCTTAAGGGAGGATCAGAGGTCAAATGACTCATTTATAAAACCTCTAAATTTTTCATTTGGTCACAGATATCACAATGAATTGTTTAGAGACTACATTTAACTGCCAAAAAATATTTTGCAGTTTCAGTAAATGTCTGTGGAAAAGTTTTAATTGTAAAAATGTTTTTGAATTTACAGTTGTCATTTTTTAAGAATACAAATTTAATCAATTATATACCAACAAAAATAAAAGTAAACATTACAACTGTGAAAATACAGAATTATCAGGCGTTTTTTATTGTGAAAGTACCTGAGAATATATTAGTAAGGTATAGAATTTTTGGTTTTAGATTAATAAAAATGTTCTTAAACCTAACTTTTAACTGTTAAATTACATGAAAAATCCATTTTAGGGTTGACAGAAAAGTCTGTACACAACAGAAAATGTACAGGTATCTTTTTGTCAAGACATTACTCATTTTTTTACGAACATTCTTTATACTACGTAGTAAAACGACAGAGGAGGAAGTGGTTGTTTCACATTCCACTGATGTCTATTGCTAACCATTGTGGAAAGGACATCCCGTGAATCTTAGCAACTATTTCTCAGGTGTTGGTGTACTAAGCAAAGATTGATGCGCTTCATCTTTCACTCCCAGTCTTCCCCGTCTGTTTCACCCTACTGAGCTAATCCAAGCTGGCCAAATCCCTCTGCCATGCAGGCCTACATCGGAGCTGTCCCGCTGGGTGCAATATGCCACCCGCTTCCCCGGCAACGCCAGCCCTGTAGGGCCTCAAGCCCAACTGTGGCGATTTGTCAGTAAACAGACAAAGATGTATGATTCATCTAAGTCAGTCAGAGCAGGTAGTCCGGTGACAGTAATGAGTTGTTGAATCATAACAAAGAGTTATTTGCTTCATGGAATTACTCCGGCAAACAAGTATGTCTCAAGCATGTATAAATAATACAACTACCTGCCACATGGACTTATATATAATTCTTACTCACTTTTTAAAAAATAAAATCCCTGTAATAAAGGCACAACTGTTATAATTAGTTGCAACCTATCTCTTTATATCTACTTAGGCACACACTATTCAGAAGTTATTCGAGTTGCACTTTTCTTATATTTCACACAAACAGAGAATTTCCTGCATGAAGTTTGGTTTTACTGCAGGAATTTTCTGTTTAATTTGAAACTACCTAGTTAAAAAACACAAAAGGCAGACCATGAAGTTCAACTGGTTGCTAGAGACAGCTGTTTGCTCTATTTTTCTATTTCACTAGGGAGCAATTGGTCTGAAGTCAACTTAATGTCCAAATTGACCAAATTGGGATATTTGCATTCTCGCATTAATACAAGCCTAGTGTTATTTGAAAAAGACCAGAGCTTCAGTGCACATGCAAAAATGGCTTTTGTCTGCATGAATAGCTTGAAAATGTTATCCACTTGTGCAATCATTGTGGCTGTTACTGAGTAGAATGTAAAATATCAAATAAAGTTGATGCATCAGTGAAGGGGGCTGGTCATCAATCTGCAAATTATACCCCAATTTTCTACTCAGCAGTTAGTATTTTGTCCTTACCAGCTGACATTTTGTCCAACTGGGTATAAAATGGTTACCATCTTGCATCCATGCACCTAAGCAATTACCAGTTTGCATCCAAATACTTGTTGTATGCATGACCCGGGTACAGACTCTTTACTAGAGCTGGTTGGTTACCGAATCATCCGAGCTAAGGATTTGAATCCTCACAATGAATCAAAACTCACGAGTCCAAGGTTTCAATTAATTCAGATCCTCTGGCAGACTGCCACTATGTCCGCAAGATAGCAGACTTGCAGGAAAAACAGCTGAATCTCTGAAAACGCTGTGGACTCACATGAGTTCGGTCACTGATTCGGGTTCAAGACTCGCTGGAAAAACAGCAGAGTCAGATGAGTCCATTCATAGACTTCACCCCAGTCAGTTAATCTAAGTAATAAATGAATTACTACAACAAACATGTTATTAAACATACTCATGTTCATTTTGTGGCTGATTTATCTAATACACTTGCTAAGATGATATGTGCGTATATACATACATGCTATTCTCATGTCTGATTCTCAGCTTGTTGTTAGAATCGCATTTCTGTAAAAAAAAAAAGTTGTTGTAAATTTATTTCAAGTTTTATTTCCTTTTTATTACACTTGTCTCTGCTTTTATCTAATGTTTGTCATGAGCAATGTTTCTGTGCCCACATTTAAGTCTAAGAAGCTGTTCTGCTGGCTCTTTTTTAGTTTGTCTTTATCTTTGGCTACCATTCAGCTGGACATGTTGCAGTGTTTAGCCTGGCAAACAAACCCCATTATCTGCCTCCTGCTATAAAAGAAAACAAAAACTAAGAGCCTTTCACACTGTTTAGAAAAAAGAGTGACTTTCTGCCTTATGCACCGGTGACACTGTTCACCACTTACGTCTTCTTTCAGCCAATTACATTAGAGAGATTTGGGGTGTCTGCCCTGAGCCTGCACTGTCCTTAGTTGGCATTTAAAATCAATATACGATGGACCTTATTAGCCACTCTGAGAGATGCAATATAGGCAAGATCACGTCTATAATGACCCCTCTTTCTTTTAGAGTCCACACTGCTAAATTTAAAGTCCTAACAAAAATAAAACGAAACAGGAAAAGGTCACAGTAATCACTGTTCTCATTGCAGGTGTTCATAAGAACATGGGGGAGGGGGGAAAGAAAACAAAGCATAGCATCTCCACACTTCCTTATTCAGTCATTACTGTTACACAGGAGACCCTCAAGCAACACAAAGGCCTTTGAACAGATTTCATAGAAGATAAACACATCAGAAAGATTGACTTTTTTGCGTGGTATTAAAATGGAATGAATACCTATGCTGATCATTAAACATTTTACGTAAGCCTTACAGGAGGATAAATGTCTTGCATGGTTAGAATGTTGTTTAATATAAAACCCCCTTCTGTACAGTAGGAACATAAGAATGAGACTGTAGGAATAGAAGTGGCAGATGGACTGAGAGTCTAACGCTACACTGCCAGCTCTGTCATGAAACAGAAGTCTATAGATGTAAGATGTACTTTGAGCTACATTCAGACTTTTTCCCCAGAGTGTAAATAGTTTGAGAAAGTCATAAATCAAAGTAAAACAAAGCACCAGCTGCCCAACCATATGATAGGTATGTGATGTACAAGGCCCTTTAGATTCGCACTGCTGTGAGTGCAAATGTTTGGAAATAATTTACACCATTAGGGCCCAATGCACCTGATTTATCTTTTAATTAAATAACTCCACTATTATTGTCATTTTTCTTCTCATTTCCCCACTGTGTTATTCAATATTTAATTTACTAACAATTCTCACAGTGCATGTGCCATCCTCCAATTAAGGCAACAAACAATAAATAAATAAATAAACAACACATTCATTAAACTGTTACATGTTGAATTAATCACACTTGTTAGAAAAAAAGAAAAACAACTTTGTTATGCAAATAGATTATTGAATTATTTCTTACCATCAGGTATACGTACACTTATAAGGGTTATTGCAATTATCTTTTATCAAATAGCATCAACTTATCCCAGCAGTTCATAAATAAACTTGTTTAGAACAAATGATGAAGTGAATTGATGCAGACACACTCTGTGTGCTTCTCTGTTAGGTCTGTTTAACACAGGTTTGATTTAATTTCATCATTATACCATTAATTGAATGACATTTATTATGTAGTGATATATTGTAGAAATTAACTCTGAAACTGTTTTTAAATAGTAAACATGTACACTGGCTTCAAAATATTAAGTGCTTTTAATATTTGTTTTTATTAGGTGTTCAATATTGACCCACTTATGAAACTGTGTGACTAAAAAGTCACAACACCTGTTGTATGGTATGCATGGTAACAGTCGTAAAAATACATACCAACAGTGCTACAGCCATCGCATGTGCTGTTATTACCACAACTGTAAACGCTTACATTTTAAAAGGATTTTATTTATTCATTTTTAATGGAATACTAACAGAAAGTAAAACATTAGGAGGGTGAGTTTTGGAATGGCAGTATTAAGCACACATGGTCACTATTTATCTCAATTCTAAACTTGAAATAAACTCAATTGTATTTATGGTATTTATGGTCCTTTTTTGTTCAGTATTGCACAGCATTTGTTTGCTTTGTCCATGGTGACAAATTGAGGCAATGTCCCACATTTTTATCTTTTGCCATTTGTTTCTCTGTTTCTTCCTGAGATTTAACTCGGATTAAGTGAATCTAAAGAAAGCAAGGGAAGTGTTTAGAGTCAAACGGTACACATTTGCCTGCATCAAACAAAGATCATTCGGTCACCATCGTTGCTGCATAGCTATGCCAAATGCAAGAAATTGGAACAAAACACAAGAATAAATCAGTATGTTAAATTGTTCAGTTTTTACTAAAATATGAAAAACTTAAAAAAAAATGCTGTTACAGAAAATTCCTTTTTTTTTTTAAGAAAGTGAAACAACTTAAAATAATCATCATTTACCACACTGTGCAGCACACTGTGATGGTAACCTTGGCCTGAGAATTTTTAAAATACATTTAGCTCTGATAGTCATGCGTTATTCCACATAAAAATACTGTTTGTCCCACATTTGTTTGGTTAGGAACTGGTCATTCTAGCTAATTCACTCTAGCAGCTGTATGCTGGCAAAAAGACAAAAACATTTAGCTCCAAACTCATGTTTTATTATCCTTTAACTTGAGCTAAACCCTTCCAGAAGACAAAGAGAAATGACTGAAGTGAGAACAGAACGTTATAGCAATTCAGCAATGGAAGAAAGACGTTAAACAAAAAAGACGTAATGAGGGAATAATCTGGAGTTAGAGTAGAAAGAGAGATAAAAAGGAAAAGTTAAGAGAAGTGTTGTAAACTGTGAGCTGACAGGTAAATTAGCATGTGTGGCTAATGGGGCTCAACACAGCCGGGCCCTCGAAGGCACCCCCATCACTCTGGCAAACAGGCAGCTTGTTGACCCAGCCATTGCCTCTGTCACTCGTTTTCTTAGTTTTAGCATTTAAACGCACCAACAAACACCCTCCTACTGGCGCACTTACTGACATACTAACAACAAACACAAAAACCACACACTGAGCTGTAATGTGTGGGCATATAGGATAAGTAAATCTGGAAGGATTAACAAAAAAATTAGAGACGAGTCCTGAAATGTTCAAAAAGGGTTTTAAGGTGCTGGTTTTCTGGCTCATCATGTAAGACTGAAATGCTGTGAAAAGTCACAGTATGTCTGCCGAATCTGGTGTGTCATGTTGTTTACAATCTGATCATCAAGGCGAGGGACAAGTCTCTCCCATGCTGCACAACTTTTTGCTGCACCTTTCTGCACAGAGAAGAAATCAATAGCTAGATCGTTGTTCTGTGAATTTCTCTGTCATTTGTTTTTTTTCCCTCCAAACACTTGGCTGTGTATACCCTTGACGCCATCTTTTAGCGATAAATCAAAACCATTGCAAAGTGATAGGAGAGAAAAGGTACACAGCAAATTCAAAAGTGTTAAATGTTTTGGTGTTAGCAGACTTTGTGCAAAAGCAGAGTTAATTTTACACTTATAGAGTCACATTCTGTTTATGTAACTCTGGGATGTATATTATTAGTAGTTAAAATCCAGTGTTAAAACAAAGTGTTTACGT
>NC_051437.1:11896592-11983934 GCF_001649575.2 Kryptolebias marmoratus | reverse complement strand
GAGAGTTAATATTAAAATCTAACACTGAATTAGTGTTAGTAAGTGTTAAATTATTAACTCCAGCAGATTTGATATTTGACACTTTATAAGAGTTAAGGTACCAACTCTCCAAAAAGAGTTAAATTAACACTTTCTGGTGTGGACCCATATACAGTAGACACTTTAAAAGTGTTGAAATCAAATCTGACAGTGTTAATCTGGGCCTCCTGGATTTGCTGTGTATGTCTACATGAACATTTGTGTGCACGTGTCAGAGTAGTGAGTGTGCACGTGTGTAAATGTCTGCAGATCTGTAAAGAAGAGACCACAGCTGGGTATTACCGTACATCAACGTGCCTGTCTTCTCGTAGCGGGTGTCTGAATGTTTCATCTAATCATTAAATGCTGACAGGCTTCACAGAGTAGCTCCAGCAATCCCTGTTAGAGGAAAACAGGGCATGACTTCATTAGATCTGTTAGTGCTAAGCTGCTTTACCCGCACTCACGGCTGGTTTAACCTGCGTGGTGATAAATGGGAGGGGAAAGGAGAAGAAAGGGTGGGCAGATGGAAGGAAGGGTGAAATAAAAGAAAAAGCAAGGACAGAGACGTTTAAAGGGAAGGCAAAGGTGCTGAAGTCAGGTGCAGAGGATGAGTTATAGAGAAATGGTGGGGGGAATCAGGGGGGACAGAGCGTGTGAACCTGGAGTTTTCAGAAGCAGAGGAGGGGATGAAGCACAAAGTGGTGTTTGAACTGCGAAGGATTTAATGATGCAAAAACGAGCAAAACAATCAATTGACTTGTGTTGCAATTAATCAATTACTGCGTTGGCACATTTACAGCCAAAGTGCTTAACTGAGATTCCAGCAGGAAGCTCCTATGTGCTCAAGATTTTGCATTGACCTCTGTGCACACATATGCATCCCCATTTATGCACAAGCTAATTTATGCTTGCACATATGCGCCTAAGCCAATAAAGATATGCACACACGTCCTTGTTCTCAGCATATTTCTCCAGTACCTTCAATTGGTTTCTCTTGCAGGATCCCCCCACCCCTCCATTCTCCCCTCTCAAAGCTCAGTCTTTTTCTCCTGCCAGCAGAGATTTTTGGCTGGCTTAAGTACGCCCACAGGCCCCTGAGGGACAGCCCATGACGGATGGCACTGCGTGCGACTCCGATTCGATTCAGCCCATTTGATAAATTTATTGCTGGCATTTTGAAAATGAAATTAGAGGGACATCTCCTAGAGACTGTTTTTCCAGCACAGGTGCCATAAATATACTTCATTTGGCAGCAAAGTGGGAGGAGGAGTGCAAAGGGGGCGGAGAAGTGTTGGATAAAAGATGTCAAGGTAGGGGGGGCAGAAAGAAGGGATGTTCCACTGAAGCAAAGAACTAACGAATAAGGTCAAATTCTAATGAGGTCCTGTTTTAATCATGATATTGGAAGAACTCTAAAGGTTATCCAAACTGAGCTTGAATCCCACCCAGACCTACCGATTGTGTGCTGGTCTTCATTTAAACATATTTACTGTGGCACTGTACTCCTTCAATCCCGTGTTGAACAGTAACTGATTGAGACTGTGGGTTGTTGACATTGCAACTGAACACAAATGCCCTGCTTTCTCCATCACACTGGGCACAGACAAGAAAAAAAATACATATAAACACACATTTACTTGCCAGTTTTACAAGAGTGCACACACAAATGTGTCTTATGTACGTTATCTTTTGCCTCAAGGCCCTACGGTTCTTCAGTACCGATTACACTGTCAAAGCAACTTAGTCTTCTATTACTCACAATGTATAAATGAACAGAGCAGGCAATTTTTCTTCATTGTGCTCTCATTGTGTGTGACTGAGAGACAGTAAATGCTTTAGTTTAGTTGCAGTATAAACAGATTAAAACTCTGCTTTCACGATGGCTAAAACAAGTAAGGCGCACAACGAAAAAGGATATTATATGGATGTGGACACACACAGTCAAACTAAAGTGAGCGTTCATTCATCGTCAGCTTCTCTTACTTATCTGCCTCTCATTGAGAAATGTGTGTGAGCACAGCTTTTGGAAGGATGATGGTACACCATTCCAGCCTCTGCTCCCCTTCAACATTCATCACAGAGGGACGCTCGGGAAAACCGCATAACTTACCTTTATAGGCCAGTCCTGACAGCACCGTACAACCCACGGTCATTACATACACAGGCTCACAACGGTGTGTTTGTGTGTGAGTGAGTGTAACCCATCACAACGATCTACTCCATCAATGCCTTTTGCAAAACATATCACCAGCAGCTTCAGGATATCTCAAGATTTGAGATTGGGTGGTGATGGTGGTGGCGTGTGTGTGTGTAGGGTTGGGTGGGGGTGTGGTGGCTCTTTACATTCCCCTTGAATCTCTGAATTTAGTTTTTTGTACATGTGCATACATGTCATATCAAACTGAGAAGTCAATTGAAATATTTTCACTTTGCTATAGTTCAAAACTAGTTCAAAATAAGCCCAAAATTCTTATCGGCACAGCAGGGGAGAAGAAAAAAACTTCTCCTTTTTTTCTTTTAAATCAGCAGAGATTACTCTTGCCTGATTGTCTGCTTTGGCGCTGCAATCACAGAGTGAGGCACACCCCCTCTGACATTACTGCATTCTCTGCAGGAAGAGGAAGGGCTGGGACGACCTGATGCATGCTGCCACTCAGAACACGACTCCTGGAGCCGTTTAAATGATTCCAGTGTCTGAACTCATCATCTTACAGAATCAAAACAGCCTACAGGTATGTTACAGCAAACATCTAACCCCCACACCCAAATGCACTTTCCATCTGTCTCTGATGAGCCATTATGCAAGGCAGACCCCTCCCCCAACTTCAAATTAACACACACATGAAAGTGTGGAGGAGTCTAAACGGAACTGTGATTAGTCTTAACACAAGTTGAGTTGCACAAAAGGCAATCTTAAACACAGACTGTGGGCTGTCTGTCATTGCAGGATAATTTAGTCTCAGTGTCAGTGGGTGTGATTGATTGACTTTGTAATCAAACAGACTGTTCTGCAAACAAATAAATCCCAGAATGACAATTTCGAATCAACTTCAGCAACACCATGAAATCCTTTTTCATCTCATTAACAAAAACCTGAGATTGCACACCAACATTCAGAGCAACACGAGCACACACCAGCCTTCTGAAAGAGCGTGGGAATCCACAGGTGATTGATTGAATGCTGACTTACCTCTTTGGGATGATAATGTGGCACCTGAGAAGAAAAACAAAGAAGAGACACACACAGAGAATGAGTTAGTAATTTATGTATAGTGGTGGCAGTCACATAAAATGCAAAATATCACAGCCTTCGTAGTCGTGCATTGGGAAGGAAATGCATTTAAGAAGTTATGTGAGGGTAGTCACTCATGGACATTTAGTTGTGCCTGAGTATGCAAAAGAAAAACACAACATACAGTAAGTGCCCTGAAACATATAAAGCTTTTGTAAAAAACTTAAAGAGAGGCCTTGAATGATGAGAGTCTCTTGATGCTACAGAACTTTGATTTTTTATACAGTTCTTTAAAACTGAGCTTCATAATAAGTTTAAAAAATATTCCATAGACATGCTGTAAAGCAGAGCAAATCTAGTACTTTCGTTTCTTATGAAGAGGCCACAAGAGATCCCCCTGGTCTTCACAGGGAGGATAAAAACACTGGCTTCTTGTGGAGACAAATGTACTGCAACTTGTTTCTAATAGAACTGAAGGAGAGAATTGCAGTAATTTTGCTTGTTGCTCTCATAAAATATTCACCAGGACAGTGTTTGTAAGCTTCCAGGGTTTCATTTTAATTTAATAGAC
The DNA here is from genome assembly GCF_001649575.2 of Kryptolebias marmoratus. Classification (NCBI taxonomy): domain Eukaryota; kingdom Metazoa; phylum Chordata; class Actinopteri; order Cyprinodontiformes; family Rivulidae; genus Kryptolebias; species Kryptolebias marmoratus. The sequence goes on along the minus strand of NC_051437.1, from coordinate 11,980,110 downwards.
TTGTCAAGCATGCAGGGAAACTAGTCAACAACAAATATTCTTTAAAAGAGCTTTTTTATTTATTTAGTTTTTTCTTCTTCGAGTAGTTCAAATCCTTTTAAGCATCTCTCAACCGGCCCTGTGCCCAAAAGGCCAAATGGCCACAATAAATGGGAGGGGAATAATTGAATCCGGGTGGATTTGTTGTGTGCTCGGCTGAAGAAGTGATAATCCAAAAGCTCTGCCTAATTGCCAGAGTAAAGATGGCGCCCATTGTGGCGATGGCGTTCACGTTTATCAAAGCAGTGTGCTGTGGGATTGGACTGAGCATTAGGACTTTCCACACTTTTGTTTTGTGAGGTGTTACAGTGGATTTGAGCAAATATTGGCTCCCTGGTTATTATATGGTCTGATTGTCTGCTATGCAACTGTCCATAAGCTTAACACGTCGACACTAATCTGAGAAGAGGCTTCAAATAATTAGTTAGTGAAGCACCCTCGCAGCCTAGTGCAGTCAACCTTATCATTGTAAGAAAATCCTCGGTCCATTTCCTGTTTAGCCCAAAGGCTTACAAATTCTCATCACTGTTAAAACCTTCAGTATAGTTGAATAACTGATCAAACATTACATGTTATAACCACCGGCCCTCATTTTCTTTTTGATGTCACTTATTTTGTTAAAAAAAAGATACCAAATACAAATGTTATAGCAAGTGAACTTCCACACCTAAACACATTTTTCAAAACATTTCACAGTTTAAAACACACCACCTTTTTTTTTTTTTTTACCAAATTTACCAAAGGGTTGCATGGGTTTTCCTTGCACTGACTGGGAGCAAATTAAAGTTTGCCGCATTTATTTAATTTACTTAGGAAGATGTGCTCCCATCACTAAACTACACAACAATGTAGGGTCTCTTTATCCTGAGACAATTTGCCAACTCATGGCATTTTATAAATTTATTTAGAGAAGAAAAGGACATGTATTTTGCATACATGTCTTTGTTGCCAAAAGGTGTCCATTTTTCAGTGACAAGCTTTGTTTGTCATGCAAAGAATTGATAGTAGTTATAACCCAGGAGAAGATACGAAGGAAAAGAAGCAATATTGCTGGGTTTCTAAAAATAATAAATACATAAATAAAAGGCATGCCACAGAAGTCATAATTCAATGTCTCCTCAAGTGATGACAATGCTGACACTGCCACTGTTGCCAATTATTTTTGTGATCTACGCAAAACTTGTCAAAAAAGTTTATAAATTCTATTACTGATGTTTTATACTGAGTAAACAATATAAAACAGTTTTTGAGAAAACTTTTGTTGTGTTAGGAGAATAAAACATTCCAACACACAGCATAGATTTTAAAGAAACTCTCAGAAAAGAAAATTACAATTAACCTTTAGAGTCAATTCTATTCAAGATGTCCAACACACCTATTTCAATGTCTTTTGTGTTTGTGGCAGAAATCCATGAAATGTGCCACAACAACTACAGTCTGACACAAAAAAGTGCACATCATTCATGCCTAATAAGCTTGAGGGGTTTGTTTTTGTTGGCATATCACTGGCACTCCACTGTGTGAACCAGAAGATGACCTGTGGCAAATAGAACGGGCAAATAATGCACAACATTTCGAGCTAAAAGCGGGTGTAGTTCATTGCAGTGAATCAGGCCCTGGGTCTTTCATTTTTGACTAATCCTGTGATAATAACCTGCAAACCAAAACATTTTATAATTTTCCCACCTTTATTATTTGGACTAATGGTATACTCAAATATCAAATAAATCATCAGACAGCATGCAGTATATTCATTAAATCAAAGGCTTAAATAAAATCCAAATGCCTTGAATTGGTCCAAAATTGAAATTTGACAATCCAAAAATCTGAACTTTTCTGGGACCACTGAAACGTGTCAGTGCAACTGAAGTTTCCAGGATTTAAAAACCAAAAATCACAAATCTTACATATTTTTCACAAGACCTCCAGTGGACTTCAAACACATATTTCATTTATTCTGGCACCTTTCATTTTTTTACATGCACTTAAAGAGTGATTTTACAGCTCAACACTGTTGCTGTGGAAACACCTTTTTTTTTTAGAAATCGTTATAATCTAATAGTCTGGCATACATTGTTCAAAATACAGAAGGTTCATAACCATGAGTAGCCTAGATAAAGCTTCACAAAAATGTTCTGGCAACAGACAAAGAATAAATTATTGTCACACAGCTGCTTCAGCTCATCAGTGAACCTGAAAGTGTTTACATCTACAACTGAGGAAACTCATATTACATGTATAGTGAACAAACACCACTACTTCATTAAGTACACCTAGCTAGTACTGGGTTGGACCCCCTTTTGCCTTCCGAATTGTCCTAAATCTTTATGGTACAGATTCAGCAAGGTGCTGAAAACATTCTTCAGAGAATTTCAGTCATTCTGACAGGATAGCATCACACAATTGCTGCGGAATTGTCAAATGCACATCCGTGATGTTAATCTTCGATTCCAACACATCTCAAAGGTGCTCAATTGGATTGAGATCTGGTGACTGTTCAGGCCATTAGAGTCCAGTGAATCTAGACTTATCAGAGCAGGCAATGCTTTTCCAATCTCTTATTGTCCAATTTTAGTGATTCTGTACAAATTGTAGCCTCGGTTTCCTGTTCTTAGCTGACAGGAGCAGCTCCCACTATGGTCTGCAGCTGTAGTCCATAGTGGGAGTTGCTTTAAGGTATTTCAAGGTGTTTTGCATTCAGAAATGGCATTCTGCAGACCTTGGTTGGAACAAGTGGTCATTTGAGCTACTGTTACTTTTCTTTCAACACAAACCAGTCTGTCCATTCCCCTCTGACATCAACATTGCCTTTTTATTCATACAACTGCAGCTAAATGGATATTTTCTCTTTTTTGGACCATTTTCTGTAAACCCTAGGGATGGTTGTGTGCGAAGCCCCCAATAGATCAGCAGTTTCTGAGATACTCACACTTTGGCACCAACAACAATACTACCTGTAAAGTCACTTAAACTTCCTTTCTTTACTGTTCTGATGCTCAGTTTCAACTTCAGCGAATTGATTTCACCCCGCCTAGATACCTAAATGCATTTATATGTTGCCATGCGATTGGCTGATTAGCTATGTGTGTTAAAAAATCAATTGAACAGGTGTAACTAATAAAATGGCCAGTGAATGAAGATATACAGAAGATGCTGCAAAGCACGGATGTTTCACACACAACCTGATAAATGGCCTGCACAGAAGTCACAGCAGCTTAATGGCAGAATTCAGTATCTGAACAAATGTTAACTATATCGACACAATCTCTTCTTGCGTTAACTCACAATAAACCAATAAATCTACAGCTCACTGGGACAAATGTTATGAGCAGGGATATTTGAAGTTTCACTTCATCTCTGAGTCCAATTAAAAGTAGGCACCAAAGAAAAGAAAATAAAGAAAAAAATGAAGAAAATGCCTCAAGTTGAGAGATGTTTATACGAATGTATCAATCTAAAAGCTAAAATGTTTGCAGCCTCAGCTGGCAATAGACATCAAAACTACAAACAAAACAGCTTAACTATGATTTAGATTGACTATAACAAGTAATTATTTAGATTATGCTTTAATTAATTGCCTCAACACCCAGTTACCTTCAGTAAACAGGAGGTCGCCACAGTGTGTGTCAGTTTTCTCTCTGAGCGGGCTGATACATTTGATAAGAAAGAATTTTGAGGAAGATGTAGTGATATGCTTTCTGAACACTGTTTGGGTAATCATAAATATTGAACGCTCACCATTTTTCTCCTTCCAGAACTCGTGGGGTTGATACAGGGACGCCACACTGATTGGTGTCAGTACACATAAATAACTCTGCTGTTAAAAAAAAAAACAACCCTCTGTCATCGATTATTGCATTTCTCCACAGCTTTTAGTAGCTTACATGGATTTGGAGACTAATTTGCTCTGAATATATGACTAGTGTTTTGTGGGCTCATGCACTCGCAGCTGTAATCCTACGGGTTGGAGAATTATGCAAAATAGGGCACATGTCAATACAGGTTTCCCACCAGTTTGAATTCAAGCACAGTGGAGTTAAGACTGCCCCAAAGCATGCCTGAAGACACTAAAAGCTACATTTTGAAGATAAAATTACAAAATAAGAAAATAAGCATCTTCCAGCTGCTTTATTCTCGGACATTTCCCTCTCATCATCAAAGAAGTTGAAAGAGAAAGGAACGAGATGGAAAAGCAAACTGCCACTAACGCGATTTATTATTCATTTAGGTAAATATGCACACGTTTATAATCAGATCATAATATAAGAACAACTTGAGAAGACTGAAACACATAGAGATCCAAATACTGCACCTACCCAGAGCATTTATGTTGATGTTCATAACACTCATTACTCATTAAAATTTCATCTATTGGCCCAGAGATTGTTATTTAATCCAACGCATGGAAAGACAACCTTCTGAGAAGATTAAAAAAAACCTCAGAACTGCACTAAATTCAAACCTACATTAATGCAATTTTCAAAGTAGCAGAAAAAGATTTTTGTCTGCCCGAATTAAAGAATGATCCAAGTTAAGTCACATTATAATAGCACTAATGAGTGCACACATGCATAAGTACATACTCTACGTATAAATATTAAAAAACAAAAAAATGTTGCTTTCACACAGCGGCTTGTTACAAACACAGCAGCTGTGGTGGATGTTGCCACATTCAAACTGAGAGATAACAGAGATACTGAGCCCATCAGCTGGAGAACGCGATTTATGTTGGCACATTTACAGAACTGTTTGACAAATAAATACTTCATGAGGTAACTAATAAAATAAACGATGTTTCCTGGCTCATAAAAAGAGCACAGCTTTGCTCATCTCTGACTCTGTACTATGAGCTAAATTTCAGATTTCATTATTTTCTCTGGAAAGCTTGTATGGCTGTAAATTCAAGCGGAAAGTTTAACGATGATCTAAGAAATCTCCTAAGTATCACAGCGTCACCAGCTATACTATTTTAGAAATGCTTCAAATACGATAGCAGGAAAATGTAAAATAAATAAAAAAATCCTTGGTGCACAACAGCTGACATAAAGTAACGCTTACAGCATCCACATTTTCATCTAATGTTACTGCACAAAATTTGGAGAAAACTAACTTACTTTGAAAAGAAAGAAAAAAAAGGCCTGTAATTAGAATGTGAATTTTCATACTCTCGTTCTATCACAGACCAAATTACAGAAAATATGCAAAACTGTGCAAAAAAGTGCTGTGTTGAAAAAATTTAACAAACACTTTGGATCATAGATGATAGCCAGCATCTGTTTTCTGTCATCTCTTTTTTTGCACCGACTGGCACATTTTCCACCATCTGTCACACATGAGCGACAAAGTACAGACTTGCAAGGTGCAGTTTGATTGGAATACGTTCTCTGCTGATGACCAATGTCTTAGTCTGTCCCTATTGTTTGTCAAAGTCCTGAACTGACAGATCTGCACGCAAACTAAACTGAAGAAGTAACACCATATAATGAGTTTAACAAACGTTAACTGTGTGAATGTTGCATCAGCATTCATTATGGTTTTCCTGTTTATAGTATAGGACTAACTACCTCAGCATGCTTGCAGCTAGTTCAGCCATTCAGGTATCAAAACTTTCAGCTTGTTCAGGACAACTATTGATATTTGTAATTTTTATATTTTTTCAATTATTTGCAAATTTATATCCTAGAAATGCATTGGAAACTTCAAATCCTTGAAAAAACATTGTTCTCTTTGAAATTTACTACAGCATACTTGCTTCACTTTTAGATTTAGATGCTGTTTTGCTAGATTTAGCTTCTAGCTACTGTTCTGCTGGTTTTAGCATTTAGCTACTGGTTTGCAAATTTTGACTTATATCTACTATTTTTCTAGTTTCAGCTTTTAGATACTGTTTTTGCTGGTTTTAGCTTAGCTAATTTTATCTTTAATTTTACTCATTTTATTGTTGTTTTGATCATTTTAGCTTTAACATTTCAGCTTTCAGCATTTCCTCAACTTTTTGGCAGAAAATAAACATTTTTCTTAGTATGATCTATTATCACCAATGATAAGTACAATTTTGCCTGTCTTTCTTCCTTGGGTCCTTTCAAAGTCACATTTTCAACATATCACAAACACATCTGTATCGTTTACATATGTAGTGGTGCAGCTGTAACTACGGGGTAACATTTAATGTTCTCTGTTTTGACGGCCGCTCGAGTTTAAACTAAAGTCCAACAGTTCTGAATTCAAAGATTTTCTCATTAAAAAAATACAATGGAAAAATGGGCATGATTTTTAATTGGCCTCAAAAACATGCTAAGTTTAAAGTTTTCGAGACATAAAAGTCAACTCATAGCACAAAACAAACATCCAATAACATTTTGGGAATAGCTTTAATTAGAAAAGGAAATTAGATTTTGGAGGGAAATAAAACCATGTAATCACTGAAAGGTGCTCCTGCTGCGCATGCATTGTTACTGTTTATTATTTGCAGGAGTGGCTGTATCTGCATATAAGCCTTACATGTTTTCACAGAGATATGATATATGCAATCATTTACTTTGCATGTTCACACAGTGTGCAGTAATGAGCACAGAAAATATAGTGGGCACAAATGAGTCACTTCTCAGATAATTAACTACTATTGATATACCATCTCTTTAATGTCATTAGGATAAGTTCCAGTGCTTTAGCTGCTCATCTCTAAATCCTGCTCCCCAGCTGACAGAGACGGTCCATTAGGGAAAGTTACAGTATCAAGTAAAGAAGCCACAACTTGATGGATGGCTTAGAGACATGACTCATTTGTGACCACTGACCTGGATGCTGAGGATTTTAAAGGAACAATCAAACAGCTCATGTCAGGTGAGCAACATAAGTCATTGTCAATTTTATAGATTATTGAATGAATTCATGTTATGAGAATAGAGTAGTTTTGAAACCCAATATCAATTTTTATTCAGCAAGAATTTACCCCCATAACGTTCGTATTTAATGATTTTTTTTTCTCTGCATCTCCTGAGAAAATTGAACATCAGCACTGGTGTCATTCTGCCAGTGACAACAGGCTGCAAATAACAGTCCAAATGAGACAATCCATAAGGTCATCATCCACTCAGATCTGGGTGTCTTTTCACAGCATTTAACCACTGATAGAGGAATGAATTAAACTTCAAGTTAAAGTGATTTGTCTTTGTTAATCTGACTGGCAATTTGCGATGGAATGGTGATTGAGAATTTCGAAGAATTCTACCTTTTGGTGTAAAAATATTTACATACTATGACTCGCTTAACTCCTGCTCTGAAGGAATGTGCCTGTTTTGTTGTTGCTTTTTCGAGAGAAGAATGCAAGGACACAAAACACAATCCTAGGTTTTAATTAGTCGAGTGTAGCACATGCTCATCTGCTACATGCTGCATGAGGAGAGCAGGGAGTGCTGCCTTCCTGCTCATTATGCACTAATGAGTTGTCTATTAATGAAAATGGAAAGCATTTATTTTGTGAGCACAAAGGGTTCAGCTGGATTAATTACTGCACACAGCAACAAAATGAAAACAGAAAGTGCAGCATCACTCTTGTGTGGCACATTACCCATTAACCAACTGTTATCAAGGGCTGGCGAATGTTGCTGCACAACAGAAGATGGGAACAAAAAGTGTTCTCACAGGCCATTAAAACTTCACGAGAACTCCACTTTTGACACCTTCTATACACTTTTTTTAGTGCCTACAAGGTTTCTCTCATTTGACATTATGTGAAATGTCCACTCATAAGGCACTGTGTTAAAGTAATGTGACACGATCATAGATCAAAGTAAAAGCATCGTTTTACTGAGCTTCAGTGATGCAAAGCCTTCTTCTGCACATTTAAAATACAAAATCTCCATCATTGACAGTGCAACCATTGATATTTACAACTGTCAGCTGGAGTAATCAGGAGACATGACAAGAAAAATCTAGTACTTTGATTAAAAAAAAGAATAATATTTCCAGCACAGACTGCCTTTTGGAAGAATTTTGAATACATAATCATAAAATTGGCAGATTATGTTCTCACCAGGCAGTTGGACAAGGCTGATAGAGAACCACAAGGAATAACTTAAAAAGAATAGTGTCTCTAACTAAATAATTTCAGAGACAAAACTTGCAACCTTGGATCTGATAATGCTATTTTGTTGTGCTGCATCGCTTTTCAAATGGTGATCAGAGTTATTCTAACAGCCCACTAACAGTTTGATTTCCCATTGGGCTCTCCTTGGAGAAGTCAGGGGTGTAAGGGAGTGTGTGGGCTCTGGCAGCCACGGCAGATGGCTCTTGATCAGATATTAGAGGCTGGGCAGCGAGGTCGTCTGGGCATGAGCCTTCTGCCTTGCCTGGAGGATATCTGAACTCCCAGCTCCAGCAATGGTTTCAGCTCCAAGCAAATCTCTCTGTCCCATTCAGACTGTGGGGACATTTGTGCAGCAACGAGCTGTTGTCCTTAAAGGGATAGTTCAAAGCATTTCAAGTCAGGTGCTATGGAAAGGTTATGAATAATTAATTCTTTTACCTGTTGTAGATAGTTCATTTGAATAAATCAGTTTAAAATAGAGTTTAAACCTGAACAGACTGACAAGCTAGCAACTACTACAAGAAGGAACAAGATGAAAGTTGATTGATCCCGTCTTTAAACATTTTAAATCAGTTCATGAGTGCATTCATTCATAAACATTTCCACTGCTATCAATTTTACATCACATGGTTTTTCCTGCCAGATGTGCCTCAGGCTAGACAGTAAGTGCTATATCTAGCTGCTGCAATTTGTGCAGACTAACAATAGTAGAAATCTATGTAAATAGTCATTTAATGTAAACCTGACTACAATGCAAGAGGTTAGAAAACTGTTTGCATGAACTGCTATGCAATTTTGGAGATTGGAGTTGTTTTAAACAATCCACTTTGATCTTGTCCGTGCTTTGACTCATATTCTTGAAAAAAAAATCTCCATAGCACATCTGAAATATGCTCATAAGGATAAAGGGATAGTTCAGCTTCCATCATCTGTCTCACACAAGCATTAGGGTAAAGGGATGGTTCAGGAAGTTATATGTAAAGGTTGGAGGTTGGGAGCAATTAATATTGTAAATAGCTTATTGAAGAACCTGAGTTTGGAGAAATAAAGTTTATTTCTGACTGGACTGGAGAGGCAAACATGTTTATTGATGTTTTCTTTTGGTTTGTTTGTTTTCTTACTAATCTGGGCTTTATATGATTGAATGGCAAATGCGTATTTAAATGCTACAGCTGTATGATCTCTCTATCATTAAGAGAAACTATTCTCTCATGGCTTTGCTGACTTTTCCTCATGTGGCATCTGGTGAAATGATTTATCAATAACAAGAATCATCAACTGCTCTGTATAAAATTATAGGAGACATAAAAGCAAGGCTGATCAGGTCTTTGTTATTAAAATTGAACAATAATCTGAAGACTCCAGCATTTGAATGCTTATGTAAAACAAACAAACAACAACAGAAAAAAACCAACAACAAAAACATAAAAAACAAGAACAAAATAGGCCTGATAAGACAAATCCTGCATAGAAGACTGGTATCTTCCGTTTTCTTTGACTTGCTTAATTTTTCTTTCCCTTCCTCTAGCCACACAAAGCTTTGGAGAAAGCAGTGTGAATAAACACGGCAATCTGAGCTTAATTTATCCTTTCCCCTGTGACAGTGGCAGTCTGAAATGGCAGAGCTTTGGATGTGACCTTCAGTTGGAGTGGTTCTCCATCAGTCATCACTGCCACCCTGAGATCAGACGGTGGGCTGAGAAGTAGTGGCACCTTCAGTCCCCCTCCTGTGCTCTCCCTTTTTACCATTGTTGTCCACAGGAGACTTTTACCTTCTTTCATCCCCTTTATATTTCCTTGCCCTCATTACCTTGCTTTTGTCCTATCTTTAGTTTCCCTCTTGTTGTCTTTTTATCCTCTTTTCTCATTGTTTTCCTTTGGCATGCACACTTGGCAGGTACAAGATCTGGCATAAACTGTAAATTCTTGTGAGCTGCTATAAATACATCCATGCGTTGCATACAAAACACGTTAATGCAAACAATGTACCCTATAATAAGAAAATGTGAAAGCAGTCACAGGGAACAGGAAGTCCATTATTGCAAAACTGAAAGGAAGCATATCATTTGTATTGTTTCCAAGGTACTTGCTCATGGGTCAACCCATTTTATCAGGTCCACCAAACTTATGTCTGATTATGTTATACAAGATAATAACTTATTGTTTTGCTGGCTTTAGTTGTCTGAAAAAATAAGCCTTTTTCTCTATGAATCACAGTGGGCAACTAAGCCTTGTCTGGTCTGATTACAGTATTCAGACAGAAACAAGAGTGCCTATTTTGGACAATATAGGTATAAAACCCTGAACAGCCTAAACCCTCTTCGTGTTTTCAGTTTTCATAAATCTAACAGCATGTTCTCCCATCAGAACACTTGTGTCCACTCTACCTAATGACAGATACGTATTTTAGAGCAGAAACTCAATGCCTAATATACCTAATATATAATTTGCCCAAACAAAAACATACCACCCCCCCCCCCACACACACACACACACACATACAGGCAGAGTAAAAGCTTTAAGTTTGATATATAAAAACAAGAAGAAGAAAAAAAAACAGCTGCACTATCAAAATAAAGCATAATAAAGTTCAATAGAGAAGCTCCTTTTTTGGTTTTGATTGTTTGTTGAAATAATCCTGCTCAATTTATAATCAGATCCTTGAAATATATATATATATATATATATTTCATCCCCAGCACATATACTAAAGATTTGTGCAACATTTAAACTTTAGCATGCAAGGCAGCAGGTAACAGGCATTTCTTCAAGGAATACTACTTTCATTATCACCTAAAAGTGAAAGGATGATAATTAATGTGGTTTGGTTGTAGCTGAGACTCATCTCCGTTGCATATCACCCTCTGCCACATACATAAAGCGCCAACACATTTCACATGGTCTTACAGTATCACACAAGCTTGTGCAAAACATCTTTTATAAACTTTGATCAAAATGGCTATAACTTTCATTTCAGTCTAAAACTCGGGTTTTGAAAGGTGGTGGGCGATATGCAGTCCTTCAAGGAATGCTAGGCCTTTAATTCGTTTAGGGCTTTATGCGTTTAAATATCCCAAGTTTGCACCAGCTTAACCCACTGTCTCTTTCTCTCTCTTACTTCATCTTCCATCCATCTGTGTGTTTCATGAATAGTTACCAGTGTGGGAAACAGACAAATTCTTATTAGTTATATACTTGAACTGGTGATCACACTTCAGTGATAAGCAGCAGTCTTGAAAATGCAGTTGTACTTTTGAGAATATCTAATGCAAAGCACACTGTAAAAATCTACCAGAGCTTGCTCTGATGAAAAGCTGCAGTCTTTATGAAACATTTGTTGTTGCTAATCCACCCAGCAAAGCATAAGAAATGTTCTAAATTTCAACCTTGGTGCACTGATGTTCAAAACTTTAGTCATAAAGAATACTCTAGATTTGTGGAATTTACATTCCTCAGTGCCGACAGAAATATGTTGAAATATCAACATATTCAGCTGCAGATGATACAAAAAAGCAGATCTTTCAGTTATAAGATGGAATAAACTACATGTCAGTGAGCTGTTAAAATGAGTATGTTAGTACAAAAACAATGCAAACTTCTGTAATAAAAAGTTAATGCAAATGAAAAAATAAACCCTTTTTTTTATAATATATCAAAGTTAAAAAAAAGAAAGAAAATCACTCAATATTACTTATATTAAAGTACCTTTTTTGGTCTATCTTCTGTTACTCTTATTTTATTCTTCTGTTACTATTATTTTGTTTGATTTAATTTTTAAGCTTGTGTTCACTAAGCTGTAAAATGGATTGCACTGGGTTTAGGGAGTTAAGGGAAAAATGTGCGCACAGGACAAGATAGGGAGGAAGTCTCGCCATTCCTGTGAGAAGCTGAGAAGCCAAGGTTGTACCCACACTGCCCCTCCCATGCTGGAACACTGTGTTCAAGCTAGTTACATGATAAACCCCTAAGAGGAGAGAGAAAAGCGCAGAGGCAGGACAGTTAGTTGAGTGCTTCTGAATGATGTACTGATGCGATCACTGCCGTGAACTGCTCTATCTTGCAAGAATAATAGAGTGTTCTCGCTGTTTGAACTTTGAATCTGTCTTCGAGCTATATTTGTTTGGGATTTTTCTAACACCGTTAAATTAACCTTTATATATGGAGGACAGGTGTGAACGTGCAGCAAACAGCTAAATGCCCAGCAAATGGCAAAAAGCGCTGCAAACATAGGAATGATACAAACTCCAAAACACACAAGCACAAAAAAACAAATACGACAGAAAAATTCTATGAAAGAAAAACACTGCAATCACAGAAAATAGAAATAAAAATGCAAAGAAACAATGTTGAAAGGACCAAAAACCCTGAAAACAGCAGCAGGTAAGAAATGCTGCAAACTCACTCAACAAAACAGAAGTGCACCAGACCACTAGGGGGTCTAGAGGTTGGATATTGGATATTCCTGCTCCGCGGATTCAGCAGTGACTTCCTGCCGTTTCACCCGGTGCTGGCAGTAAGGTTTCATTGAGGTTGCTAATTATAAATCAGCACATACAGTTTTAAGGGCTACAGTCTATTGCTCACAGTCTATTCAGCTTTACCTTAACTATAAAATGTAAATCACAAACATTCAGTAACTGCTGTAATACGGTAAACCTTAGCCAGTAGAACTCACTGTTTAAAATGTCATAAGGAATCTATTAAATGAAATATTTTCATTCCACTGGTGTATGTCCTGTTTAAAAACAAGTGTAACATTCACTGTTGTTCCACTGTAAATAACAAATGACTGAAATGAGAGACATATAGAGCTAGACTTGTATATTTTTTCAAGGCCACAAGAATGAGATAACAGATTTTCTGTCAGTGTGAAATCCAGGAAGACACTTCTTGAGTCTGATCTCAAAACAACAGATTTTCCAATACACAGCAGATGCATCACAGCAAGAACAAGGGGGGAGAGAGGGGAGCCGAATGCAATCTCTGACCCATTGAAAGGGATGCAGAAGCTGCTATCTGAGTGTCTACTTCAAAACAAAGAAAGACACTTTAAGCTTGCTGAAGTGACTCAGGAAGCACACTTTCCACTTATGAAGTCCAAAGGTTGGTTAAAGGTGTGTTAAAGTCATTTTTCGAAAGGTTTTCCACATGTCCTGTCATCACTTATTGGTGGAATTCATGTGACATTGTAGTACAAGGTGATTTAATTCTAAAAGAGACCAGGAGCTAAACTAACCATCGTAACCAAATAAACAAACTTGCACCATTATGAAATACAAAAATCATAAAAAAAGTATTTTTGTTTTATTTTTGGCATTTGTTTTTTCAGGATTTGTATTTGTTACTTTTTAATTACTTAGAAGTTAGAAAACTTCAGAAAATAAAACAGTAGATGAACCCTGATACTTTGAGCAGTTTTACCAAATAAGAATAGAAAACATTTTGCCTTTAAAAGCACAGCCATTTACAAACAGCTCCTCAACACTTTCAAAAACATGTTAATAGACGAGGTGATGCAACCCAGTGGTAAACATGAAATATGTTGCTATGATCTAATTTGATACAAGAAAATGAGCATCAGTGGAGCAGTTTGTATTATAAATGGTTTTGCTAGATTCTAAATTGGAAACATGTGAAGATATCTGAAAGGAAAATCTTTGTGTAACCATTAGATGTAAACAAGTGTATATTTCTTCATGTAGTACTTCTGCTGCAATATCCCTTTTTATGTCCTTTTTTTCACAAAGTCAAGGCAAATCTGAGTGTATTCTTCCAACAAAACAGGTGCTCTTTTTTATTATGTCACCTCAGGTCCCTCAGTATTCCTTGTATCTTAGCTCCTCTCAGGGGCATTGGGCAACAAAAAACATACAGAATAGAAACAAGAATGTAGAGGCCAAAGGTTATGAATGAGACATTCTTGTATAACAACTATAAGATGGGAAATGTATACATCATGCCACTTTAAAAAAAAAGATAAAATACTGGTGCTTCCTTGTCCCATTTTCCCACAGAGGTTCTTTGTTTTCCAATCTTCTCAAGGTGTACAAGGTGTGCTAGTTTAAAGAAAAGTACCCCATGATGAACAGAAGTGAAAATTATGAAGTTCAATTTGAACCTAATTGTAATATTTGAGAAATTATGACCATCCTGATATGATTTATTTATTTATCTTACTTAAAAATTTGATGTTGTTCTCACTCTTCCTTCCAAGGCACAAAACTAGTGTACAGCGTTGTAAAAAAAAAAAGAAGTATTTCAAGCACAGCTGTTGAAGACTAGCTGATCACTTTGCTGTCCTCTGCAGGGAGAAGTGAAGCACTCCTGCCATCACAAAGGCTGAAGGAGCTGAATTAGAAAGAGACTGTGGGACGGCTAATGGCGTTAAACACTTTCAGGACAACAAAAAGACACAAGAAAAAGACATCTGAGACCTTTTGTTTCTCAGTGGGGTGAAAAGTAAGATAAATGCTGAGTTGTTGAGATGAAGGAAGCCAAGTGGGACAGAGGAAAAATGTAGTGATGCAGGACCGACTAAGGGATCAGCACAGTCTGTCACCCTGTCACACCCGGCAGACACCACTGTCAATCACACAAATATACATTTAAAATCATAAGGAACAACACTTCCTTCTATAAAATACACTTAAACAGAAAACAATTCAAAGTCCAAACACATAAGTTAGCATACATTTGCTAATAAACAGAAAACGCTCATAGCCAGTATACAGAAAGTATCAAGGTTGTTTCTTAGATTTCCTTTTTTACAAAGCATTACACTATATCACGTATCTTCAGAGTCAGAGAAAAACAATGAAGTGAAGATATGTAGTATGTTTTCCATGCAGTGAGAGAACTTTCCTTTCAACAAAACTTAAAGGGAACAGAGATGAGGAACAGTGAAGAACAGCGAGGACATGATCTCTCTCTTTCAGATGGCTCTTAGACTTGTCTTGGATGTATCACAGTGAGATGAAAAGACTCATTACTGCAGCTCGTTCCTTACTTCTTTTTTAAGACTTGCATTGAACTGTAGTCAAGCATTTGATGTTTTGACTCAGTTACTAGGCATGTACATAGTATGTTTGTATTGAATAAGTGGCCTAAAGAAGCACTTTAATGTAGAAGAACTGTGTATAAGTATACATGCACAACAGAGGTTACTGTGACATATAAAACAGAACGATGTAATGGTGATGCTTTAAGTATCTTTCAG
The DNA here is from genome assembly GCF_001649575.2 of Kryptolebias marmoratus. Lineage (NCBI taxonomy): Eukaryota > Metazoa > Chordata > Actinopteri > Cyprinodontiformes > Rivulidae > Kryptolebias > Kryptolebias marmoratus. The sequence goes on along the minus strand of NC_051437.1, from coordinate 11,964,766 downwards.
AAAGAGGATGCTGATAATTTCAAGAGAGGAATAAAACAACAGCAAAAAATTGCAACTGTAAAATTTCAGAATTTTCATCAACTTTATGAATTGACCCATTAGCTTCATTTCATGGCTGACTTACATTTGAGGAAAGTAATCGCAGTTTATTTAAAATTAGGTAAATCTGAATGCATCGGTTGGGGATTCTGAAGTAGAATCAAGATCCACAATCAATTTCTATTCTCTCTACAAATTTACATTTCAGGATACAAAATTCTCTACCCTCCAATCAAGACTAAAGGTCTAACTTGCAAATTTATGCACAGAGGTTTTGATTCATTTATTGTCCAAAAGTTCTGACAAGAAGTGGTGATTTGTAACTCGGTCAATTTGAGGCTTGTTGAGTTTGCACCCTATAAGAACTGACTAACGGATAATAATCAGTATTTACTGCCTTAGAGCTCCTTTCAGAGAGTGCAAAGTCTCAAATATAAAAATACTTTGTTCAAGCTTGATTCCAAATGTTTTTTGAACCATAGAAAGATATTAGTTTCTAAAGATTCAACCTGTCTCATGGCACAAAATGTAACTGTTTGTTTGCTACGCAAAACACTGTGGTTTCACAAAATAAATAAATGAAAAATAAAAATTGTGGTTTCACACACAAAAAAATAATTTCAAATTGTATGATATTTTTATTGCTTATTTCTCCTTCCTATTAAAGACACAGGGCATATGCCTTGCAAAGTATTACTGTGGACCTCTAACTACTCTGTGACAATGATGCTTGACTTGCATGACAACATACAGATTAAACACTGTGGATTTAAAGGTTTATAACAGGGATAAAGGATGTGACAGAGGCATTACTTTGCTGATTCCCCAGCTGAGGAGACAAGTTTGAGACCCATTTCACACATCTTCCACACTTCTTTCACTTTTCAACTTCACTCTCACTATATGACACAGTTATAGAGTTAAGCAAAAAAGGTGTTTTTTATCCTTATTTTATTTCCTTTTCTTTTCTAAAGTTAAACTAAAATGTTATCAGCTGATATCAATTGTCCCTAAAGTATAACACCTTTTGTCTTAAACAGAAGACCTTGGTCTACAAAAAAAGGGGCTTATACACATATAAACTAAAATAGTATGTGTCTGGGATGACTCTCAGCTACAACCAAACCCCAATTTAGCTCAAAGTCTGCACAGTTGTCTAAGACAGCTATTTTTGTGTTTGCTAAAGTCAATTAGCTGTACCAGCCATCTCAAATTGGGCTGACTTGGCAATTATCTATTCAACCACGTTACATGGTGTCAGCCAATATTAGGCATTTGTATATTAGCAGTCTAAAGTCTTTGATGGGGAGAATTTATTTTTGTGTCCTTTATTTTCATCACCTTTTCTGCTGCGCTGGTTTTAAAATATGCTTTGAAAGTGTAGTGCAGTCCAATACTTGTGATCCTCAATGATTGTATGTTTGTTTTGTTCATGAAAAAAGGAAAGAGAAAATGTAAAAAAAAAAAAAACAAGCCATAAAGAAGTGCAATTAAACAAAAACACAAACTATAATAGTCTTTAAAAGTTTTGCTCTCAAAATGTCCAAATTCGATTGCCAGACAACACTGACACCTGCACACTAAAATATTATGTGCTGCACTGAAGCCAAAACACACTTGAAAAATCTGTCCCCGTGGAGTACTCTGGGGACTAATTTTATTCACAGAAATAAACCTGTTATCACATGCACACATTAAACCATGCCAGCTTGTCCAGAAGAAAAGAGGCAAAGCTTTTAAGCAAATGGCAGTTGTGTAAACTAAAATGGCAATGTTGAAAGTCAATTCAATAATAGCTGAAAGCCATTACAACACTGTCATTAACAAGGTTGCTGAAAATGCAATTAGCCCCCTCACATTGCTCACAGCAACAAGCAGAGAGACGTTTCAATGAAAAAGAAAGAAACAAAAAAAAGAATGCAGAAAAATGACAAAGGAGCCCGAGAGAATGATTTACTGCAGGAAAATGCATAAACCTGGATAATAAAAAAAAAAAAAATTGAATAGGAGATAGAGAAAGTCCAAATCAACAACTAAAGTATGTCAAAAGACAGACCAAACTCCAATAGACAATGATTTTCTTATTAACAAAGCATTTATTTTACTCTTGGGCTGCCCTTAAAGTTAACTTCTAATTTCAAGAAACCTAGGCACAGCACCACAGCACATCTTTTGATAATCCCCAAAAGCAAGAAACAATTTAAACCCTGGTCTAATCCAGTACATTTTAAATCAAAAGTTCAGATCTTTTAAAGCATGGTTCTGTGACAAAGTTAGAAACAATTGTCATCTTACCTGTTAGCTCTTTAAATTACACCGGTTGGGAGAAATGAAGTTTAATTTTGATCATGATTGACGAGGCAATGGCTCATCTGAGCAGGACCAAGGCCAACGTGGATAGGTGCCATCCTAAAAGAACCCTAATCTAAAAAATATTACAGTAGTTCATGCAAACACCACTGTCACTTTTACATTACACAGTCATTCCAGCTGAAAGTGCTTCAGGCTGCACCGGAAGTACTACAGTCAGCATAAAATTCTATGTAAAATAATGTAACGTGTAATTGATGGCAATGTAAAAAATTTATCATAAAGAAAAATCACAGGCAAACTGCTACTTTATAAACAGGCAGACAGTTTGAGATGTTTCCGTAACTTTTCCTGGAAGGTTTAGATGCTGTGAGGCTGTGTTAGTTACCATGCTTGTGAAGGAGGATAAGGTCATGGCTAAGTGACTGATAGGCATCACTGTCACACAGCACACTGCCAACAGGTCTCCTTGGAGATAAGAACCAGCTGTCTATCCCCAATGCAATATCATCAAGGTCACTACTCTGCATATCACAGAAATGTTAAGTTTCTCAAAATCAATTCTGACTCTTCTTTCTGGAGTATTTCTTTCTGGATATTATGAAAAGGAGAGAGAGGCATCTACTTAACAAAAGATTTAGATATTTATCAAGAATTTCCATTTGTCTTTAGTGTGACTGTGTCTTTTTTGTCAGCTTGCCTAGAAGAAACTGAAATGACACCAGTTCAAAAGGAGCAATCCTAGTTTATAGCATTGGATAGCTTGTTGTTTTTAATGGGGGGAGCGATTGGCTACCATTGAGCATTCAGCACTAAGACAGCAGACGGGAGGGTAATGAGGAGGTAAATATGATTAAAACCATCTCCTCAGGCTGCCTTGGACCAGCCATTAAATCAGTGGATAGTCTTTATGCCTAATCCATCACACTGCTTAGCTCCCACTGAGAGCAAAGAGAGAGATGACAACAAACTCAACCCTGTATCTCCAATCTCTATTCCCTCAAACATAACTTACACTCCAGGAGGCTCAAACGTTATTAAAGATCTGCCAAAGAGGCCCCTGGACACAAGGTCTGATGGCACAAGCTTGATGATGTCTTGGGTAAAATCATTTAGAATATGGTTACAAATTGAAGAGGAAGATCAAATATTTTTGGCAGGAGACTCATGTTAGGTTATTGTTGGTCTACTTTCTACAGAGTTTTATATTGTTTAGACAAAAACAAAACAAAACAAACAAACAAACAAACAAAAAATACAGTAAGTGTCAGGTCTATATACTGCAGATGACTTTCAGACTGTAGAGGATCACTTTGCAGTGCTTATACCCATTTGAGGTAGTTGTCTTTTTGTATGTTTGCTTTTGTATTGACAGTACTGTATCCATATGTAGTCCTTAATTGTTTCTCATGTCTTTTTTAGATTAGGTGCTTTCTTAGTTCAATAGAGACTTGAGTGATGTAAAGGAAAGCAAGTGACTGAGTCTTGGCTCCTCTAACTCCTTCTTTTGAAACTCTGTTAAAAAGTTAAACCAAAACCCCACAAACAAATAGCTCCATATATAAAACACTTCATTGTTCTTGCTGTTGAATGTCAGGTGAATAAGTGAAATAACTGTGCTCACCATTGGTCGAGTGTTGCAGAATCACAATGCCAAAGCAAGCACATCCTTATAATCTCTCCTAATTTGGACTAACAGCCCCTATTGCCCTCAGAGAGTCCTTATAACAGTTTGGTCTAAATATGCCACAATAGATGGGTATTTGACATTTTCAGTGAAAGTCAAACAAGTCCAAGAATACTTTGAATTAAAATGCAAAATACAAAAAAAAAAAAAAAAAAAAAATACACAGTGATTATATAAACATTCCTGAGATATATATTGTGTTCACTGAAAATAAGAGGTTTTATGCAAATTTAGAATTTAATAAAAAATTATAATCATCTTCATAGCTTCCTCAGTCTGTAAGTTGTATAATGTCTGAGATATCAGAATCCTGTACTAATTCTGTTGTCTACAATCCAAAATATTAACTGAGCAAATCAAAGAGGCATAAGTACTGCACAGTGTATTTAGTCTAATAATGGTCATTTTTTTTTCTCTAGGAATTGTACAAAGGACTTTTTTGGCTATTGTGGATAATGCTGATGTAAACATGGCTAATCTCATCTGCTCTTTTGCACGGCTCGTTTGAATGCATCCTCTTCTGTACATCAGCAGCTCCTGCAGTCAGACACTCAAACACCCCCATAAAATCCCCCAAAGACACAAGAATTATGGATTACAGCTGGAGAGAATCCACAGGCAGCTCACTGTTGAGCTGAGCATGTTGGATTGTTGTGCAAAGCCTGCAGGATAATTATCAGCAGGAGGCATAGCCTGTGGAGAAATAAGGCATCTTGTGCCCTAGGCCTTTTAAATGAGCCCTGCAGACCAGCTGAAAGATGCTGATGCCTCTCTTTATTGAGGAAACAAGAGGCAGTTGCATTAAATGAATGAGGATTCCAGATTTGCACAATGTGAGTGCAACTGCAGCCACAGCTAAGCTAGAGGGCTGCATGGATATAAGAGCAAATGGAAATAAACGGATAACTGAGATATCTACTCCTAAAAAAGGAAAATGCACAAGACTGTATTGATGCCCAAAACAACAGATCAACCATCTGACAGCTTTAACTAGAGGTGCATTAACAGTTTCTTTGTTGAATGCTCAGTATTGATGTATTGAGTGTGATAATCTCCACAGCCTGTGGATACATGCAATGAATACTAAATGTTTAGTTGTACTTTCTTCATAGTAGAAAACAAATCCTCAAATATAAGAGTCTACAGACAAAAGAAAACAATTGTGCAATCCCATTGAGTATATGTATTGTAGAAATTATGTTGTTCAATTAGTCTCGCCCCCAGACCTTTTTGACTGGCATGCAGAAGAAGAACTTACCAAACCTAAAAGAAATCAGACATAGTCCATATCTGATAGTATCAAAAAGTCAACTGAGTCAGCTAGCAAGTGTTGATGTTGTGTGCACAGCACCATACTTGCAAAACTGCTTACTTTTCTTTTCTAACATAGCACATGCTGCTGTTTCTTTTCCTGATAATCTGTGTTGAATCTTATGAAACACTGTCTGCAATTTGCAGAAAATAAACACTCAGCTTTTGGTATATTTAGGTCTTGGAAACATTTCAGACCCATTTTTATTTTTAACTATTATAATAACTTAATAAGTTAAATACTAACTAGTTAAATAACCAAAACTTTTTTTTCATTTCTTTCTAATTTAATGGAGTCTGTGGTACACAAAACTGAAGGTGTTGAAATTTGAAACAATGTATGAGGAGAAGTCTCTCGATTCCACTTAAAAAGTTTAAAGTTTGCACCCCCAACATTTGCAGAGGACACAAACAGGTCAGAGCTAGATAAGGGATTATGTGGGTAATATTTAAACAATAAATGAGGTCTTGTTTAGTTATTTTGATCAAGTAAGACACTTTTTGAAACCATGGGTGGATTTTCCTCTGCAAAAAAGTTTTGCGGTCATATTGTTTTTGTTTTGTTTTTGTTCTCTAGTTTTTTAAATAAATTTTGCATAAATCTGTACCTCTTTAGTTCAGTCCAGTTCCTTCAGAGGGATTTGGTGTTTCAGCAATAATTAAAATGACAGAAGAACACTAAGGACACAAGATATTTCAAGCCGCCTGGCCAAGCTCAGGCACAAACCTGTCCTTGTTTAATTTCTACTAAAGCAAAAGTAGGGATAAAATAAACGAAAATAAAAATAATAGATGCATTACTACCCAAAATACCAGATGATTTAGCATACATGTGCATTTATTGCACTTGGAACCAATAAAAACTTAGATCTATTGCCCTTTGTCCTAGGTAGACCAGATGGGACAAGAACAAATTCTTTCCATAAAATGTGGTCATTGATGGTTAAAACTGCTTTTGCCTTCTGTGCTATTTGTTTGTTCCAGATTTCTGACAAGGACAGTTGCTGCATGCCAATTATCTTACTGGCTAAATTCATAATATGGGACAGATAATATTTTTTGAAAAAAAAAAAACAAACAAAAAAAAACAAACAAACAAAGAAAAAAAAACATGTCATTTACAAAATCTTGTCTTTAATGGCATTAAACATTTAAAGATGATGCAGTTATAGCAAATTATGGTGACGAAATAGAAGACATAACAGTTGTTTATGCAGCAAAATGCAAAGAATACTTTTTCCAACACACACACCAAATATTTCTTTGGTTCATGAATATTTCCTGCATTTTTCTCTGAGTTTAATTCAGAGTTGAGGGATATGGGAAGATGGAAGGGGATTCCTTTAACAGCAATTACTGGAACCAGAGCAATATGTTTGATCTGGTCCTGATATCCTCCTCGTGAAAGTGGTGTATAATTCATTTTTACTGCCTAATGATGACTAGCCAAGTGTGATACCTTCATCAGAGTGGATCTTTTGCCAACATCGGCCGGGCCAAGTTTCCCACTGAAAATATTTAGCAGATTGACCATGTGTGTTGCATTAGGGGGGCAGGTCGGTTTAGCTGGGACACAGATGAGATGGGAGCCAGGATAAGTACAAGACCTTAATGTTTTATGACACCCAAAGATGCTTTCATCTCCTCTGCACTGACTCACAAAACATAAACACTCACACATGTAACACAGAGACACACACATACACACGCAAACATACGCATACACTTCAGCTGCCAGTAACAATTTAATCATTTCAGTCAAGCATTACATAGCTTGTCGAACCAGGCACATCTCTTCATCTTTCACTCTATTTCTTTTTTTTTATTCACTTGGACAAAATTTCCATTTTATGTGTGAGCTCAGTGCCACCCTGTCTACTTTGGGGCAGCACTGTCTGTACTTCCTGATTCTGTTTCCATAGTGACTGCGACAGAACATTTTCCATGCCGTGATGGATTCTAAACGAACGTAGCAACCGTGATGACACGCAGATCAACTCTGCTGACAGTGGCGATAACTTTCTCCTCCTGAGCTTCAAACTTTCTCTCTTCACATGCCCATTTTCTCATCCCACATATCCTTTCGTTTAAATGCAAACATCTTGTCTAGACCACTAATGGATATGTGTCTTACACACTGAACTGTGGGGCATGTCAGGCGGTGGTAAAATATCTAGTTCTGGAAAAAGAGTATAATCATCCGGCTTTCCGGTGTGCCATCTAAACTGCAGATGACAGGAAAATGGAGTCTACTCATAAGTCAAAAAATGTTACATGCACAGCAATAAATAATTCTAATCCGTAGCTTTTACAGGGGCAGCAATAAATCCCAATATGAATTTTTCTCATATACCTGCTATGTTGGAATAGATTTATAGCTCAATAGAGTACGCAGTAAGATATACTGACATTTGCATGCAGGACCTTTCTTCACCTACACCAGCAGACCCCTGTATGACCTATATGGTATTTGTTGTCAGCCTAATGAATTTGCCATTATTAATTATTTCCTGTTAGTGGAAACAGGTACAGCACAACTGCATGCTGCAGGGCACTAATGGGAAGACTCCACTCCACTTCTTTTTGAAGTGGTAATGGGCTTAAGGTGCATGTAATTTCCTGCTGATAGCGTATATGGGAGAGCGCCACACCTGGGCGCGCTGGATAAGGAAGTGGGACTCCGGGCTCTCCCAGAGGCTCTGCTCACCATCCCTACAATCATGTGGCTGATAAAGGAGCAGGTGCGACACTGAAGTAGGACACTGATAATACTGGCAGAAGGGGTGTCCCTTAAACCGTCACAAGATGAACTGCCCCAACATTGAAGCCAGGATATGTTTACTCAACAGTCACTGGGTTGATTAGAGCAACTGGTAACTGGAGCTGAATGAAGAAATACTGCAAACTGGAATCTTTTGAGAATGTGCAGCTACAGGTAATTTTGAAGACGCAAGTCATATACTGCAAACTCATGAAAGCCTGGGAGAGATATCTTGGATCATGTGTGCTGCAGACCAGATAATAAGTTTATAATCTTTTTTTGCCAACAAGTCAAATAGTGATATTTTGCTTTGACAAACTGAGACACCAATTTATAGAGTGTTTAGAAATTTACCACACATATTTCATACCACATAAAAAAAGGTGGTTACTTTATTCATGATGAAAACGCAAAGCATAGCAAAAATTCACCACAGAGTGTACAGTGTGTCGTTTAGGAACATGTAGGTGGCTAGCAGGATGGATGGCAACCTCTGTGTCCTCTAAAGTCTCCTGTTGCAGGCCAGAGCTGAGTTCACCTTCATCTATCAGCAGCATCGCTCCGACCACAATAACTCATGTTCACCTACGCAACAAGATACGGAAGGTGGGCGTAGAGGTAGAGGGAGGGAGGATGAGATGTGAAAGAAATAAATGGAGAAGCAGAGGAGATGAGGATCACTGGGCCCTGGCTTACATGCTATGATTTTTGGTCTTTGTATAAAAGAGATATGAGCTTCTTTCCAAGTCTTTCTTGTGAAGACAAGGAGAAAGGAAAAAACAACATATCCAGTGCAAACACACACTCACACAGAGCGTGTCAGAGGCTGGCTCTATTGGATTACTTGAGGACACACTGTCTGTCTTTATTGCAAAGGTCCTTGTCGATTAAAGTTGCTGATAAATTGATTTTGCCTCAAGGCCACCTGCTGGGCGCCGTCTGGCAACAATCAGGCTCAATAGCGAATCAATATTGCATAAACCAGTTATCATAGCCCATACTGACCTTATCAAAGTATATAAAGATTAAGATCAGAGCTTAAAATATATTCATCCAAACAAGAAAATGACTAACCTAATCATATTTGACCTGTTTTTGTGTAAACATCAAATTACACAAAAATGGAAAATGTTTTCCCCATAATATGATTTGCAAAATATTTGATTCTCCAAAAATGAATGTTGTGTCATTGTATTTATTTGTTGTATGTATTCAACCACATTTTATACAACTTCTCTCAGTTGCAGTCAGATGCACCCCTGCAGAACACAAATTGGTGCTTATAGTGCTGAGCTGGCTGCTACCGGCAACATTAAACATAATAAAATGAACAAATTTTACTATTTAGCATTCATTTTGTATCCATTTTTGCAAGCTTATTTTTTGGAACTATGCCCCAAATTTTTATAATTCATAAAACTTGAGAAGACAGTGAAATGTTTGTTTTTTGTGAGTGAGATAAAGCAGAGTTAAAGTGATCGTGACATCTACATAACTCCCAATAGGGACAATTAAACCTGAACATGTTGTCACCTGTCTCTGATCGGTCAGTGTGGGTGTGTGTGAAGCAGTCTATTGTTGAGCTAGCTTTTATCTCAGATATTGAGCCTTTAAACAAGCAGATCTTTTTCTTCCTAGAAAGAATTATTTAATCTGTCTTGTGGCAGTACAGTTCAAAATCTGATGAGAATAAAACAGATTAAAATTTGTCTATTTATATCAAAACTATGTTTTGTCACCAACACAGTCAAAGAAAAAGTAAATTTGTTGTAAAGGTGATTTCAGTTGTGCCTCAGAGATATTTTGCAGGTAATTATTATCTTAATTATTGCCCACTGCTGAAGGCAAAAAGGCGATAATGTTTTTGCCAGTGCCTGAGTGTGTGCCTGCGTGTATCTGTGTACGTTCATTTGTCCGTCTGTTTGGAAAATTTTTCAAGAACTGGACAGATTTTAATCAACCTGTCAGAAAATAATCATTGGATGTAAATCTATAACATTATCATTCGGAGATCATCCTATTCAAGATGGTTGCTACAGCTATAAGCAACTTTAGCAAACCCCAAAATAGTTATAACTATAACATTGTGAATAGCATCATTTACAAAGTTTGACTATTTCACCAATAGGGTTATAACTCCATTCTTTCTTATTATGAGATGATCCTAGTTTTAAAATTAGGCATGAAAGGCAGCTGGCGATATGCATTCCTTAAAGGAAAGCTAGCACTTCTATAATTATATCAACTCCACTCAGCAGTTTGCTATGTTTTGTCATTGTGGCCAAAAACCTAAAAACGAGCAGTTCATCACTTGTGATTAAGGACATTTGGGAAGACAGTGTGGTGTCTTTCTAGCACATGTTCTTCTTCTCAAGAGAAGTGCTGCTCCACATACAGGTATCCTAGAACAGAATGTCGAGCATTTGAATGACCTAAGTGTGATTCCTGCTTATAGTCAATACATAAAAAAACAGCTAGAGATAACAGAAGATGCAGAAAAAAGCATAGAGAAGTAAGGGCAGAGACTTTAATAGTTTACTTTAATGTTGGGTAACTGTCATATCCTATTGTCTAATAAAGAGAAACTCAATAGTGGTAGATCATGGTAGATGCTATAAATGCACAGTGAACAGAGACTGAAGACTCTTTATCCCTGCTTCCACCCTTTTTGTCTCACCAAATATAGTCAGAGCCGTGAGGGAAGTGTTTAGTGAAGCAAAAAGATGAACAAAAGAAACAGAACTCACTGCACAAATGTCCACCTCAAACATTAATTTAGTTTTTTATATAATTTTAAACATGTAGAAAACCTCACTTTGTTTTAGGTAATTAAAACAGTTTTACCCAATGTCAGATCAAGGGTTTTCTGTGTGAAGCACTGGCCTCTGAAATTAAAAGAGAGGTTAGCCAGAGAGGGGGGAAAAAAAAAAGGGGAGGGGGGGTGATAGATTTGGACAAGTGAGGCTAAAAGGAAACAAAGGAAAAAGAGCAAATCGTTCTAGAGCAGAGGGGAATTTGTGAGGTGTACAAGGGGGTACATTTTCATACAGTTTGGGGATTAGGGGCATGACACCAATCCAAACAAAGCTAAAGACTAAAAAATGGGAGCTAATGGAGCAAAGACAGAAAGGCAAGTTGGTGTACCATGGTTTTTCTCAACATCTGCCTCTTGGAGTGATGTGGGTCACAAAAAAAGAGAGACGGAAGGTTAAAGAACATGCTTTGAAGAAAGAAGAAAAGAGAGTGAATAAGTCTAAACATGCTGGTGGCAAGCATGTGAAAAAAACATGAGGAGGAAATCAAGTCCTTATGGAGCACAGCCTCCTGTGTCTCCAACATGTGATCAAGCCTTTGAAGATGCGGTGATCAGTGATGAAACGATCAAATTAGACGGTGAGCTATCTTCTCGCAAAGATTTTTTTTTTGATGATGATGATGATGCAGTGAGTCTGCAGTCATTCGAAGAGAGAACTGAGATGTGTGTGGAGATAACAGCTGTACAGAGGAGATCACCCTCTTATCATGTTTCAGAGGTGAAAGATGAAAATCTGTGCTTTCAAGACAAGACCTATCATCTCACTGTATCTATAAAGAAGTGACAGAGCCATCCAGTTGCATCCTCTCTATTTTTGATCTTTTTCTTCCAAAACTCTCTGTGCTGTTCTTTTCTGACCACAGCAACATCTCACTGCCCAAATAAACAATGACATGACTTTGCAATTTAAAAAGACCAAAGCGTATCTGCCGAAGAACTATTCCAAGTGGCTGGAGGTGCAAAATCTGTGACACTTTAACACCCCCCCTTCCATTTCTACATAATTTAGTGCTTCTTAGAAAAACAGTCCGACTTCATTCTCTACTGAAATGACAGCTATAAAAGAAATGTCCTTTGCCTTGGGCAGGATTTAATACCACATAACTATACAAGCCCAAATGCCCGAGCTGTGCCATCTAGCAGAAAAACCCTCTTCACTAAAATGCAATACAAGAAAACTTGCTTTTTGTTATTCCATTCCCATTTCCATTAAAACTGACATTTCATCTAAACTGAAGCCTCCAGGGGAAACTAAAAGCTAGGGTGGAGATGCAGCAATAAGATCTGTGTGTGGGGTTTCTGTGTGTCAATGCAGATCTGTGTGTGGGATGTGTGTGTCAGTGTGTCTGTGTGTGTGTGTGTCTCTGTGTGTGTGTTCATGTCTCTGTGAGTGTGTGTGTCAGTGTGTCTCTGTGTGGGATGTGTGTGTGTGTGTGTCTTCATCTCTGTGTGTGGGATGTGTGTATGCGCGCATGCAAGTGTGTATTTACTCTGTATCTGGGCTGCAAGACGATGACCTGAATGTGTATGGAGGCAAATGTTTTGGTTTTTTGCTCCTGTGTGATATATATTATATTTTAAAGGCATCATGAGCTGGGATCTGAGCTCATGTGACGACCTGTGTGTGTGTGCCCTCAGGCCTTACAATCTATCCGGTTCCTCCTTTGGATCAAAAGAAATGTAGCCATCACTGAGAAATCAATGCAATTATGTTTTCTGAGGCTCCACAGTGCTCTTGTCTGTAATGCATAATTTGCAAAGTCATAAACGACATTAACAAATGCTCCCTCTCAAGCTTTCTCCTCCAAAGCATCGATGGTGTATTCTCTGTTTGTCGTGAAAACCTCTGAGCTTGTTTGGACACTGCCACACTATTAGCTAAAGGCCGAAGCTTGTGTGTTTCTAACAAGAGAAAATTAGTGACATGGATGAAAATGCAACAAATGTACTTTTAAGCACATACTCAGACATGCATAACACAAATACTGCTGCAAAATGTGAGACTCCACTGGAGAAAGCTATCTGGTATTCTATAGACTTGACATGTTTCTCTTTGCTACATGTAAGAAAAACTAAGTGTGTGATAAAACTTTAAAAACAAGAAATACCTCACATTTTCTCCAAACTCCTGATGATAAAAGTGTAAATTATGGCAGCATGGCATTTGAAGTTTTTTTTGTTTTGTTTTGTTTTTTGCAACAGTCCAAAGACATATACATAATGGTAATATGAAATTCTGAATTCACTTTAGGCATGAGTGCGTGCGTGCATGGTTGTCGGTCTGAGTGGTGTGTCTGCAAACGGAGCGTAAAAGGATTGTTGTAATTCAAAAGGAAATCCAGACAACTCCCAAAAGCCTTTTATCTCAACTCATGTTACTGCAGTTTTATGCAAAATCCTTGTTTTGAAAGCAAAGAGCATAGTTCAAACTAAATTATAGACAGAGTAAAATCCAGTAATGTAACTAAAAACATAGATGCCTATAGAAGATCCTTGTGTTAGTGGTACAATCTCTAAAACTATTATTATGAGTTATAGAAGTGCTGAGCACATTTTGAGATTTCACAATGTCTGGACCAATAGGGCCATGTGACAAAGCAATTATCCTGAAATGTGGCCATCAGTACTGAGTCTTCTGAACCATTTTTTCCAAATTATATCAACCAGTCTACCCAAATAATCACAAGTTTTAAACGCTGCCTTCAGAAACCTTAGAGTATCTAGTGTTTTCAGAATGGGGGTTTACATGAACTGAGCGATTAGATGTAGAATTAATTCCAGTAAGGTGTTAAAGAACAAGGGATTTTTTAATATGCAAAATGCTGGATAAGTCAGTAGAAAAAATGTAATCCTGATAGTATAGATAAATAGTTTTTGCTAGAAATACAAAAATAGGAACAACTGTTGTAAACTGAGGAAAGGTTTCGTATGGCAAAACTTGTCATTGTAAAACATTAGCTTTTGTCATGTGGGAACAGTCATTTTCAACATTTCCTTTCTTTACAAAAGAGACTATAATCATGTTTATTACAGCTGTCTATCAGCTGCAACAATAACTGAAGATGGAGGACATTCAAATTCAGTTTGTTGCTTAATTGAATGAAATCCAGGGACAGCTGCCTACATTATTTATTTGTGAGCAAATGTTTTAAAATTTACACTAAGATTCTCATTTATAAAATCAAAATTAGCGAATGCAGAATACTCAAATGCTTGATCAAATTTACCGCAGTGATTCTGCTTCATAACCAAATAACTAAAATATAAGCTCAAAACTCAGATTTGCGTTAAAAAACAAACAAAAAAGAAAAACTGAACATCACAGTAGCACAATTTATTAAATGTAGGTCTGCACCTGGGAGTTGCCAATGGTATCTACCTTTTATTAGCATCCATTAATCATTTTCTTGTTCTTTCTTTTCACAATACATTACTTGATTCTGTGTCAATACTCCAATTTTGACAGAACCATTTATTTTAAAACTAAACTGTGCCATAGACACACCAGATTGCTGGTTTTCACACATTCAGTAATTCTGGGGTTGCGTCATTAAAAAATAGTCCCATCTGGATTGTAATCTGGACCACCACCAAAATTTAATTATTTGTTTCTTGTGACAATCCCAACATTTCCGGAAAATTTAATCAAAACCTGTTCATTAATTTTTAAGTAATCTTGCAAAAAGACAAACAAACAAATAAACAAACAAACCCTACCAAAAACATTACCTCCTTGGCAGAGGTAATAAAGTTGGCAAAGACTTACTGAAAGTCTTTTTTTTACTCATAATACAGGCTAAATTAGTTAACTTAAGGCCAAATAATTTTGAATTATGTATACCTTATTATTTAAATTTTTACCTTGAACTGTTCACTAAAACCTATCAGTGTAGTGCACTTAATGTTCGTATGACTCAGGGGGTTTTCACAGTTTTGAAATGGTTGAAGTGCTGCAATTCACCCAATTGTTTGCTTCACCTCATTGGCTTCTTGCTAGATTTTGTATTGAATTTAAAATCTTTGTTCTTAGATTTAAAATCTTAAATGTCTTTGTCCCTTAATACATCTTACATTTACTGACCTGGTATGGGCCCTCCCATCCATTGAAGGACACTGATATCGTCTAGGTAACGATTCCTAGGTCATAATTTGTGACAAAAGGAGATTGGGTCTTTTCCTAGAAAACCCTGTTTTCTTAAAATGCTCTTCAGGTGCAACACTTTCATATTTCTCTTTGTGATAAGCTTTTGGGAATGTCTGATACATATCTATCTATCTATCTATATATATATAGATAGATAGATAGATAGATAGATAGATAGATATATAGTATATAGTATACTACCTGTGTGCCCTGTGAGTGTTTTAATCAGGGAAACATGCAATTAGTGAGTTGTCACAATGTTGCTTGAATCTGTTCTTTTTTTGTTTTTTTTACTCCTAGATCAGTATTTGGGTTTGTTCCAGTACACTTTTAGACCTGACCCAAGACAGAGAAGAGCCCAGAACCACTTTTTCCATAACAACAACCTCAGCAGAACATCTGATACATACTCCAAAGTGTTAAAGAGAATAATAAACTAGAGCAAACTATTTAAAATTCCACTCTCACTGCACATGAAACATGATATCAAAAGAATCAGATTGCGTGCTTTCACCTTTATTCGACTGCATGAAAGCAATGCCCCTTATATTTCCACTTGCTAGTCACTCACTCTTTCCCTTTTTGCCTCATGTTGCCTCAGATAAGTAATGTAATCCTGGAAAAGGTTACATCTCTAAAACAGGGCAATCATATTAAAAGCTAATGGATACATAAAATAAAGAGCTCATAGGTGATGATTAATCAACTGCTAAAATGCACTGCGTTTAAATCAGTTTAGACTGAATTAATCCCCAACCAGCCAATGTTCTTCTCCTCTGGGCAATTTAGTGAGAAAATACAATTACGGTCCATGAGTTACACCTCAGTGGTTCATCTACAGTCTGTGTTTCTCCAATGTGCCAAACTATGCCTGCGTGACTCAGTGTTTGCCTGCTGCAGCCCCAAGCCTTGTATAAGTATGATTAGAAAAAATAAAGTATAATAAATTTATGGTGGAACCTTTAAAGCAATGAATGTAGACTCAGTGTCTCAACACTCATTTTAGCAGATTATACCTAATCTATTTTAAGTACTTTTTGGACTTTGCTTTTTATGTGTTTATCTAGTCACTCAGGTTATGACAGTCTGTACTGCACAGATAATTTAAAATTTAAAAAGTCCTAAATTTCTAAATCCTCACAACCACCTCAAACGGGTTGACCATGGAAGACACGTTCAACAGTAATGCATTAGCACTACAGGATATGGTTTCCAAAAAGTGCTAATTAGAACTTAACTTGTAATAAATATGAAATTTGGACAACAATCAGTCTTTAAATCATATGTTATTTACTGTGAGTGAAAACCCGTCCTCAAAATTAGGTGTAGGATCTTGTGCAAAACATAATAAAATAGCCATGTAATAAATTGAAGAAGAGTCCATTTATTTAAGAAAAAATCTTAATAGTTGCAAAAAAATAAAGGTGTTCTGACATCTTTAGTGTGTATTTTGATATACAGTTTCAAGAAGTCTGGGAAAATCTCAGTGTGTTAAAACTCAGGTTGGAAACCAGTGTTGAATGTCACTGCCATTTAAACTCGGACAGCAAAAAAGAAGCCAAAATCAAAATGGACCTTTTGTGGCTCCGCCCACTTTTTTATCCTTCATTTCAACCAGAATTGTATTCTAAATTTGCAATTCAGAATAACTCAAACTCATTGATAACAGTTTCAAAACTAAAACATGGTTCAACTTTTAATTTAAAATGCAACTGGGAAAGTGTACAATTTTCATTGTACATCATACCTGTACAATGCAAGTTTTGCTTTTTTTTCTTCCCCCCAAGATTGAGTAAAAACTACTTATAAAAAAACCTGGTATTTACTTCTCATTGAAAGGGATCAAGGCTTTAATCTTCTTTTTGAGAGGGCCACTGACATGGTGTTTTATACAATGAATGGCAGCCAGACAAACTGCATGGCATTCACCAACACACAATTCACAAATTTAAATGAACAACTTTACTTGAATAAATCACCACTCAGCTCCCTCTCCTTGTGTTTTTTCACACTATTCACAGGCAAGGATCTTTCATAAAGCCAAAGGTTTGAGACACACCAAGCTTCTGCTCATCTTCTCAAGAAGTGTAACGCTTAAAAGTGCAACACTGGACTCCTGTGGTACAATCATGAGAATGAAACGTGTGCATGTTTGTGTGTTAAGTGTATATTGGAGACAACTCATTTGTTAATGTGTTTTTGGGAGACCATGTGCTTGAGTGCGTACTTATACTGTCACTCTAATTCCAGTCCTCTTAGATGCCCACTGTGAGAGGCAAATCCACTTAGAGGAACAAACAGTTCTCCTGTTGTGAGTGTTAAGTAGCCACAAAAAAAAAAAAAAAAATAGAATAGAAAACAAAAGACAAAAAGGGAAACGATGCTTGCAAGTTTGACTATTTGTCACACCAGGAAGAACGCTTCATTCTAACTCTTTCTTTCATTATCTGTTTATCTTTGCTATTCTTGCCTTCTTGTTATTTCCTGCCCTCATTTGGATGTGCTCTTGTTGAAAAACATTCCACCAACTGACGATGGAAATGACTTTCAGCATCGCTGATTATATTTTCAATAATGATTTGCTGAAGATGGATCATGTAATGCAATCCATTTATCCCTTAGAAAACCTCTATAACCCGGTTCCAGTCTGGTTTGAAACACAGATAATAGCGTCCTGGGTTGAGTTAAGGGCTTTCTGCTTTGGCTTACAGTTTAGCCCTGCTGTCGTTACTACTGCGGTCAGTGCCTCCGTACTTGGATCCATATTCAAATATTGGGGATTTATGGTTATTGATGTTTTTAAGCCGTTTCTGCTGACTCGTTGGAATTCAAAACATCATTTCTGTGTATCGGGAAAGCAGTGATGCAAAGGAATATTTCATGAATTCTGTTTGATTGTCAAAGCGAGAAAACTAACAGCACAGCACGAGAGACAAAGGCATCGTCTGGAAGCAAAGTGGAAAATGCAGAGAAAAAAAAAAAGGGACACGGGCAGAAAAAAGGAAGACAAAGAGCAAGTGAGATTGAGCAGATTAAGGATGCATTGGCGTGTCTGAGCTTCATAAGCATATAAGCTTAATTCATGGGAATCAGTGTTGTCACCATCCGAGACATGGTCACAATGGTCCTTTTATACTCGCAAACAATCAGCAGTCTTCTTCATCCCTATTGGGCTGCAGTTATTAAACATATTCAGACAATAAGCCGTGTCTGGTTACAAAATTGTCACCCATCAACTTCAAATGACAGATGTTATATTGCCAGAATGTCAAATTAAAACATATATTTGCTTCATCTTGCACATGTGCAAACATGCATCCCTCTCTCATTGATTCCTATTCTGAATTCCATTCTGCCAGCTATCTGAGCATGGCTAAACACCAGCAAATGAATTCAGTAGGTGGTGATGTGTGCCGGGTACTGCATGTAATAATGCATATTAAAATCCCATTATTGGAGTCTAATTAAAGATGTAATAAAGTCTATTTGAAACTCTAATGTAGTAATCTCTAAGCAAAGTAAGCAGAAGCTGAACTTTTCTCCTGTGAGGGGAATTAAAAACACAAGGGAGGGTGCTGTCACTGTGCTGCCATGGTGACGACAGCTCACCTCAGATGAAATTTCACTTTGAATGTGTCTGTGCTCGAGGTGAGAACTCGGTTTGAAAAAGACTCTCAGCTTTGTTCTGTTCCACGAAGAGAAAGTGGAGTCACTGAGACCGGGCTGTGACTGATGTAAAATGATCCACCGTTACAGAGATCCCCCTCTGTCTGTCTTTCAAAAATCTACTGCAAAGTAAACTCCACATTCACAACAGATAAAACCTTTTTTTTTTTTTAAATGTGTCATAATGTAGTCATAGTAAAGTGTTGTTGCTCTTTTTTTTTAAATGGACCATTAGCACAAGGCATTACAGTAACACCAAGCACATAAGAGCCACTTCTTTTTAAAGAAAAAAAAAAAAAAGAAAAGTGAAAGTGTTGGAATGACACTGGCAGTGTTTTGCAGACTGTACCTTATATACTACTCAGCTGTTTTATTTTCTCAGCACTAAAATGCTAACACCTTCTGCACCATGTCCCAGATTTGGACAATTTGCATAAACTGCCACTTTAAATTATTCACAGCTGCTGTCTTAGCTGTTCTGACTAATTATTTTTGAGCGCCTGCGTTTCTTTTTTCTTGTTTGTTTTTTTAACCATTTATTCAAAAAGTGTCCCAATACTAGTTTTTGCACACTCATAAAATAAATGTACCATAAATCATATTACTTGTGTTTGAGAATAACTTCATTTATCTCATGCCTCAAAAAAAGCAAGAGAGTGAAAATGATTTTGTGTGTCTATTCACTTGTCTGTGGCCTTGGCAAAATATATTAAGAACCACTAGATACATTTTAATAAAACTTTCATAAAGTAATCACTGGATGGACTTTTACAACCGATTAACTTTTGGAGTCAATTCTATTCAAGATGACTGCCAGAGCTAAGTAAACACAAAATGGCTACAACTCGGCAAATTTTTACAGATATTAAGGTAAAATTTGTTGTGGTAGTAGCTAGGAATAATTCCTAAAACATACTCAGAGAACAAATTGATTGCTTAAGATCTGTCTTTAAGACTTTGCCAATAACTTTTGGAGTCAACGCTACATATCTCATGAACTGAATTTTAATGAAACTTTGGGGGCACATAACAACATTCTACTTTCAGACATACAGACAGAAATGCAAACTAGAAATTGATCTTCAAACAAAGTTTTGTTGTGTGGAAATTCAAAGTTCTATTGAGAAAACTCCTAAACCAGAATGTTCTGGTGGCCATACTTGGGAACTTTTTATGTTTGTACAGTGTTATATGTCGCAAATATGACAGGTTAAAGAAATCTTCCAGGTATATATAAAAAAAAAAATAAATCAAAGCTCAAAAATAATGGAACTGATTTAAAGTCTGGATGTACACACTCTGAATTCTGGGGTCACTTCAGGGACTACTGTGAGTTCAAAAATGCCTATGCTCTATTGTATACATTTTTATGGTGTGTGAAAATTGTGAGAGTAGGACGACTTTGCACAAATTTTGGAAGGTTCAGTCAGCTCAAATGTTACATCGAGTTATGTGACCTGTGATGCCACTTACTTTACCAGCTGAAGAGTAAACTGGCCAAACATCTCCTAAAAGTTATACTGTGATTTTAGACAAATGGCATAAGGTACAAAAAGGTGAACATTTTAACTTCTAAATGGTATTTCTACTGTACAGTATGCCTCACCTACAGAGCACCAAAAACATCTGGGCTGCATCACTGATTTTCTCAGAAATCTACTGTATGTGTACTGTAAAACCTGGTTGTCGCAAACCCTCTGAGCCATTGCCAGAGCCAAAGCAGATAGCATTTTCATCTTTCAGAGTTGATAATTTGTTTCTGGATTGCACATAAATTTCAGGCTTTGGCATAAATGTATGATTAATTCTTTAGAGAGCTGTGAATTTCATTTGCTTTTCAAATGCACATACATGAATCTGGAAAATGCTACAGATGTAAAAAAAAAGTGACTTTCATTAACCAGAGGAATTAACAGAGCTCATCCCAGAGAGCCTTCTCACTTGTGCAAAAGAAACACATGGCTGCAGTTTTGTCTTTCAAACCAGTGTTTAAAGCTTACTAACAGAGCTCCTGCTTTTTCTCCTCTGTATATACTCCACCCTCAGATCTTAATTAACAAAAGTGCATTTTAAGTAACTCCACAGAGGCTGCACTCATTCATTTCAGTCTACATAAACACCTCACTTAAGTGAAAATGTATGGTGCTGTAAAAGTTTGTGCCTCCTGAAGGTAATTTGCAGTAGCTGCAGTAAATCAACCAGATGTCTGACTAAACCCAGGCGCACCACTCATGCCTATAATACAGTGTGGTGCAAACACGTGTCTCTGTGGTTAAACATTTAATCTATAGCAGCTGACGGTGGGGTACTTTTTTAAAAAAAATATTTACATCCAACCAAATCAGGGGTTTTATCTGCCCCGAGTGCAATTAACGATTTTGACAGAACTTGGCAGTCTCTTAATTAATCGCCTATCAGCCAAAGGTGAAAGGGCAATATTGATTTTGCTTGTGTGTGTGCGTGTGTATGTGTATGCTCATTTGTCTGTTGTGTTAGTGAACTATCTGATGAATCAGGGGACAGATTTTATTGAAACTTTCAGAAAGTAATCATTGGAAGTACATCTACAGCTGATTAACTTTTAGAGTCAACTCTACTTAAGTTGAGCTCAGAAAACACAACAATGGGTATAATACAATTAAACTGTAGTTGTAGCCTCATCAAAACATATTCTGAGATCTAACACATCTTGAAAGATCTAACATGAGATTGGGCATAACATAATTTACAAAGTTTGACCAGAACAGTTATAACTCCATCTCTTTTTATCATAAAATGATACAAAGGTTAAAATCTTTAAAAGTCCTGCATGAAAGACAGAGTGTGATGTGCATTCCTTCAAAGAATTTGAGACCTTGAATTACCATTACGCTTGTGTTCTTTTTAAAATACTATTTTGTGCTGTCATTAGAGAACATCAGGTATCATGTCATTTCTGCATATTTGTTTCTTCTTTCCTGATCTGGTTAGTTGTGTGTATCTGTGTGTAAGTGTTGAGCTTTTTTTATATGACTTCATATAACGTACATATAGTGATGTGTCAGCGACAAATGTACCACTGAAAGTTACTCGTCATCATCTTCTTGAAGCCACAAATAAATTCTGCTAAAAAGATGATCACACCGTAGTTTCAGAAGACAGACACACACATATGCTTACAGATAGTGCAAGTACATCATCAAACATACTGTACATACTGTTCAATGGATGACCTTCATAAATGTAAACCCTTTAATCTCATTGGAAATGAGCTCTTCCTGTAAATAATTAAAATGGTTTAAATTTGTTTACAACTTGCAGCAACTCCCATCATGTCACTCCTGCCACATTTCTAAAAATTTAACCATCACTTTGTTTTTTATTGCTTACATGTTAAATGTGTAACATTTTTCTCTGTTGAAGTTTAAACAAAAAAACAAAAAAACAAATATTATTTTTGACTCAAATGAACATCATATAGTTGGAAACCAAAAACGTGTTTTGACAAAATTTTCTAAGCACATATAAAGAAAATTTATAAGACAAAATGGAGAAATAAACAGAAGTGCCAGGTATGTGGCAAGTAAGTACCAAGGCTGTAATACGTACTGTTACCAAGTTTTAACATGCCTTTTTATGTTTGGATAGATCACCCAATCCCCCTTCTGCCCTCCATTTCACCTTTGCCTAACTTTACATCTCCCTTTTAAGTGTTACAATGGGAGCTGTTTGGATCAATAACTATTTTCACATTACCATTTTCTATCATCCAATTACCTGCTTTGTTACCACAGAGCCAGGCTCTGATATTAAATATTCATTGTAAAAGCCAGGTGAAGCAATATGTCACCCTCTAACTGCAGATGTAATTGAGTAAAAAGAAAAGAAAAAGAAAAGCAAACGTTTTACTTGAGCATTTTGTTGGGAATATTATAGTTCTCACAATATCCTAGACAAGAAAAGCAAAATTAAAAGAGTGTATGTTTGTGTCAGAACAGCCTGAGGGAACGCCGAGTGTAAAACCAACCTCATAAATCAAACTGTTTACTATTGATAACATATATCTCATTCATCAGTCTGAATCCTTCAGTTGATGTAAAATATGTCTGGGCTTGATGATGAATGTGCTTATGTCTGATGCAACAATAACCTTGCAGGACTCATCATGAGTGAATGTTTTTGGACACAGCTGTGTGCCTGGATGGTTAGAGTAGATGGTAAGTGGAATATTGGACTTGCAATTTGTAACACAGTTTAGAAAAAAAAATAGTAATTTCAGTAAAAAAATAAAAAAATAACAAACTCAAAACACTGACGTCATATCAGAAGTGATGGCTCTGATGAGAAGCTTTTGTAGAATGTATTGATTCAGCTGGAACTGGCAGTCCAGTTTTTCCTTAAAGCCTTCAAAACTCTGAAAGCCTTGTAAAAAGGCTTTTAGAGTTAAGGTGCACCTAGCTGAATTTTTTTTTTTTTTTTCGTTGTTTTTTATCAGAAAGGTTTTCAGAGCATTTGTGATATTTTCTCAGCTCCACATCATTTTTTTTTTCACATTCTTCTGTATGTGACTTTTAGCTGCTTTGTTGTTCTCGAGTCATAATACTAGACTGGACTTGTATCCCATCTCATTCTATCATTTGCTCAGGGTACTTACAACTGGTAGCAGTACCATACAGATAGGATGTGAGACTTATTACAGACTGGATTAGAAGCAACAAAATAACATGTGTGTCGTCCACTGAGAAACATGACCATGCTTGTTCAATGCATCAGAGAAATGATTCCTAGTCACACTTACCCAGAGTTCTTTCAGAATTTTTTTGTCTTTTTTTCTGAGTATATTTGAACTAAAATAACCTTTTTGAAAATTTTACATACAAGAATAAACCATACAGAAATTCAAGACTTTAAAGCTTTAGGTTCCTTGGTATATTTACTAGTGTACAGAATCTGACTGAATTGAATTGTCTAATAATTAGATTAAATCAGAATGTTTTGAATTCTATGACAGTCAGTTATGTATTTACCAGCAACCTCTTAGGTGAGCTGATATTGCATTTAATTTACTTTAATTTGTTCAGATGTAAGAAACCTTGATCCTTGATACTTTCATAACTTGTACGAACATAAACTTTAAACTTGACAGCTGATAATTACAGTCTTGATGTCTGACAACATTTTTTTTACCAGTCAAGCACAAAACATACTGGTTCTACAGTAATTTACAATATACAGGCAGTAAGGGTGTAATGCCACATGTATTCATACCGTGAGGGATTGGTACAAACATTTTGGACAGGCACATGAATTAAACGACAAATATGTTAGTCACTGGTGATCACTTCTACCATCTAGAAGCAAGCCTGCCTTTTATTTAACTCCATTTTGCTAACAGTCACATCAGTAAAGAAGCAAAAGAAGAGCCGATCTAAAATCTCTACATCAAACAAAGCATGGCTTGTTCAGAATAAAGCTTAAATATCTGCCTGTTTAACTCAAATCAGTGGTGGTTTAAAGTTCTTCGGTGCTGCTGATTGCAGACAGCTGCAGCGAAAGGAGACTATTACGAGAGGTGCAGTATGGCAGGCAATTGTATCATGTAATCTGATCTTTGAAAACTACTGTGGCAAGCCATTTGTATATTTATTCAATATACCTAATATCTACCCATCTATCCATTTTCTTTATCCGCTTCTCGCTTCCAGGTCACAGGGAGTGGGTGAATGTCTCCAGCCACCACTGTGCAAGAGGTGGGGGACACCCTGGACAGGTTGCAAGTGCATCACAGAGACACATAGAGACAAATGAGACAAACAACCATTCATGCTCTCACTCACACCTAGGGACAATATTAGAGGTACCAATGAACCTGACATGTATGTTTTTGGTCTGTGGGAGGAAACCGGAGTACCTGGCGTAAACTCATGTGAGCACAGGGAGAACATGCATACTCCACCCAGAAAGGCCCCAGGTCGGGAAATGACCCTGCATTCTTCTTGCTGGGAGGTGACAGCCTTAACCACTGCACCATTGTGCCACCCTATACCTAATATCAATATGTATAAATATATTTTCACAATAGGAGGTGTTATTCTGTTCTGTGTTGCTTTTTATTTTGGATTTAGTCTAAGTAAATTATTAATAAAACAAATAGTCCTTGGTTTTTGTTTGATTTCATTTTATTTTTAGTGATGTGTTTTTCCAGAGAAACCTTTTGAGCCCATCAAACATTCTGTTTGACATATGGCCTCTAAGTTACTCTATTTACAATTCAGATTGGATTAAAACGAGACTGCAAAATATGACCTTTTATTTTATAGTGTAGTTATCGGTTGCCATCAGCTGAAATTGTGCCTTGCTGTTCTTGACCTGTTACCTTAGACCCTCCCCACTAAAGATGGTGGTTTGTTCTTCCATCTCAGTTTCTGTGCTTCTGGGAGAGTTATTGTATGTTAAACAAAATCAATAACATTACCAACAAGAGTACTGACAACTGTACATAATATGCCTGTCAGTAAATTAATCAAAATCCAAAGCAGGAATTCCCTCATACAACAATCCTGAATACATGTGTCTATTAAGTATATAGGTACATGAATGTGGTAAGATGAAAGGTCAGTTTGACTAATAATGATGTTGTGCATGGTTTAAATCAAGAAACAGTTCAATAAAAGAACGTGTAAAAACATTAAAGTGCATCTATGAGTTGGAAACCCCATGACCTTGAAATCAATAAGGGTCATCCTTGACCCATAAGGTTTCCAGTAGTGGAGTTAACATTCCTACATTACAAGGTGACAGAGTTAGCTCACAGATAAGGTTTTCACAAAGTGGTCAACTGTGACCTTGACCTTAGACCCCATGACCTTGAAATCAAGATGAGACATCCTTGACCCATAAGATGTCCAGCTGTGCAGTTTGGCATTTCTATGTTAAAGGGTTATCAATTTAGAGCTTAAGAAATTGTCCACAGATGGATAAATGGACAGACAGTGCCATACTATAATACATCCCATTTAGGACAGGTGTATAAAAAGAGTAGCATTTTGCATTTGTTTATTTTTTCTGTTGTACTAACCTACTGATCACACTGTGAACCTCGTGCCACGATATGTACAAAACTGTGACTTAGGCATACCAATATACCTTAAATACAGCCATGTCCAATCCTGGTCCACGAGGGCCGCTATTCTACTTGTTTTATTTTAGTTGTTTCCCTGCTCTTTAGCAGATCTTCCAGTTCACCAGAAGCCTGTCAATCACTCAGTCATTTAAATCAGGTGTGTCAAAGCAGAGAAACCGCCAAAATATGAAGGATAGTGGCCCTCCAGGACTAGGATTGGATACCACTGCTTCAATAGGAAATGCTCACACTTTCAAAATAAGTGAATACCAAGTAAAACTGTGCATAAGCAGATTTTAAAAAAAAATTAAGTTCCCTGCTATTTATCCTACAATAGGGAGAAGTGCTGTACCAAAATGTTTATTTACTGCTGATAATATGAAACAAGTGACTCTTTGACAGCCTGATTTTCATGTCTATGGCTGTTGGAAATAAAATACATAAGAAAATTTGTGAGAGCATGAAAAGGATTATTGAAGGATGTTGTATTGTCCCTCATTCCACACTTAATGATTATACTCCTGGGGGTTACTCTTGGTCGTCTTTTTAACCTTTAACAAAACAATAACAGCTCTCACACCATCTAGTTTTAATTCTGTAATCTAAATATAATTAGAGGGGAAGTGCCACTTCCTTAGCAGGTAAATTGAGACTTTACAGGCAGTATCTTGAAATTAAACCCTCCCAGCTGAATGTCTGATAAGAATCACCTCAAATCCATCTTGTGCACGCATAGCTGCGATGATATCTGTGGGATCTTTGGTGTGTTAAATAGAAGCAGAAGGAGCATGCTTCCACTTGCATTAATACATTTTAGATTTTGAATACAATATAGCCAGGTTATATATGCAGATGATCATAATTG
The DNA here is from genome assembly GCF_001649575.2 of Kryptolebias marmoratus. Taxonomy (NCBI): domain Eukaryota; kingdom Metazoa; phylum Chordata; class Actinopteri; order Cyprinodontiformes; family Rivulidae; genus Kryptolebias; species Kryptolebias marmoratus. The sequence goes on along the minus strand of NC_051437.1, from coordinate 11,938,066 downwards.
GCACAAGGATAATAAACAAAATTTCCATTTACATTGCACTCTTAAAATAGAGCTTGGTACAACACAAAACAAAAACTGCTGCAGTTTCTGCTTTTATGACTAATCCATTATATGATTTATTACATAAATTCACATCCAGATTCACAATGAATCACATTTTGGCTAACTCAAAGAGTTTTATGGATGACACAATTTGGTTTTGTCAGAACAACAACAACAAAATTCAGCCCTCTAAATAAAGACTCTCATAATATATAAACAAGCAGTGACTAACTAAAACCACTGTGTCTATGAATTAGTCTTATATGACTCATATGGAGCTGCAACCTTTGCTCTATACGTCAGAATTTAAAGACCATAAATGCAAGCAGAGTCAACAAGTCCACTTTATTTCTTTGTCCGGGGCTCCCTTAAAAAAATCTAGCAATCTCAACGGGTCTTACCTGGTTAAATAAAGGTTAAATAATTGAAAAAAAAATTTTTTATATCAAAATATTTTTCAAAAAAGTGTATTTTGCTTACATTTACTGAGGCGACTTTCTATTTGCTCACTATAAGCAAACCTAAACAAGTTAAATATTCAAATACTGTATAACACACTTCCGCTCACCATGCATCCAATAAAATCAACTACAAGTTCCTTTTCAGTGTTGACACTTTACACTACACTTAACACTGAAATTTGCTATCTTTCACTTCTTTTTATTTCCTCTGGTTGACTTAACTGATGCAGAAAGCAGAAAAAAGGAAGAAAAAACAAGAAGGACAGGAGATGAAGACACTGGTTTAGAAAAAAAAAAGTATATTCTTACCTGGTTTTGAAGAGGTTAAACAGAATGCATGTAAAAAAAAGAAAGAAAATGTGTTACAAACATAAACTTTAAACAAAAAATACATTTTAAAAAGTGTACTTTAAATGTTCAAATGCATCAAGATTATTGAAGTAGGTTTTATTTACAAGTATTTGTTATTTCAATATAAAGTTGCATTTCTTTTCAAACACCTTTCAGCAGATAACACTCAAAACACTTGCTGATATTAAAAACTTTATTGAGGTTTGGGTTGCTCCATTCAGTCCTGACAGATTTTTTGGGCTGCCCCATTAGCTGGCTAGGGACAAATGGTGATTTACATCACGCTGGCACGCAGCACCATTCTCAAGCCTGGACAGCAGGCTAATGGAGGCGCACACGCAGCTTTTATTAGCTGTGAAATCTGATGGCATCAAATATTAACCACTTCATTATGGAGCACGGCTTGTCTTGTTCCACTGAACAGCCACTTTAAACCTACAACAGCCAGGAGAAAATAAAGAGAAAAGCAATGTGCGATGACAGCAGTAATTACAGGAAATCTATTTCATGAGGTTGTGATTGTCATAGTAAGCTGCAGCATGTGTGAGTTGGAGTGTATTTGCACTGTTTGACCATTTGTACTGATCAATGTCAGCCTTTAACATATATATTTTTATTGCCTGCCACTGAAGGCAAAGGTGGAATGATGTTGTTTTTGCTCGTCTCTGTGTTTATCTGTACTGTTAGCAAAATATCTCATAAACGACTGAATGAATTTTAATGAACCTTTCAGAAATATATCACTGAGGTAACATCTACAACTGATTAACTTTGAGACTCAACCTAATTTCAGATGGCTACCACAACCAAGTGACCTTAGAAAACACACAAAATAGCTATAAACAACCAAACCTTAAACATTTGAACTAAAATTTGATGTAGTAGCAGCTGAGATTCTTCCCCAACTTACAGTGCCCCTTAAAATTGTCCAGTTAAAAAAAAAAGAAAAACTTCTTCAATGTCAAAGTGAAAGTGCAAATTTCTACAAAGTAATGCCAGATAAATAAAAATGTGACATTAAAAAAGGGATTGCATTAATATTCACCCCTTTAAAGTGACATATTTTGATTTAAAATTTGGCATGATTGTAGCTAACAGTCAATCACAACACTATCCAACTGCCAACAGATCATGTTATTGCACATAACGTTATCTTAAAGGTTTTGACCAAAACAGTTATAACTCCATCATTTCTCAACATAGGATAATTTTAATTTAAAACTCTGGCATGAAAGGCAGCAGGTGAAATGGATTCCTTCAAGAAATGCTATACCTTTATTTGATCAATAAATTTTCTAAAATAGGACCATATTTTTGACTGAAAGAGTGCATGGTGTGCATAATACTCTCCCTTTACTTTAGACATATTTGACATATGTCCTGGACAATGCAGATAGAGGTTTTTTTAGGTGGCGGTGGGGGCAGAAGACAGACACAGGGAGAAAGTAATGCTGACACAAGCAAAGGAAAGGAAGAGAATGGACAGACAGCTAAAGAATGAGACAGGGAATTGGAGAAGAACCAACAGGCGGTTGTCAGAGCCAATGAATGACAGCTTCACCGATGACCTCTGAATGATTTATCCCTGGACATGCTTCTGTCTATCAAAGCATCAGAGACCATTAACATCAGAGGATGCAGTGAGTGGGGAAAGAGCGGGAGCCTCGGCTCATCTGTCATTACTTAAAAGATGACCCTCTGGACACAAAGTGTTCCCTCTATACCAGTGTTCTCTTGTCCTCCAGAGTGCAGGCTCTTCTCACAGGAGCAGTTTGTCTAAGTTTCTTTTCTTTTACTCTTTAAAAAAGTTTAACCTCTGCAGCATAAAACTTAAATCAAGTGTAATTTGACCTACCTTGACCACCGTAACATGCAGCCTAAGGAGCATTTGTAGACCTAAAAAAAGCGCAGGCACTTACTCTGACTTCCAACTGTGTTTGATATTCACTGTATTTTCTTTGCAGCTGCTTTTAATTGTCTGCTACAGCAGGAGTTAAAGCTCACTAAAAAAGGAAGCAAGAAAATACAAAAAGTTCTAACTTACTTGGACCAACAGGAATCTGGGATAAAATTATCAGGCCTGGTTTATTCAATAATTGTTTTTGTTTTTTTTATTAAAAATCTTTTTACTTCGATTGAACACAGTGGCCTTTTTAAGCCTAAAGAACTTCAGCCAGCTGTGCCAAGTCTGAGATCTTGACACCAGCAGCTCTACAGCTGATAGTTGAAAGAACAATTTTAAGTAAATGTACGAAGAAGAAAAAGAAAAAAGGCAGGGTAAAGGTTCTGCTGTTTGTGCCAATTTATGTTTGTTTAAAGAATGAAAAGAATGATCATATATTTATGTCAACCTTTTCCAGTGCTAACACACCACTGAAACAACAACAGTATTAGAATTAAAAGGCCTAGCATTCCCAGAAGAAATGCATATCACTCGCCACCTTATGAGCCAGAGTTTAAGACTAAGATCATCTTATATTGAGAAAAATCATCTATCTATTTTCTTTATCCACTTCTCCTTTCTGGATTCACAGGGAGCTGCTGCCTCTCTCCAGCAGTCACTGTGTGAGAGGCAGGTGACAAGTCCATCACAAGGGCTAAGAAATAACAGCGATCGAAAAATTTTAGTAATCATTTTGGTCAAATCTTGAAAATAACATTATGTGAAAACTGATGCCATATATCATATGATCCAGTGCTTGGAGCATTTGTTGTGAATTACTGTCAGCAAGCACCACACCAAATTTCAGATTAATATCTGTAAACATTCACTGAGGTATAGACATTTTTGTGTATGATTTGGTTGACTAGCTGTGATATCTATTTTAAATTGGGTTGACTCTGAAAATTAATCAGTTGTAGTTGTAAAGTTAATAGATATTTTCTAAGAGTTTCATTGAAATCTGTTTGAAGGTTTATTAAATATTTTGCAAACAGACAAAGAGGGTTGACTCCAACAATTAAGGCAAAGATTTTTCAGCAAAGATGTTGCAAAATGTGTTGCACTCAAGGTATGTGTTGGGAATGACTCAGCTACAAATACACCCAACCTTTGCTCAATATCTGTAATATTAACTGAGTTAGAATCAAGTTTGTGTAGGCTCATGATGATAAGCTGTGATGGCCATCTTGAAATGTGTTGACTTCAAAAGTTAATCAGTTGTAAATATACATTTGATAAATACTTTGTAACAGCTTCATTAAAATTTGTCCAGCAGTTCATGAAATGTTTTGCAAACATAGACACGGGGTTGCCCCAAACCGTTAAGGTTTTAAGCAAAAAACACCCTGAGTTTGTGTTAGGATGAGTCTCAGTTACCACCACACCACACTTTAGCTCATTATCTGTAAAAATTTATAGTCATTGGTCTGTGTGCTAAGATTGCTTTGCTGTAGCAGCCATCTTGAATCATGCTGACTCCAAAAAGTAATCAGTTATACTTATACTTATCCAGTGATTACTTTTTGAAAGTTTCATTTAATCTATTCAGTGAATCACACCACATTTTACTAATGGTACAGACAAACAAACACAATTATCACAAAAGGGAAGAAGAAAGGTCCAGTTGGGGAATAAAAAGATAAGTGAAGGTTAAAAGAAAGTTAAAATCTTCTATAGCCCTACATACCTTAAAATTAACCAATCACTGTTACAAGATGAGCAACATATCAAACAAAGAAACAAAAACCCATCAGAGATCAGAATAAGGAGTATAGTGTTCAATTTAACAGGGAAGGCAAGGTATCCAACAATCACAAACACCCCTTTGTCTGTGGCAGGTGACATCTCAACCACTTGGGGAACTGCAAGGTGGAGCACCGTAGACGATCTAATTTACAACTACATCTACTGCAGATTGAATTACTCTCTGCCAAAATGAATGAAACTCTCTGCTCCAGAATATAAGCTCTGACAGATCTGAAACATCGTATCAGCCAGCGTAGTCACATAAACGTTATCTCACTGCTCAGCTTGTCAAATTATCTGTGTACACCCTCTCTCAAGTCATGGCCTTAAATCACAGGATCAAAAAAACATGTCAGCTTTCAGAAGTTGTTTTTCCTTTCATCTTGTACAAAATCAAAATGTTACATCCTTGCTTTAGGGCTGTGAAACTTTCATTACGTAAGCTTGGCTAGTTTGTGGACATAAGGAAGAAGACATTAAACACTGACGCCAAAAGTAGTCTGAAAGTCTTTGCCAGAAGGAAAACTTTCTGCACCTAATGGTCAAAGTTATAGTTCAGATCTTTTGAAGTCAGATTCCACAGAAAGTTTATGAACAAGTATTATCTTACCTGTGGTAGATACCTCTTTAAACAGCCTCAGTTTGGAAAATTAGAATTTAATCCACCAAAATAGCTTACAGCTATTATGAGTGAGACCAAAACAACAGTGGATTGCTGCCATTTTGAAACAACTAATAATAATAATAATAATAATAATAATTCTATTTCTCCAAACTGAGGTTGTTCAAAGAGCTATCTACAACAAATAAGATATTAATTGTTCATAATCCTTTCCTCAAAACCCCATCTCAAAGATCTGATCTACCACTTTAAATGCCCAATAGATTTTATGACCTAATCTGAGGTGGCAGTACATTATGATTGTGTACCTCAGTTTATATTTTGCACAGAACTACTAATGAAGTCATAACCAGGATCCAGTTTCTGCCCAAAGATCAGTTAGTAGCCAGCACAGATAGGAGCCATTGATTTTTTGCATGGCCCTGGATGTTCTGAGGATCCTGTCTGCAGACTGCAAACTACGTACATCAATACAGACGTGATTTGTTTGGTGAATGGCACCTTTCAAAAAGGAGGAGGAGGAGTTGGTTATATCCAGGGTTCAATAAGTTATCATGTGCTTCTTGTTACTTTTAATTTGGTAAACTTCTATAAAACTATATCTTATATAAAGAAATAGAACTTCACTGTTATTTGAACATTTGAACCAATGCTAATCATTTCCTCAGCTTTAGAAGAGGAGACAATAAAAAACAACTACATGGAAACAACACTAAATGACAGGCATAACATATTTTCTGATCTTTTACTGCTTTTCTATAATTTTACAGTTTGCTATGAGAAAACTGCATAAAATGATTTAATGGTGTTAACACTCAAGAGCCCATAATCCTAGTTAATGCACTCGTTGTTGTGGCATCTGGGACATCTCAAGTGTGTACGGAAATACATGTGAATGCTGTGCAATAAACTTAAAAATAGTCCTTCACTAAAAACTCAGAAAATACCTTCCTAATCTAAAAAGCCTCCCAGAAGATAGAAAAAACTGAGAGCCCACATTTCTCCTGCTATATTTAGGACACTAAGTTGTGCAAAGTGTTTGCAGGTCTTCAAATTAGAATTAGGTTTTGGTTTTGGCTCAGTTTCTTATGAACTGAAATTTATCTGATCTGGTGTGATACTGGCTGTAAAGGTGGGTTGTTGGACCTTCAATCCAGGACAAAACATCTGACCACCAAATGACCGGTTTTACATGTAATGTTAGCATAATGTACAACCCCAATACTGAAAAAGTTGGACTGTTGAGTAAAACAGAATGAAATGATTTACAAATCTTATAAACCCACATTTTATTCAAAATGTTTATCATGTTTACTATTTGGAAGCATCCAGCTGTTTCTTGTTTATACCATTTACTTTTAAAGTATTTTGTTGCCCTTGTCCCAACTTTTTTGAAATGTGTTCCTGCCAAAAAATTTAACATTACCATTTTTTTTTAAATGGCAGTTTCTTGGTTTAAATATTTTATTGTGAATAAAATATGGGTTTATGAGACTTGTAAATCATTGTAAATCTTGTTTATATTTACATTTTACCCAACATCTGAGCCATGTTAGAATTGGTGTAGTAAAAAAATGTGTCAGTAATATCATCTTACTTTTGAAATAGTTATAGTTAGCATTATTAGTACTACTGACAAGCAATTAAAGCAAACCAAAAAGGCATAAATTGTAGTGTGTGTGTGTGTGTTGACAGCTTTAGTGTTTCCTGCTGTGCCAATAAGAATCTGGACATCTTACATTAGTCCTTTAATAAAGCTCAACCAGGTAAGAGTGTGCTGCCTAATCAACTGTGTCACTGCACACATCACCAGCAGTGTTTACATTTTCAATTAAGCTTCACACTCGATCAGTGCTTTTTGTGTGTCTTTGTGTGAGTGTCTGGACCAATCACTTGTACAGGTTGCCATGCACGGCTCTCAGCAGGTAATTATGGGACTGTCAGTGCCATGCCATCTCTGATGGGCATGCACCATTAATATTTATGGTGCTCTGAATCAGCCCCACACTGAGCACCGTGACAGCAATCACCCCCGTTTTTTTTTTTTTTTTTTTTTGAATATTCCCATCCAGATCAATTCTGATTAGCATTTCAAGCACTTGGTGGAGCCACACAGTCTGTTGAACTTCCTCCTTGTTCTCAACAATGGATAGAGACAAAGTGAGACATAGGAGCAAAACACAGCTGACACGGAGTAAAACCAGAAGTTAAATGTTTGCCATCCAACAACTACAGTCAAATGTCTTCTTGTGAAATGAACAGCAACAACAAAAAGGAGGCAGCTGTGCTGTATTTGAAATAATAATAATAAAAGAAATCTCCAGCTAGTGAAGCAGTCACATGGAGAGTCATATGCCAGCAGGGGATCCAGGTGTAAAACCATGACAAAAGCACTAGAGTAAAAATTTGCATCTTTTTATTGTTGATATTGGAAGTGACATTTTCTGGCATTAAAGGTAGGCTTTGGAGTCCCTTGTAAGCTTAGTCTCTTCTTTTCCACTGTGTTGGTGCTTTATTCTAAAACCTCTGTGTGGACTGAGCCCCTTTTGTCTACTCCAGAAGACAAACCAATCTGCTTATCTCCAAATCCAGAGGGAGCGAAGGCGTTTGTTTCAGCAGATTGAAATATTATGCAGCATAGCAAGTGAAAAGGTGGGAGGTGGTGCATTTCCTGTCACCGTTTGTGTGTTTGAGTGTGTCTCTTCTTATGTGTTGTTGAATGTGCGTAGAAGTGTAAGAGGGGAAAAACTCGGCTGGCCTTGATGCACCCCCACAGATGTTTATTTGTAGTGACAGCAAGGTTTGTTCTCTCTGTGTTCCTATTTATCACACTGAGCTGATTGTAAGGATGTGACCAGATCCCGCCGAGAGGACACAATCACCGCTACGACACATATGCATGAGTAAGCTACACAACTCTGTGAATTCAGACACAATCTATCAGCTTAGATCAGCAGTCCTCACAAGAAAAAATGAATGTAAGTAAAGAGGGACAACAGACTGTGTCGTGAATATGGAGTAATGGGTCCTATTCGCAATGCATTTTTTATGAAACTGAGAGGAGTGAGGTAAAACTCAAATGAATAAAAGGCCTTCACTGTGCACCAACTGTTAAAGAGTTCTGTAAAAAACAAACAAATGATAGACACTAACTGGCATTGTAGAAGAAAGGGAGGCCAACAAACAGGCAGGAAAGTGTGAGAAACTCCTTTGGGAGGCAAAATGCTCTTTGCAGCTCTAGTGAAAGTAATGACTCACCAAATGGAGCACTTTAAGGAAATTCACACTCAATTCTCCTGGCTCTCTTCCTCTTCCATTCCCTCTGTTCTTCTGCTTCCTTCTCACTCTTTGCTTCCCTGCTACATTGTCTTTTTGCCTCCCATGAGGAATATCACACAGCTCCCAAAAAGCACAAAGACACTATAGCCTCTGCTAAAACACACGCTTGTGCACGCACACACACAGACGAATGCAGCACAGGTAGGTGGTATACACCTGTGAATCCCCTGTGTGAAACTTGACCTTTTCACGTAAGTCGTGTTTCTCATAAATATCTCCTTTTGTGCGCTTGCTTTTCAGTGCGGTCGTATGTGTGCTTTTCAACGTCTTTATCGTATTTGTGCGTCTGCGTGTGTGTGTGTCTCTATCTTTGAGTTTCACCGCAGCGCTGACCTTTCTATCCCAGGTTTGTCCCAGATTAGAACTGACACAGCCCTCTGCTAGGGACCAAACTGATACACATACTGACACCAACACATACAATCTCTCTCCCCACACACATATATATGCAGATTAAAATAAAAAAACAAAAACACATGCATGCCGACAAACACAGATATGGGCTGCTGACAGGTGAGACCCTTGCATCTCTAAAATGTCACCTGTTAAGGACCACCTTTAAAGCTTGATTAAAAATGCCTTTTGACATTCTTCAACACCTCCTTGGGGGAATTTGAAAGAGGCTGGATAATTTCCCCAACTCCAAGACAAGTATGTACTGATTTCATTTAACCTAACAAGGCTAAAAGCCACGGTTTATAAATATGACTACCAGTGGTGCCATTAGGAGAAAAGTGGAGAATGGGGACCATGAAAAGAGCTTAAGTTATTACAACTCATCCTGTGGGCAATTTGAATGTCAGTAACAAATTTCAAGGCAATTTGTTCAGTAGTTGATGAGATATTTTCTTTGAAATGATAAATGTCAACTTTTTGACAAAGCTAAAGGAAACATTTTGGATCAGTAATACTGTTGGGAGCTATGAATACCTGAACAAAATTGCGTGTTTATCCATCTGAATAATTTTAGAATCATTCTGATGTAAAAGTGACCTGCTGCTGCAGCTTGATAAAAAGCACCACAGTCATTATGACTTGCTGTCAAAAAAAAAAGAGTATGCAATGCCAAACCACATATTCCAGCCCACGACTGCAAACTTTTTTGACAAAACAAAATAATTTCTCCAGCACAACTTAAAAGCTTCTCATTAGGAATAAAGGAATGATTGAGATCTTTTAAAGTAGAGTTCTGTGGAAATGTTATGAACAATTAATAGCTTAACAGCTGCAGATAGGTCTTTGAATAACGTTAGTTTGGAGACACAAATTTGATTCTGACTAGACTGAGAAGCTAACATCTAGTCCAATCAGAACTAAAACCAAACTGGATTGCTGCCATTTTAAAATAACTCCAGGTTTCCATAGCAGTTTATGTGGACACTATTTCATACTCTTTTTACATCACAGTCATTAACATAAAAGTCTATGTTTACTTGCAAGAGCTAATAGCACCAGCAGCTAGTTGTAGCAATTCAAATACAGCCTGGGGTGTTTTCTGCTAAATTCTCAAAATATTTCTACTAGCAAAAACATAATACAAAATTGATGGTGATGTAAAGGTTTAAAAAATACTGTTCATGTGAACCTCTGTGAAATTTTTGTGATCGGAATTTTAAGATAGCAGCACTCCACTTTTGTCCTGCCCCACTCAAACTAACAGTTAGCTCATCAAATCAATCAGAATTAAACTCTGGGTCTCCAAACTGAAGTAAGTCAAAGAATTATCTAGAACAGGTAAGATATTCTGTATAGCCTTTCCACAGAAGCACACCTTTAAAAGGTATGAACTATTGCTTTAAGTTCTGGACTCTGTGGTAATCAGTTTGTTTGTAAAATGGTGCACTTTCAAGCAACAATTGAATTCCATAATTGTCATTTGTTGTAAAATGATTCCCTAAACAAACCATCGCTTAGCTGTTTGAAGAACGAGAAGCTGGTCACTGCACCATCCAACCACCCCTCCATCCTTTTATCCATGCATCCACTTTTTCCTTTCTGGGTTGCAGGGAAGCTGGTGTCTATCGTAATGTGAGTAATGTGAGAGGCATGGTACACCCTGGACAGGTCAAGTTCATTACAAGGCCACGTAGAGACAAATGAGACAAACAACCATTCAAACTCTTACTCACACCTAGGCACAATTGCCAATTAACTTATCATGCATGATTTTGGTTTGTGGGAGGAAACAAAAGTACTCAGAGAAAACCCACACATCATTGCACTAGTTACTGTTAAATACCACATCACTATCAGAAAAGTATTAATAATTGCAGCATTTTTAACAAGAAACTCTTTTTGTTGTTGTTGTTGTTGCTTAGTGATATTCACTTTTGGCCAGGCAATGTGAACACTCACTTACTTCGTTTTCTGATACAAAATAACACAAAGAGACACAGGTGAGGCTCAGCAAAAACATTTTAAGGTGGATTTAAAAAAAAAAAAAGCCTCGCTAGCAAATGGGCCTAGAAAAATTCCTATGGCCTCAGAAGTTCAGAGCTATCTGAGAATTTGACTTGCTCACCCATGAGGATGGGGATCTATGTGGTGTTGGTGGTGGATGTATTTCTGTCTCAGTAAGAGAGAGAGAGAGAGAGAAAGAGAGAGAGAGAGAGAGAGAGAGAGAGAGAGAGAGAGATCTGACTGCTCAGACTGAGCTGAGCAACACTCCATTTCACTGATCGCTGAGCAGCATCTCAGCCACTGCCGCGGGGGGATAAGCTCACTTACCTGGCATGCGTGTGAGCTTCTGATGGAGTGTGTGTGTGCACGCACATATCTGTCTCAATCCATTCTTGGAGGAGCTGGTGGTGTGATACCGTTTTCTAACTTCCCATCTGTGTGTGTGAATATACATGTGAGTATGAGAGGAGTCAGCCTATTTCAAAAAGCTGTGGGTGTGTTTCTGTTTGAAGGCAGACATTTCTGGGTAAATAGCTGCTTGGAGAATGGGTTTGGAGTCTGGTCACTTAACCCGAATGTTGACCCTCATTGTTCACTGCACCAGTGACCAGAGGTGAGGGACAAAAAAGTCAAAAACTTGGGACGGAATAAAGTTCAGGGTACAGCCTGGCCTGTGTGTCCATTGGATAAACCTGTGTCTTTGGTTTTGTATGTCTTAAACAAAATAACAATAAATAACATAATACCAAAGGAGTATATTGTGACAGCAATGTGAAACTATATATAATACTAATACTAACAATGCTTTTTTTTAAGGACTCCTTGTATTTCTATAGTTTGAAGCAAGTTTTTATGCTTTTCTTGCAACATTTAAGATTGTATTTAACATTTAAAATTCACGATAGCAAAACTGATCTTAGTAAACGACAAGGTGTTGGTGACAAATACAGTTAAAAAAATGTTTTCCCTCAAAAGATATAAATGCACAATGGTATACTTAAAAAAAGATGTCGTAACAATACAAATATATCTTCATGCATTTACCTGGTAGAATAATTATACATATTTATTCTTCCACTGTTTGCCTAAATGAACCTTTTAATTGGTGAAATGAGAGAAAAAATACAGAAAAATATTCACAAGAAATTTTAGCACCTAAGTAAGTTATTATTTGTCTTCACTCATCTTAGACAACTTTGTCTTAGCTATGGCATGCTCAGAATCATTATAACAACAAATAATACTGGATATTAATTATTTCAAAGCTTCATTAGTAAACTCAAATCACCTTCCAGCATCCAGCACTCCCTCTAAGCATCTGCTGAGCTTTCTGAAAATTAAGCTAATTAATGTATCTAAAGTGGGAGAGAGCGAAGATAGCAAAGTATATTCAGGTGGGCACTTGTAACCTATTCTGTAATTTAGAAATTGTTTTTTTTCCTCCCCAAGCTTCTGCTTAGAAGATTGTTGGATGTGAAAATAAAATGATTTTCTACTGCAATAGAAAATTTGATTTAACAACCATACCTGCAAAAGTACAACTTTGTAAAGCTGTCGTTTTAAAGGAAAATAATTCTTGCATTATTACCTCAATATTTACTGTCAAATATATATATAAAAACAATATCTGAAGAAGCCTGATCTATATTTTAAAACCATTCATCCATTCATTTTATTTTTTACCCGCTTTTTGATGCGGAGGAGCTGGTGTCTGTTTCCAGCAGTCACTGTGCAAAAGGCGAGGTGCGCCCTGGACAGGTTGCAAGTCCATGACGGGCACACATAAAGACAAATGTTACAGACAACCATTTTGCCCTCTTTCACACCTAGTGACAATTTATAGTTGTTAAATAACCTAGCGTGCATGTTAATGTTCTGTGGGAGGAAACCAGGGTACCCCGAGGAAACTGATGAATGCAAGAGGAGAACACGAAAAAAAAACAAAAAAAACATGTTTATTTATTTATTCTTTTAATATTAAAAACAAGCTGTATCTTTTAGTTGATGTCTTCAGAATATCTGGTCATCTTTAGTTATTCACAACAATATAGATATTGACTTCTTTTTTTAATCTTCTGAATGGCAACTCATCAATTTTTTTTTTAAACTGCCTTAATTTCTATTCAGAATTCTGATGCTCTGGGGTGATAGGTAAAGAAACACTTTTTTTGAGCCCACTACATCAACATATCAAAATTCAGACTGATTCACAGAGTTCAAAGCTACAAGGTCTGCTTTATTTAGGCTAAAAGCCTTTGCACACGAAAATATCAAAAGGAAACTGATGAACCCACAAGAAATGTTTAAAAACATTGTATATTACATCTTTATATGAATCGACAGACCCCATTTCAGTAAGGCGATAAATAGGATTACCTAAAGCTAACCAAAACACATTTATATAAACACCAGAAAGCAGTGACACGCATAAAATATACACATACACATATAAAATCTGAAAATGACTTCATCATAAAACCACTCCCTGCTGAGAGAAAGATGCTACTCTGCAGCTATTGGAGGAGAAAAGAGATAAGTAGGATATTTAATATGTATGAAAATGAGGCAAACACAAAAGTATCACAATAAGTATGAATGTCTCAGGGAGGGGATAGAGACAGGACTGAGGGTAGCAGTCTGAGAGACCGAAACTGGAGAGTAAACATTCTATGAACTCATAATATTGTCTGTGTGTGTAAAGGCTAGAAATAAAACTGGGCTTTGAGAAAATTAAAGATTTGGACAAGAGAAGAATTGTACGATGTAAAAATAAAAACAAAAATCTTGGCAAGATCTGCAGGAGTGTTTAAGAGTGTATGGACTCCCCATCACATGGGCTAGAATTAGGGGTTTGGGGTTTCAAGTCCCACCTACTACACACATAATCACAGTGTTATTTTACCTTTCTGAAAAACTAATTACAGAAAAAAAAAATCATACAGCAGTGCCTCATTTTTTTACATGGAGGGAACAGGGACTTAAAACTGGCAGGTCCTGCTTCAACTTCCAGGTTCATGTCAGAGGTCAATCAATACATACACTCTTTAAATCCTGTGTGCATTATTCACACATTTGGGTCTAGTTTATGTAAGTCAAGTGCCTGACTGAAATATACTGTGAAGAAACTTAAGAATAGTGATTTTTCCTGTTTGTGCTTTGCATTTTGAGCAGTAGCTGAATGGTGTTTTTGCTGTCATCCTTTATAGTTCAAGTTGTTATAAAATGTAATTACGTTCAATTTAGTCATATTTCCGCAACCAGTTTGATCTGGCTTTAGTTAGCAAACTACATTTCTTCCCATGGGTAGGTTTGCAGTAGTTCATCTTTCTATAGTGTAAAGCCATTGTCAGCTTGCAAAATTCTACTCTCAGCTTCTTTTACACTTTACTCCTAAGACCCTTTTATTTCTTTATTTAGAATCAAAAATGTGATAATATTTCACCTAAGATTTTCCTGACAATACAGTGAGTTCAGCTAATGGCTGTTTAATAGCACTGTGTAAGGACAGCATGAAAATAAAACACTTTTTTTTTTAAAAAGTGACTGATGAGGAGCCCTTATAAACATGCTGATTCATTCATCTGCGAGCACAGGAAAGCGCTTCCTTTGGGAAAGAGGGGTCAAACACATTAGCTCCCTGCATTGAACGAGTGCAGTGCTTTTAGACAACTGCAAGTGCTAGACTGTCAGGGATGCATCACCTCTGCCTCATATCCAGGGTCTCCATGGAAAGAGTGACAGAATCCGGAGGGCACATTCGGTGACAAATGGTAATTGATCTCTAAGAGTACTTTCCCTTTATTCAAATAGCAAAAAAATTATAAAAAAAATAATATTTTTTATTGTGTCCCATTTCCGTTCTTTTGAAAGAATCCATGTCGTCTACTGCCTTTCATGCCAGAGAGTTAAACTAAAATCATTTTATTTTAAGAAATGATAAACTTGTAGCTCTTTTGGTCAAACCATAAAAATAGGGTTATGTGCTATTGCATGCAATATTGACAGATGTCACACACAGAGTGTGTGTTGTGAATCACTCAGCTACCGCATCATTTTTAGCTGCATATCTGTAAAAGTGAGTGAGTGAGAACCATGTTTGTGTTGGTTAACATTTAACTATGGTGGCCATCTTGAACTAGACTGACGCCAAAAGTTAATCAGTTGTAAGTGTACATCCAATTATTATTTTCTGACAGTTTTATTACAGTCTATTAGGTGGTTTAAAAGCTATTCTGCTAACAGGCAAACAGGGTTGATTAACAGTGGAGGCTAAAATTTTAGGCACAAATGTTACACAATGAGTAGCACTTGCAGTATGTGTTGTAAATGGCTCTCAGCTACTCCATCACCGACGTTTATCACAATATTGGTACAATTGACCAAAATAAAGCAAATATGGGGTTTCTACGATCAGCTTGATGTGTTGGCCGTCCTGAAATTAATTGGAGCCAAAGGTTAAAGAGTTGTAGAGGTACATTCAGGTATTATTCCCTGAAAGTTCAATGAAAGCCCATCCTGCGGTTTATGCGATATTTTGCCAACAGATAGACGGAGTTGTGTCCAAATAGTTAATAGCAAAACTGTTAAAAGCTCAAATTGTCATGCAATTTGTTAGCCCTCGAATTTGTTTGGTAACCATTCCTGTTACGACCAATTTAAATTTTAGGTAATTATCTTTAAAATTCACTGAGTTAGAGCCCTTTTTGTGTTTTTAAGCTCAGTTGGCTGAGTTTGCCATCTTGAATCGATTTGATTCTGGAGTTAATCAGTCCAAGATGTACATTTAGAGAGTCATTAAAATCCATCTATTAATTCATGAAATATTTTAGTACTAGATGGACACACAATCACACACAGACAAGAGCAAAAACATTATTGTCTGCCTTTGACTTTTGGTGGCGGGCAATAATGAACACCAGCAGTAAGAATACAGTTTGCTTCACAAGCTGTATATATATTTTTTTTCATTAGCACTGTGCAATCACATGTGTGCTTGCCAGCTGGATGTTATATGACTTTTATTATTTCTTTTATGTTTTATGCATTTTTCACAATTCCCCACTGCCTCTATCAAAGGCCTAGAGGTCTTACTAATCACAGCTCAGCTTTTTATGAACACATCAATATTAAAACAAAAACAGTTGCATGTAAAAACACTATTTTAATGCCTGCTGATACGAGTGATTTTGTTGTCTGCTGAAACTAATGGAAAAGCCTGTAGTTTAAATTGCATGTTAACACTCTCCTCGGGGCACTGAAGGATTTATAGAGCCAATGGAGAGTTGCTACGATGGTCCAGAAATGTAGAGTAATAAAGTTTAAATATTTAGGACAGGAAAACAGCTCGCACTCTCAAATTTCATTTTGTTCAAAGAAAATTTTTCCCAAATCATAAATATATAAAAAGGGATAATAACAGACATTAGTGCATGTGTGAGGAATGTTCAGGATGCAAACACTGCAAGACTTTTGCTATCTTGCTGGTTCCATACATTATCTGCTGTAAAAGCTCAAAAGCCAACATGCAAACTTGAATTTTAATTCTCAGTAATATTGTTGAAACTTTGTGACATGATCATATAAAGCATGCAGAACACCTCCTGTTCTGCAAAAAAAAAAAAAATAGAAAGCAGAAACTGTAGTAGATGTTAACATCCTGCAGTGGCCTTCTTGAGTCATTATGGCTCTGTGCACTGCGATGCTTTAAATAATATGCACACCTGCAGAAGTTTATGGGTCTATTATATCTCCAGGTGTCTCCTGGTGCCAGGTGGCTACCTGGCTGCTGCTGTCTTGCAGTGAATTAAACACTTACATCTAGAGGAGGGACAGACTATCTGGTTTTAATGGGTGAAGCTGCAGGAGTCAGCTAAACACTATGTGGCTTCGGCTTTGTTCAGTCTGTCCCTGCTGTGCAGCTAACGATAGTTAGCCAGCTGTCAGCTGAAGAAATCATACACATTTGTCAAAACACACAAACAGCAGGAGCTTGTGAATTGGTGAGCAGACGTTTATGCTCCATCAGCGTTGAAACAGATTACTGAAATAAATGGAGATAAAACAGGATTTATCGTTGATATCAACTGAAATCTTGATTATGGTCAGTCGCCAAAAGGTGAAGGTGGACATAAATGTTTTTGATAATGTCTGTGTGTGAGTGTGTGTGTGTGTTTGTATGTCCATGAGTCTGTCTGTGGCCAACTCATTATCTCTGTAACCACTGGACAAATTTTAATGAAACTTGCAGAACTTTCTCATATTTCTTTTTTCTATACATGTCAATGAACTCAGCTCAACTTTAATTATGTGGTACTTTTCAAATGCAGAGGTAATTCAAAGTGCATGACAAAGCAAATAAATAAAATTTGGTAAGACAGTATAAAACTAATAATATTGACTATGAAAATGACACAAACCAATAAAAATAAGATTAAATGAAAGCAATATATAAAAAAAGGACTGTAAATGATCAAAGCGTATAAGACGTTATGCACAGGCTTATCAGTAAAACTGATGCAATGCAGAAAGTGGTAATTAAGAGTAAGCTCTTTCAATTAAAAAGGTTTTTATCTTGTGAGTTTTAGTTTAGTTGAAGCTAATTCACAGCTTTAACATACTTCTGAACTTTATTCTGCTACAGTTACTGAATTGTTTAGTTAGGTAATAGTAAGAATAAACTTTAATTCTTCAAAATCAATGTTTAAATGAAATATATATATATTTTTTTATCTTTGTCTCTGTATTAGCATGGCATATTCCGCCTCTCCTGGCTTTAATCGCCTGAATCCTTGAACTGGATGAAAAAAATATAGGTAATGGAAGAAAAAGGTGCTAATATTTTTATTATTTGAACTGAAATTTAAAAGTGCTGCTTGTTTTCTTATAAGCCACTGATCTAAATCAATGTGCAACATGACTTTTGCACCATAAGAGGCTTTGCAGGCAGTGCAGCACACCAGACCACTCAAGTCATAAGTGGATGCTTTCCCATACAAACACAGTGCTCACTGAAAGGACCACTCAGAGGTGAGATTTGCTTAGTTCTGACTAGACTTTAACACTTTATGGTAAGTTTTCTCTTTCTTTATATTTAAGTTCTATGTAACCTATAAAACAATTCTCTAAAGATGCGATGCACTGAATGGATAATATTGCAGTAAGCCAAAAGATGCTATTTATTAGTGTTCCTCATTTTAATTAATCTTCTGGTGTATTAAATTACATTTAAGAGCAAATAATGTGAGAAATGCATAAAAAACCTTCCAATGATGCTCAATGCCAGCAAATCATTGAAATAAGCAGAAAACATTGTGTGAAATACACACATCACCATGGCTCATCACCAAAACCTCAAGCAAGCAACTGTGTCATTAGTAAAACCATCCCGATTCCATGTTCAAGTCCAGCAAAGCCCCCTAAATGTAGCTCTCATTTATTATATCTTATCCAAATCTGTCAGGATGCCTGGCGGGTAAGTGTGGTTGCCTGCTGCTGGAAGCAGTTCATAAATTCAGAAGCTTGATTGGATATCATTTTTACAATGTCTCTCTGGAGTGGTGTTGAAGCTATTCTTGATGCAGAGCATTGATTGGTACTTTGCATCTGTTTTTTCCACAACGTTTTTATTTACACACTCATCTCTTTGTGTCAAGAGGAAATTTGTGCACATATACATTAATGTGAGTAGGTGTGAGGGTCACTCCAGGAGAAAAAGTCACAATAATTAGTATTTCCACAACCACATTGCAGAATTTCCTAACTTGTCTGGCTCCACTCGGGTCACAGTGCTGAACTTCACGTCACCTCTCATTTCCTGTGTAACTAACAGGTTTATGGGCATTGTTGTCCCAAGGCCTCCAGAGCGCAAATGGACTTATATAATCAGCTGGCTAAATCATTTAGCAAATTGCCTTTTTATTAGAAACACTCTATTATAGCCTGAAATAAATACATTAACTGGTCTGTACGAAAGGTTCTAATGTCTCCTCATTATCTGCCTCCCCCTCTTGGCATCCTCTCGACCTCTCACTACAGCCTTTCCTCCAGCCAGAACCTCAGAACAGTAAAGAGCGTGCAGAATTTATTGGATGTGTTGGCAACCCCTGCCTTGGCTGGGTTGGTGGCTAAATGAAAAGGTATGAAATTAAGCAAATTAATTCTTTTTTTTGATTGGCTGACAGACTCAGCGCCTGTCACTTCTGCTTAATGTGATGCCGAGAGGGAAAGGGGAGAATCAAGGAGCCCCGTGGTGGAAAAGTCACGTCTGAACATTACCTGCCAAACCAGGATGTGAAGCCCAGCAGGTCTGATGGATGCCAACAGAGCAAAGATGGTACAAACAGAGACATGGACCAAGAAGGATGGGACACATACAGAAAAGATTGAAAGATGATAAATGTAGGGTTGAAGTTAGAAACACAAACTGAGAGAAATGAAGTGAAAGTAGATAGATAACTAAATTAAAAGTTGGGGAGAAGGAAAAGTGGGAATGGTAGAGGTAGGAGGTGTGTGGGGGGGAGGGGGGATGTTCAAAGTGTTGAAGGAGTTGAAATTTATTGCAAATAACTGCTCCTGATGCTCCGCCGTTTCAATTTCACACAACACAATTCCACAGCTCTGGAGCAAATGTGTCCCTGTCAGCATCAGTTAGGCTTCTGGTGGTCTCTGCTTCACACCTCTGCCCCTTCCCTCTGCCTTCGCTTCCTCCTCCCGCACCTTAGTTCTGTGTCTTTTCCCAACTTCTCTCACCTAATCCGATTGATTCTAAATGTGTTTTTAATATTTTTAATGCTTTGCCATAGCACACACAGACAAAGAGAATAATAAAAGGAGTAAGGAGACAAACAGATTTTAACGAAGAGAGGAAAAACAAAAGTTACACCTCCTTGTTACTGAAAGTCTAAACAAAAAAAAAGAAGACCATAACAGATGCAAAGGGTCATGTCTAGATTGCGCCAGACAACATTAAAACCAGCGTTTAAACACAAAATTAGATGCCCTGCAACCAAATGAAGCGTTAGTAATTAAACGCCTAGCGTTCCTTGAAAGAATGCAGTGTGTATCAAGTTTCAAACTAAGCTCATTTTCTGAGAGGGCACAGAGTTATAATTGTTTTGTTCAAACTTTGTAAATTATGTTATGAATAGTCTCATTTAATACTGGGAAACTTGTGAGATGTATTAGTGCTAGGAGTATATATCGAAAATGACTCAGCTACTATCACATCACGCTTTAGCTCTATAAAATTTAACTAAGCTACAGCCATTCTTGTACTGGTTAAGATCGATTAGTTGTGGTGCACACCTTGAATTCAGTTCACTCGAAAAGTTAATGAAATTGTAGATGTGCATGCAGGGAATACTTTCTGAAATCCAGTGGTTCATGAAATATTTTGAGTGTTGACTCCAATAGTTAATGGCAGAATTTTTATGCAAACTTGTCACACAATGTGTAATGCTCAAAGTATGTTTTGCAAATAAATCTCACCTTCTAGCAAACCAAATGTTAGCTCAATATTGGTAAAATTGACTTATAGTAATCACTGTGTTTGGAAATGTTGATTAGCTGTGGTGGCCATCTTGAATTGGGGGAATACCAAGAGTTAGTTAGTTGTATTTACATCCATTGATTATGTCCTGAGAGTTTCATTAACATCCACCTAGTAGTTCATGGGACATTTTGCCAGACAAACACACACATGCAAAAACATTATTGCCCTTTTACCTTTGGCAGCTGGCAATAATTAAATACTCACTGTTCATTAGTGTGTTGACAGTGAATGTCCTTTACTCAAAGCTTTAAGGCAGGGTCTCTTTTTTCAACCTTACTACAATGTGTAAGGTGGGCAGAGGTTGAAGAAATAAAGGAATGCAAATAGAGTTAAAAGGAAAATTATTCAATTTGGACGTGTGAATAATTTATATTTAGGACGAGGAATAGCTTTGGATTTATAATGGGACGAGGGCCACTGCGTGGATGACTTTCATCAACCCACTTTTAAAACTGACAAATAGAACCATCAGAGGAACCAAAACTGTCTCTGTGTACTACACTTTTATTTATTCTAACACACACACTGATGGAGACCCTGGAGCTCAACTAAGCTGCACCTATCTAAAACCAGCACTTTTCCCTACAGTTATCATCATAAGCTACATGCTACACCACAGCTGGATTAGAGGCATATGCTTCAGCAGCAGCACCGCGCACACCGGCAGCAGAAGCGTCTGAGTGGCAGCGGGAATCAGCGCAGGAATCAGCCTGAGAGAAGAGTGCTGAGGCAGAGAGAGGGAAGCAGGGAAAGACAAGGAGGTAGAGAGGAGAGAAAGAGCGACTCGGAGAGCTCCACTCAGTCTGCTGTGGTTTGATAAGAGTTATTATTTCATTATCTCTCCCTGGGCCTAGTCCTGAGCTGGTTTACACACACACACGCACACACACACACTCACAAGTACAGATTCAAAAATACACTCAGAAAGGATAGAGAAAGAATGCAGATTAAGGATGTTTTAATGAAGGGCATGGGAAAAACAGGCCACAGAGCGCTTATCACTGCGGGTTGGAAGAAAAACTGCAAGCAAAACAGTTGTTCTACCTTTCACTTCTTGCCTGTTTATTAGACCTGTGTCAGTATGCACAGCCACACATACTGACACAGCACAACATGTGTCTACAACCCGTACAAAGAGGACATTTGTGTCTAGATGTCAAGAAATGGGATTTTCTGCTTGTCCAGCTATGAGTTGGGACAAAGATAAATCAGAGAACGAAACTGTTTAAAACCGGTTTTTGTTTATTAGTGTTAATGTGAGCAAACATCATAACTCCAGAATTCTAATTTTATTCTGTTGTCTTTTATTATTAATAATATGATTCATTATTGTTGTCTCCATCAAAGAAGTGATGCTTTTGTTAGTGCTGGTTTGTTTGTTTGTCTGTTCGAAAGATTGCTTAAGAAGTAATGAACAGATTTTGATTAAATTTGCATGAAATGTTGGGGTTGTCACAAAAAAACAATTGAATAAATTGTTGGTGGTGATCCTGATCACAATCCAGATCTGAGAATTTGTTGATGATGCTATGGCCTTGGCAGAGGTTTGTGCTCTCCGAGTGCTTCTAGTTTTTGCAGTTTGTTTATTTATTTATTTTTTTTTTGTACGTTTTTTGCAATCTAATTGCTTCTGCATACTGCATAAAATGCTATTTTAGTCATTTATATATCAAAATGTTCAACTCATCTAGGAGATGTGTGGCATGACTTTTGGGTTTTGTTACTTTGAAAGTATTTAACTTAATTTATAAATATTTTCCCACTGAAATACATTGACATCTCACTGAGATAATTAGACAAAATATTTTTTGTTTTTTGTTTGTTTTTTATGATCCACTTAGTTTTTAGCTATCGTTCTGCTATTTATAGCTTTTACCTAGCCTTTTGCCTCTTTTACTTTTAGCTATCCTTTTGCTACGACTTTATCTATTGTTGTGCTACTTTTTAGCTTTTACCTAGACCTTTGACACTTTTAGCTTTACAGTTGTGTTTGATACTCCTAGCTAGCCTTTAGATGCTTTAGCCGTTAGCTAACTTTTGGATGCTTTTAGCTACTGGTTTGCTGCTTTTAGCATTTAGTGTACCTTTTGCCAGTATCAGAGCTAGCCTTTTATGCAATGGGTGACCAAGGTTTTTTCATGGTAGCACATACACAAAGGAAACTATTCTGTTTCTGAGCCTGGCATCTAAAGAACATACTCTTCTGACAGTTTTTATAACCTTGAATAACCTGTTACTTTATCATAATTCAGTGGTTCACAAAAGCTATTGTTTTCTTCATCACATGGACAGGTCCCCTCCATGCAGACAAGACAGCCACTTGCCAGAAGTTTACTCTGTATTCCTCATTTATTCTAATCATGCATCTTTCAATGCAATATACAGTGACTTGTCAATCCACTGGGGTGGCCAATCAGGTTCCAGGGGTGGCAAATGGCACCCTGGCCACACACTCTGGCTCTTCCCTTGCCTTTTGCTACTTTTTTGCTAGTGATCTGACTCTCTTAGCTTTAACAGCTACGTTTGAGCTTCTTCAGCAAATTTCAGCAGCCATTCAGTCTCAGAAACTATTTCACAATGAAAATGCAGAAAATGCAATTTTTTTAATTATTAAATAACATAAAGACATTTGCTGGTTTTTTAGGCTCTTAAAAAGTTTGCTTACAGCAGATGACAACCAAGCAATGCACTGTAAGCAAATTTAATCTTTTACTTCTTTCATCAGCTTAGTCATCCAGTTTAAGGGGAACCTATATCCACAGTGGGTTATTTGTCCCCATTAGAGATCTATTTGTCCCGCTGTGTGGCACAGAGCCCGGCAAAAGCTTCTTCTTTCAAAAGCTTTAAACCTCCATCACAGTCATGCTCAGATTTCTTACTGTATGAGGATTTCCAATAAAGTGCAAAAATGGGTTGCCTGCCAGTGGTAACTCATAACATAATTCTTTACTCTTTCTAGTTCCTGCTTTTCTTTATTATAGAGAGAAAATCAGACCAAAATAGGCATGTTTTGTAAATTAGACACACTTATAACTGTTTTCTGACTCAATGACTGAAGATGATACACAGCTGCATGTTGGTAAAAATAACAAAGTGCACAGTTTGCATTGGGAATGGTGGGTTTTTTTTGTTTGTTTGTTTGTTTTGTTTTTTTGTATTTTTGCTCCTGTTCTCTTTGAAAAAGAAAAAGAAAGGACTAGCTATTCTTGAAGGAATGCTTATTCCTGCTGTCTTCTGTGCCATAGTTTTAAATTAAGATATCCTATGTGGAGAAATGTTGGAGTTATAGGTATTTGGGTCAACTCCTAAAAATATCTGTATGCACATCGCACACATTTTGGCTAAATATTTGTAAGACAGACTGAGTTATATCTATTTTTGTGTTTTCTAAAGTCAGGTGGGTATTGTGGCCATCTTGAATTGGGTTGACTTAGATGTACAGTATATCCATTGATTACACTTTGAGAGTTTCATTAATGTTGGCCACTTGTTCATGAAAGATTTTGCTAACACAAAAAACAAATGCAGACACCTACACCTTTCCAGCACAAGCAGAGCAACTGTTCCTTCATTTTTTTAACTGGTGGTCCAAACTTATGATTTGTGCCTCTCACAATTAAAAAAAAAAATTGTTTCCTTCTTGGGCAAAAAGACAAATGCATGTAGTCTTTTTTTACTTTCTTTAGTTACAAACAAATTAATATACAAACAAAATACTAATTGCTGATGCTGATTTGGTTCAGTCCTACTCTGCACATACTCTGATTATTCGTCGAAAACATCACTTAGCTGTGATATGAAGCAAAAGGAAGCAAAAGTAATTTTTCAAAGTGGTAAAACAGTGCTCCAAGTTTCTGTGAATGTAACTTAGATTAGAGTAAAAATAATGGGCAGTATCACATAGAAGCTCAAGATATTAACAATTTCATGAAAAACGGAACAAAAGGTCCTTTTATTTTGTTCTTATATAGACACCAGCCTGGAACCTGGAGGTGTGGAAGTCTTACTTTGGTGGTTGAAAAGACGATTATACAAAACTAAGAAAAATCTAGCCTAAAAATTAAAGTCTGTAGACATCCAAATCTCATTTTACCCGTCAAATAGAGGTTTAAATTTTGCAAATATTGATAGGAAGCAAAGGAAGAGGATGAACAAAAGAGTAACAACATAAGATCTTAAACTTGGGCCTGCTGATTTAAAGCGCTCCATGTACCCAACCAAGCTAAATAGCCAAAAACTGTCAAACATTATCAGGTACTGATGTTACTGCATCTCCCCTTCAGTTGTCTTTCTTTTTCCATGTTCAAGAAGGTTTTATGGAGCTGGAATAATCTGAATGACTGTGAACTAGATTTAATTTTGAAACTTGCATCGATTGTGGATGAGGACCACAGTCACGGACCATTTGCTGTCAAATGCAAAAGCTCACTTTGTGCAAAGTAGTAAGCATGAATGAAAAGAGGAAAACAGGATGAAGGAGGGTACAGACACAGGGGGTCACCTTGTCATTCAAGCATAATTGTGCTTGAAAGACAAGGTGGTAGTGCCACAGATGCAATTTGGCTTGAATGCATGCAAAGTGGTGAGCACTTATAAAGACTGGCATGTTTAAATAACAGGAAAAGAGCAAAGTAAAGAGCAGGCTGTGTGAGTGATACGGTAATGGCTTTGACATTTTTGCAACACCATTTTTATGCTGCTCTTTAAAGTACCGTGTACAAAGACAGGGAGAAGCTGAGAAGAAAAAGCTGAGAAAAAAAAGACAAAACTGTAAATCCCCCCTTTGTATGACAATGAAAAGGGTCAGAAGGCAAAAAGTAATAGTTAAATTAAAAGTTTTTCATTGACTTCAGGATTTGTTTTCCAGGTTTTTATTTCTTTTTATTAGTCTTTTTTCTTTTCTTCCTTAGTCTCTGAAGACAGGCATGACAGGTTCAAGTTTGAGAACCTCTGCTTGGAAATGAGCCATTCCCCTTACTGTGTCCCTGGGGCAGGTGGAGCTCTGAGGGAGGGCAGCTGGTGGTACTTGGCATGAACCATGTGGCCATGTTCAGCCCTTCATACTTCATTAGAGTCTCCTGTTTGTTCCCTACCCTTTTCCTCCATCCCGTTCCATTCCACCAACATTCCGACCTCATTTGTCTCCACAGTCTCCTGTGGTACAAGCTTTCCCTGGGGAATGTGCAACAGAGGAAAAAGTGTTTGTGTGCATGAGAAAATGTGTTAGCATGCGTATGAGTGTGTATTTGTGTGTTCTAGACCTAACAGAAAGTGTTAAAACCTGTATGTTTACTTTCAGGATCCTGTCAATCATCTCATATGCTTCCTCTGATGTGCTTTAAACCTTTAGTTTGATGTATGAAAGTTATGTTATGTATCATTACAGTACACTTTGAATTGCATCACTTAATCTGCCTTTGTGACCTTTAGAGCACCTTTCTGCTTCCTCTTACGTGCACAACCTCCTATTTTTTCTTTCCAAAAGTCTCAGTCCTCGCCCTAACTTCTACAAAAACATTTTAAAAACCCACAATATGGTGACCAAACTTAGTAGTTTATTAGCTCACAAGTTACATAACTGATTGGTAAAGAGACTAAATAATAAAAAATATACTACATATTGCTTAAGATATACAATATGATGTTTGAAAACATGAGGAAAAAATCTGTTCTTTTTTATAAATTTTCTAAAAACCTAACCTCTGATTATTTTATTCCTTATCTAGTTTCTTTGATAAACAATTTTTTAGGGTAAAGGTACAATATTAAATTAAAGATCTAGCATTTTTTAAAGTAAAGCATATCGCTTGTTACTTTTATAAACTATTATCTTATGTTGAGAAGGATCTTCTCAAAACTTGTAAATGATTTCTCATACAATATAATAATACAATACAATATAATACAATATAATAAATCTTGCAAGATGTGTTAGCACTCAGTACGTGTTCAATATCTCAATATCTGTACATTTGACAAAACTACAGTGACTGTTGTGTTGGCTAAGGTCAATAACCTTTGGCAACCACCTTCAATTAGAGTGAATCGTAAAGTTAATGACTTGTACATCCAACAATTTTTTTCCTGAAAGTTTCATAAAGTTCCTCTGTCGATTCCAGAGATATTTTCCTAACAGACAAACAGTATGGACTTTAAAAGGTAATGCCAAAAATTTTAGATAAAGATGTTGTGTGATATGTAGTGCTTTTAATATACTTTAAGGGGTAATTCTGAGCTACTAACACACCAAAATTTTAGCTCAATAAGTCATGGATCTAAGTATTTTTTTAGTTTTTTTTTTTGCTTTAGGTTCATTGTTTTGTATTTCTGTAATTCTGTTTCATTTCTTGTTTATTCTGCGTTCAGTTAAGTTCTTGTGTAGTTTTGTTTTCTGTGTCTCTTGTCACTCTGGTCTTCTGGTTGTCTTGTTGATTCTGTTTTGTTTCAGTTTTCTGTAAAACTAGCTAAATTATAGCCATTTTTGTGTTTTTTAAGGTCAGTTAGTTGTGACAGCCATCTTCAACTGTCTTAACTCCAAATGTTGTTCAGTTCCACATGTACACCCATTAATTACTTTTTTTAAAAAGATTCATTCAAATTTACCCAGTGGTTCATAAGATATTTTGCTAACAGATTTCAAACACAATGGCAAAGTTTTAAAAACAGAGCTTGTGCAATCAGTGAGTGCTCAGAGTATTAGTTGCTAACACAATCGAAGAACAAATACACACACAGACATGAGCAAAAACATGATGGCCCTAAACATTTAAACAGATGAGCATTTTGTATTCTTGTAAGTGTGGAAATCGCATTTAGACCAGCAAATTGAGAAGAAATTCGTTCACCATCTCACACTGATTGGATGTAATAGAACAGTTTTCCTGACCCAACAGAGCTTGAAAGGTTGATAATTGAATGAATTTACTGACTGCCCTCTCTCCGTATGAGATAAAGAAAAAGTATCACAGACATATAATACCACAGGTAGAGCATTTGCTGAAATTACAAGTGAAATCGCAAGAATGGCTTCATTTCTAATCATAACCAAATCGAGAATTTCCTTACATTAAACTTACATTAGAAAATAAGGAAGTTTCTCTGTTTCTCATGGTGCTTGCGATCATTTGAAAAGGGAATGACACTAAAAAATTTAACAGAAGAAAACAATCCCATGATTTGCCCCTCTGGCTCAAGAGGATGTGGTCATTTTGGCTTATATTGTATCCACACAGCACAAAACATTTCCCATAATCCATCATGGAAAAGCTGCACAACCACAAAGTAATTACAGTATGAGAAACCCATGGTTAAAAAAATGTTTACTTGCCTTTTAGGGTGACTTTCTGCAGGGATACCATTACAGACACAAACACAAAGAATTTATTCAATATATTAGGCAGCTTTTAACAGCCTCACACTGTAACTGAAGCCAAAGCCATGCCAATGCAGTACATCCATCACTGCCTTATAAGGCAGACCAAGGCTGGGCCCACAAGAACAATAAGCAGAGACAAGAGGCAAGATTAAGGATGAGAGCAATGATGTAGAGGATAGAGAGCGCAGTGTAGGAGGGACAAACACAAAGGGAACAGATTGAAAGTGTCAGTGCCCCACTTTACAGCAGATGGGGACTTCACAATATGCGGCCCTCCTCTCGTTCTCTGTTTACCGTTCTTCCAGTAAGGCCGAGCGAGAAACAACTCTTTAGTGCAAATGTTACGACGCTTGTCTAAACACATTTATGTTCTGCTGCACAAATGCAAACGAGTGCACACTATTCGGATTAATGATATGAATTTGTCAGCACCGTTATATTGTTACTCGAGTCTATATGAATAAACAACAGCAAACACAGGAGGGCAAGACATTCTCCAGAAGGGGGGAAAAGAAAAATCCAGAGGCATTGCAGTGCAAGATGGTTGATACACACAAACACAACCTGAACGATTGCTGTGTTCAATTGTAGTGCACCCTGCTTTCTTAATGCTGGGAAAAAACTAATATTTGGAGGGAATTAATATGGTCAATTTCTGGTATGCTGAGGCTAAGCACATCAACCAACACTTGATTGTAAAATATGTTGGTGTGTAGTACTGCAGCCGTGGCCAAACTGAGAACATCACTCACTCGAACCCTACAGATTCGCTCGTTTCAACTTAAGAGCAATCCATTCTCAGCCTTCCATTATTGTATGTGCACAGATACGGATGCACACACACACACCATACATAAGCACAACCGCACACTCACTCTTGGAGTAGGGAAATTGATTTCATTTACATTTGAGTTCATTACTGTGTTATGTGGTTGCAGCAATTGCTTCGTCCTTACTTCGTTGATAAAATGAAATATTCACACAGACAGTAAATGATAACTCTGGCTGTTTTTACAACAAGAAACTTATTCATATTTGGATAATTCACATTGCTTCTCTTAGAATGGCACAACTATTCCATAGATTATTTTATATAGAGCAAACACTCTGTGCAATATTATTGTTTAATACTACAATGGTGATTCTAATGGTGATAAGCTCATATTTTCCTCACTTCACACTGTTTTTTTTGGTCGTCATTATCATCTGAAGGTGTGGGCATCAAGACCTGTGAGAAACTATTGGATTGACAGCAGAACATGAATGCATGGTATTTAAAATATACTGGTCTGTGATTTATTGCAGTCAACACAGTCCATTGCAATATCGGTACTGCACTCACTAATACTGCAATGACAAAAAAATTGTTAATATATTTTGCAGCCCTACATCACAATTCTCCTAAGTAGTAGCAGTGAATATAGTAACCAAAATAACTAGATTTTTCCACAAATATTGTTTTTTATCACAGTCAGATTCAAACAAGTGATATAAAATACCACAAATTTCTTAAAGCAACAGAAAGAATTTGGAAAGTCTACAAATGAAAGCAGCTGAGTTGACTATAACTTTAATGACCCTAACATGAGGTCACTGAAGAAATAAAATCCAAAAAGGTACATGAGGCGTCATTTATATTTCAAGCAGTCTGGTTTGTTAAATTATGGTGAAATCTGCTGAGCAGGGTCTGGAAAGGAGAAAGAAGAGGAGCTAGTAGTGTATTTTAAATTTTAACCAGGGCTATTATTGCTCTGCCTTAAGAGTGAATGTCAGTGACTTCCAGATGAGACCATTTTTAATGATGCTCTCTCTTCTAACAGGAGTCCAGCAATGATCTTTTGCTCCCATTGTCTCTTTGTCTCAATCATTAGTGTGTCACTGAGGCCAGTACAAGGTCAAATTTGTCTTGTGTCTCCGCCAAAGCAAAGGTGACAGGGGTGACACAGAAACAAGGATGACTCTTTTAAGCTGAGTGTAAAAACGTCAACCATTTACATTTCTCGGCTTTAGATTAATTTGTTGTGACAGGAAAATGTAAAATAAGGGAAAAATATAAGCAACTGTTTCTTTTTACATTTTATTTTAGTTGTTTTTGCAGTTGTACCCTTCCTTTCCCCCCAGCCTGACTGTGGGACATTCAGATCCTGATGGACAGCGTATGTCTCTATTAATAACGGTTATTTTAGCTCCCTTACCTCACTGGACTGCCTAATTAAAAATGAAATGAAAACTCTAATGAAGCTGCCATCTCTGTGGTCACCAGAGTTTCCCCAGAGTGCTTAAGAGGCCAAAAGTGTCCCAGTCCCTAACCTCCATTAAAACCCCTTTACTCTCCCAACCAAACTCTCATTACATAAATGCTACCATGCCAAAGTTCCAAATACCTCACTATCTCAGCAGAGCCATCCTGGCAACAGCTTCCAAACAGATTGGATCTTGAGCACTGTGGTGTCAAGCTGCATCAAGGCCTTGTGCAGGCATTAGCACATGTGGCTAACCAGGGAGGCTGCAGATTAAATTAGGATTCCGCCTCATGTGGGCAGAATGAACAGAAACACATGTGTAGCTGTCGCTGATTTAATGAGCACATTAAGCACATCAGCACACTTAACATAAAACGTCTGCGCCGACATCTGTATTTTGTCTACATAAGGAACTCTCTTAGTTTAATACAAATAAAACCACTGCGTTCACACTTTTTACCCGATCATGAGTCAGACTACAGCCAAGCTTTCGAGGAGAAATCAAGGACAGTTGTGGACAATCATCCACTCTAAAATTCATCATTAAAAATAATAACTTTGTATTTAAAATAAAAGCCATATTGGATTTTAAAATGACAAAAGACCAAAAAAGGACAGATTCAAAACAACAATGTACATTTTCTTGCATGGATAAAAAAAAAAAAAAAAAAACTTCCACTGTCCATTCTACAGGGAGAAGACCCAAAACTGAACATGAAAAATGAGCATGATACACCAACGCAGGATTATTAGTATTTCCCAACTGTGTAAAACTGCATATTGAACTTCCTGTAAGATCTAACGTGCACAAACAATACAACAGGGACCAAAGACAAAAGGGAACGGTTATATCGCAATAGCATCTCAGCTAGTATGCTTTAGCTGGCTCGAATCAATAGTTATTTACTCCCTCCAACTGGCTTGGGACAAAAAGAGAAAGAGAGAGTGGGAATATAAGTGTGAAAGAGAGATGCAGAGCAACAAGGCAATCAATTTCAGCTGTAAAAAAGTGAACCCAGGACCAGCGCTGCAAGGAAATAAGAAAATATGTGAACTAAGAAGCAACTAATACATGTCAAACCATGTGTTCTTTTCTAATCACTCCATCCATCTTGCTTTATTTGCTGTATATGCGGTATTGTATGTGTGGGCAACTTGGTGGAAACCAATCATGTAGAAATCTGCTCTCTTGGCCGGCTTGATGCTGCTCAGCATCTGCAAAGGAAATGCTATTCTATAGCTCAGCTGAGTGAATGGGGAGGATAGATCATCTGAAGGTGTGAAATGTGCTCAAAACCCTGTATGAAAAACAAATGTGTTAGAAAGGTTCTGCAAATGAGGTACTGTACTGGCGCTCCCGGACTGAGAGAGACTCAGATGGCAAGGCCACAGAGATAAGAGAGCCGCAGCAAACAGCAAGTCAGAGCAAGTAATGGAAAAAGGAGGGGTTGAAGAGAGAGAGAGAAAGACAGGGAGGTAACAGGGTGCGCATGTATGCTGTACTGGGGAAATTCAGAGGAAAGGCAGGCTGTCTGGCCCTGACAGTCTGAGAGTTGTGAAGCCCGAACCAGCGTTAGTCTGCTGAACTAGGTTGTGAAGGCTCCGACAGAGGCAGCATGAGCAGACATTAGAGGTCACATCTTCTCCTACAACAACATCCCTGTTATTGAGTCTGAATTAAAGCCAGTTCTCAAATAATCCATCCCTCAGATCATTGCAGAGTGTGTTACAACCATACCCTGAGCTCTGTGCTGTACAGTACATTAAAACCCATCATTACCATGAATAAAAAGCCTAATAAGATATGAAGTGCCACTCCACACTGGGTTTTCTCTGTACAAGGAGAATCCAGTACTGTAGAGGGAAAAGGGAGGGGGGGCACATTATGAAAAAAAGAAACCAGAGAGAGAAGCAAGATAGTCCAATCACTGTCAGTGACTATGAATTATACATAAGTTGTAGTTTTAATGCTGTCTGTTCACTCCCCCGCTTTGTCACTATTAAATATTCACACCAACATCTTTGTAGGCCATTGTTAATTACTCATCACAACAACAAAAGGTCTCAGACGGAAATTGCCATTGCCAGCCTCCATTAAAATGTGGATGAAGTTTCCTGATAGCCCTATCAGATCAGATGGTTGACAGCATGGTCTCTTTTTCCATTGGCAGACACTCCCTGCTGTTGGTGGCAAAGTTATGATACATTTAGAACATTAAAAAGACATAGTAAACTTTTTCTCAGTTCATGAAATTTGAAAATGCCTCGATTCCTCTCTGGCAGACTCAAAGGTAGACCTTTTTTTGGGAATGTATTTAATTTTTAATGCACAGTTTCATGCTAGAACCAGAAGAAAGCACAAAAAAATGTGACAAGTGCTGCTAAAATAATGTACTTACCATGTGTAAAACTTCTATTGGAAGACAAACCCAGAAAGAAAATCTTGGAAAGAGACAGGACTGAAAGGATTTTGAGACCTAAAAGATTTAAACAGCATCATTCATATTTATTACTAAATTACACAATATGTAAAAAGTTTTCACTAAGCAGAATAATAAAAAAAAAAGAAATTGGGTTTTTTAGTCTGCTGACTTGTATAAATTATCCATCTATCCATTTGTTTTCTATACTCACTTTATTCGATTCACAGCTGAGGGGAACTGGTGCGTAATCCACCAGTCAACAGGAAATGGGCAGAGTACACTCTGGGCAAGTCACCAGTCTATCACAAAGCCACATAGAGACAAACAACCATTCACGCACACACTGAGACAAAATCAGTTCAAATACCAATTCAAACTGAGGACCTTCTTGCCATGAGGCAACAGTGCTAACCAAATGCACCACTGAGCAGCCTTGTACAAATCGCCAAAAATAACTTGTTTAAATATTTGCCTCAGAAACCTCTGCTGTCAAAAAGAAGTTAAATAAAATAATTTTGTCACATTGCCAAATTTTACAAAACTCTTGTGCCAAAATGTGCTATGGTATGATGCATTATTTTAAATTGCTTCTTTAAAATAAATTGTGACTGCATTTCCACCGTATATACTGCAGATGAAGTTCTGGCCTAATCATCAAGTTTAATTATAACTGTGTTGTCTCAATCAGCAACTCAACGTAACACTACATTTATGTTATTAATATAGATAAAATAAAGATCAGATTACTGTACTTCCCTCAGCAAGAGATATAAACTGCATTAAAATTCAAGACAGTTGAGCATAGGCACTGCTCCTATATGGGGAACATTTTGCTGCGACTGTTATGTTGGTACCTTTCAAAGAATAAATTCATCTCCTTTTAACCTCTAAGGCAAAGAGTTACACCTGTGTACTAACAAATACACTTTGAAACATTTTTTGTCACCTGGGAAGAAAACAAAGTGAGCAAGCAGCAAGAACTTTGCCACCAGAAGCAGAAATTTACACTTTTTAATCCTCAGCTACTGAGAGCGCCAACACACAGGAACCTTGAGATGTGTGGCTTTACTCTGCAGGCCTGGCTAACAAGGCTGAAGGGACATATGGGTAACAAAGGGCTGAAAATGCAGGAGTGCCACCTAAAAGCTCCCTTTTTTCCTAGCAATCCAATTGCTGAAAGCCTATTCAGGCATCTAAAATGGGATATACTGTATATTTGATTGTGCCATAACATTTATATTGCACTGGCAAGGTTTTCTACTAGGCAGACACTGACCAAAATGAGGGAATGTGAGAGGGTGTGTGTGTCTGTTAAGGGCTGTGGCAGTGTGTGGGAGGTGGGGGTTGGGATAGATGGTGTAAACACGCCAGCCTACAAGGATTGGGCTAATATCCAGTTTGTTCTCACTCGCCTCAGCTCCACGGTGGCTGCAACGCAATTTCTTCCAATTGACCTCCCTGCCACCGGCACAATCACTCTCCACCAGAGACACAATGGCCCCAGAATACGGAGCAGCCAGCAGTGGTAGGCTGGCCGTTGGAAGAGCCCAGTGCTGAAAGGAGGTGGGGACTGAACCAACCGTGAGGCGGAAATGAGATGAATTAGAGAGCGAGGAGGAGGAGGCATAGGGAGGTGAAAGAGTGAATTTATTCTGTGCTTTAGTGGCAGTGACAAAGCACAAGCATTTAGAGATCAGCTAAGGAGGAAATTAGAAGCATTACAGCCAGCACTGGTTGTTGCTGTGCCTTCTTTCTGACTCTTACTTGTTTTCTGGTTGAATGGTGTTAATAAAACTGTACATCTATACAGCAAGTAATTAAATAAGCTATAAAATGCTAAAACTGTAGGTGAATGATAGACGAGGAGAGAGCAAAAGTAGGTAAGCATACAAATGTCTGTAAGTAACATTACAACAACACAAACATCAGGAAATCAGCTAGATTTATGAGAGCAATGGCCCAGCCAAAGGCTAAAAGGCTTTATGACGGCAAAGGATTGCCAATAAATGTGAGGTTGGAGCCCTCTAAGAGCAGCACTCTCGAGTAATAGGATTAGTAGAAGTCAAGAGCACAGCCATCTTAACTCTTTCTGCTGTACAAATCACTGAGACGCATCTCTTCCACAGCCGGTACAGCTGTGCTGATGGTGCAAGAAAAAAAAAAAAAACTTGATTCCATGAAGATGGGCTCTGGCCCTTTAAACATGTTGTCAGCCACAACAGGAAATAAACGCTTAAACACCTCTGGAGAGACCGAGAACTATTAACAGGCTGGAGTTCAAGATATGTAAAAAGATAGATGGAAATGGATGGAATATGTGAAGGAATGAATTGATGGCTCCCGGCTTATCTATTATTCTCACACCATTCAACACAAAGTGCTGACTTAGTCATGTTTCCCCCTACAGACACTACCCCTCACTCCCCTGCATTTTCACCTTGCCCATGGCAAGTCTGTGAGAACTGTTCTCTCTCTTTTTTTAATGTTAAATGAAATTAGTGCGATGCATCAGTGAGCTCATTTTTCCCACTGAAAATCACATGGTAATCTGCTCTGCACATAAAAGGAAAGCAGCAGGGCACCTGAAGGTCGGCCACGTCTCTTTGCTCACCATGCACTTCCCTTTTTTAAACATAGGAGTAAAGGTATTGATTTCTTTGTCCACCTCCCTCTGCTTTATCCCACTCTGAAAACTTATCTCTGTCCTTTATGTCTCTCACTCTGATTCTTTGAATTTGTTAGAAGCATTTGGCTCTCCCTTAAACACTGTGACCTCGCAGATGATCATCATTCCTACACCAGTTTTTGTATGCATCGGCACATTTGCATGTATTTATGCACATCAGTATGTTTGGCCCTAAATGCGTGTGCACATACATGAAGCATACTGCTTTTTTCCTTGCCCTGCTCTGTGATAATACTTAACATGCAGCATGCTTTTTTTACCCACAGGCTAATTTCTGCACATTTCCCACACTCCCTAACGGCCTGATGGGTCTTACAGTTCCTAGATCTGGCTGCAACTGTCTCTTTGTGCCGTTGCAAAAAAAGCTGTCAGGAAGAATTCTCAGTGCTCATGGCTTTCTGTTTCTTTTTCTGTTCCTTTGGCCTGTGGAGACAAACTCCACTGTAGAGTTGGCAAATGAGCTGCAATAGGAAAGAGCAAAGTACAGCAAAGAGCGATAGAATTGCTCAAAGATTTAATTGAACTCTGAGGAGATGGCAGCCTAATGTATATAAATGAATGGGATGAAGAGTTATGAGAGAGGAAAGGCAGCTGCTGCATGGGCGATCATCATGGCTGTCTCAAAGCTAAACAGTGGAGACATAAAACAAGATAATTCGATATTGTATATTAGTACCCAAGCATTAATGTACAGCCGCAAAGCTAGAGATTGCATGCTCCGGCTTATTGTTTGCTGATGCTGCAGGGGTCTAAAGGGGAGCTGATTTCTTCTGACAGGAAGAAATAAGAAGATGAAAACAAGAACATTCAATTGTTGCGTTGTTGGAGCTATTATTCAGAAGCTCAAAGCAAACAGCTTCCCCCCCACCCCCCACCCCACACACACACACACACACGCACAGTTTGAGGCAAACTGCTTTCAAATTAAGATACAAAACCTAAAGGTAACATTAATGCCATGAGTCATCAAATACAATTTTACTTTGTATAGCTTTGTTTTAAAAAAAAAAAAGACTGACTACCTGCTAATGGGATCCACTATCACTGCTTTTGGTCAACTTAATTTGTTCGATAGGATATAGAGAACAGCAAAGGATTTTGTGTCTCAGTTTACATAAAAAGTCAACAATGATAACCTCGAAAAAGAGTGGCGGTTCTGTAGCTCTTTATAAGTCTATAACTGCCAAACAAGCAAAGTCTACCATAACCTACTCCTGTTCTTGTTTTCCCACCGGCTTTCTCCTATCTCTTCATGTGGAATACTTTGAGACCGGTTTCATCGACACATCGCAGACTGCTAGCAACTGTCCCCGGCTACAGGCTCCCAACTGTCAGATCTGCAGCATGCTACGACACTCTGGGCTGGCTTTCAGTCCATCCTCACACACTGACACTTTGTTCACTGTCACACTTCACCAAGACGTGTTACGAAAACAAAAACTAAGCCTGTTCAGTCGTTGCACCAGCCAGTGTGTAAACAGTCACATACATATGTAGTAACTAAAATATGACCTCTCACATATGCTGATGGTCGAACACATATAGAAATACCCCCGCTTTTGTAAACTATTCAGCCAAAAGATGTGTCGCTGTTGCTCACTGGGAGACGGAAGCAAAAAGACAGACAGTGGCAGGAAGAAAGAAGAAGGCTCAGATATTGAATTGAATATGTAGGAGAAAATTCATGAGGAATGCAGCATAAAGGCGGTACCGTGACATGAAGGGATATAAAGAAACAAGAATAGAGTGAGAGC
Source organism: Kryptolebias marmoratus (assembly GCF_001649575.2). Lineage (NCBI taxonomy): Eukaryota > Metazoa > Chordata > Actinopteri > Cyprinodontiformes > Rivulidae > Kryptolebias > Kryptolebias marmoratus. Next base: position 11,901,132 of record NC_051437.1, on the reverse strand, counting down.
TCAGAAATAGATGGAGACAGAGCGACAGACAAGGGAAAATATAAGAAAGGGAAAGATGTACAAAAAAGCAGCGCATCTGTTTATGCTGGTCCATTTGGCATTCTTCTTCTTGTCCTGTTTATGTCTAGTCCAGCTTCTCAGCTATTCAGAAGCCTCTCAAATAGTCTTTTGAATTGGGCTCCAGCATTTTCTTCCTCTTCCTTTCACTTTATCTTACTTTCTCTGTCTTCAGTCTCTTAACCCCTAACTGAGGCTACTGGTGAAGTAAAAATGGAGGCTATATGGATATCATTCTATACAAAAACGGACTCAACTACATTATTGAACATTTTAGGCACAAAATAAATACAATGCATCTGAGAAATACTATGTACTTGAATGTTTATAGTTTTAGTAGAATTTAAAGTACATTTCATCTCTCTTAGCTTTTTTTTTCTTGCTTTGAACTGTGTGTTCATCCAGAATTCACACCTCAGCCTCCAAACCCTCACCTCAGATTTCCTGATTCATTTTAACATCACAAGACACATTTCATATTTAGCTGGTTGTAAGAAATGCAAACAGGTAATATTACCCTCTCTTTTTTTCTCACTTGACCTTGACAGTTTTTTTTTAATCAAAAATATCAGCAAACCTCAGTTTTTCAGGGAACAAGCCATTTAGACATCTTTTAATGTAATAATGAAGCACATCATTAACTAGCTGATCTGGTAAAACACTTTACAGCTTTACAGACCAAGGCAGCATCACTAGGGCATCGAGGGCTTCAAAGGGGTTAAAGTAAACTGTGTGTCGATACGCTGGAATGTGGTCATCTACCACAAACACACTACTGTGTGTAACACATGAGGATGCTCAGACTCAGACAGTTTGTTTTATGTGTTTAATTTAAATTCTAATTTAAATATTGTGACTAAATTAATAATACAAGTATATCCCTCTGACAATTAATATTAATTAATTTTAATAGATCCACTATCCAACAACTTTTTTTTAATTTTGACAGTCATTAATCATGTATTTATTTACAAAGTTTTGTTTATTCTGATTTTTTTTCTGGTGATAAAAGAAAGAAAGAAAAAAAGAAAGAAAGAAAGAAAGAAAGAAAGAAAGAAAGAAAGAAAGAAAGAAAGAAAGAAAGAAAGAAAGAAAGAAAGAAAGAAAGAAAGAAAGAAAGAAAGAAAGAAAGAAAGAAAGAAAGAAAGAAAGAAAGAAAGAAAGAAAGAAAGAAAGAAAGAAAGAAAGTTTTTAGTTTGCATTCATAAAAATCAAAAAACGAGAACAATATTTTCTTTCTGAAGTTAAGCAAAATATCCTCTGATGATATTTGGCAGCAAAAGCAATGCAAAACCCATCATAAAAAAGAAAGATTGACTTTCCACTTCTCAGTTACGGGTAAAGTAACATAGTTAGAAGTTAAAGTTAGGGGGAAATTAACAATAAAGTGAACAGATTTCTTCTGAACTGAAGTGCCACAGTATTTTACGGCAAATGTGAAATGAGATATTTTCAGGTCTTGATAGCAGTTCTGAAGGTAGTTCTACACAAAATTACTTTTTTTCACTTTTTATATATTTTTTTATATTTGTAATGGCTTCAGACATCCAAATATATTCTCTTAAGCTAAGAAAAAAATATAAATTGGTTAAACCTACAATACCTCTGCCCATGTGTACACATTCTGTCTGAATGCCTCTACAAACACCGTCCAACACCAACTAATGAAGAAGTGAAAGAACACTCCTGAGTTATAAAAGGCATGTGGTGAGTTTAATTAAACAATGCTAATGAGCAACTAATTAAATGCTTTTCGATCAAAACAAGCCAGTAATTACCTGGAGCAGAGATGGATAATGAGCACACTACAGTCACTTGCAGACAGGCAAACCCTTGGAGACCTGAATAGATCAATTCCCTTAGTATTAATGGCCGCTTTCTTTTGCCTGTCTTCCCTTCACCCATATCTTTCTCTGCTCCAACTCTTTCAATATGTCAGACCACAGAAGGGATGAAAGAGTGCAGACATGAAGCCCAAAGAGGAGCTCTTGAGGAAATACTTCAGCTTGAGTGTTGACAGAAACATCAAACATGCTTTTTATGCCAATGTCATTCACTCACTATGTCTTTCTCACATGTGCCTCCCCAATCAATTGATCCTAAACTCCTTCTCTCCCTCTCTAGTGGTTTCACTGGTCTTGGATTTTTCTCACTGAATGGAAATTAGCCATGTGGGGGGAAACTCTGCAGAGCACTCCTCTGTGGTGGTGATGGTCAACCATTACTGGTCACACAGACAGGTCGATGTCTGTGCTTAGGTTCCTCTCTTCAGAAAAATCTATTTGGTGGATGAGGTCACAGCCACAGAGACCCGAAAAGTCCCTGCTTCCAAACCACAAAATGGCATGGGAAATAAACAGGAAGCACCTCATTCTATATCCCATCCAAACCAACTTGCAAGTAAGAGAAAAATGCAGTGGGAAGTGAGAGGAGGAAGAGATGAAGGATAAGAAACAATGTGAGAGTGAAATGCTATTGGCTGACAGAGAAGCCCACAGGCCTGTTTGATAAGAGAAGAAGAAAGATATGGCAACAGAAGACAAAAGACACAAACGCAAAGGAGGGATCAGCATGCGGCTGGACACAGGAAAATGATAAATGACCAGACAAATCGAGGCAGGATGTGTGGAAAGACAGAATCAGCTTCAGAGAAGAAAGAGAGAAAAATTGATATATAGCCGTGTCCTGACGGTATTTTTCTTTCTGTTGATCCTCTTCTTACAACCACAAAGATTATCAGTTTCCCAGAAATGCCTCCGTCAACAGGGAACTGTCAGCAACATCTTTTTCTTGTTTTGTGTTTGCTTCCAAGCAATTCAACATAAAGGGCATTACTGTAAACTCTTACACAACTGCTAAAAAGACAGTAACAAAGCACCTATTTGTTAAGCTAAAACACAAGCAATTCCTCACTAATAATATTGACAAAAATATTTTAACAAAGCCAGTGGGTATAAATTAATTAAAGGTCAGGCCATTTGTTTTTTATGTAAGGGTCAGTTTTAGACTTCTACAAAAGAATTCCATTATTTGATGCCTATAATTTAGTCAGTATAATTTGGCATTTTTGACTTCACAAAACCACACAGAGCTTGTGAATTGCTTTTCAGTCTGAATCTAAGTCTTTTAGCCAGTTGAGCAGATAAATATACCATGTGCTCAGTGATAAAAATGACAACAAAAAAACAGTTAAAACACTAAATGATGATAAATAGTACAAAAATGACACACAAAAACACTTTTTAAGATCTAAAATTGCATTAAAACTTTCTTTTTATTAGTCAAGAAAAGTTTTAATATCAGTGAAATGATTCATGTGTTTATTCTAATGTAGTAACGAGTGTAGTATGTCTTTAATTTTCTCTATTGTTCAAACTACATAGCCTGAAAGTATGAGTAGAATGCAAATTAGCCAGCTCATACTGAGGCCTTATGTTGCTTGATGAGAACTGCTGATGAAACAAAAGAAATCAAATTGTATGATGAGAAAATTTTAAAACACACAAACACTTTATCCATATAAAGAAAGCAAGGCTCAGTTGAATCAAAAACTTAGAAAACAAGTAGTTTTCTTTTCATGTATTTCCATATTTCTGCAGAATCAAAACGAACATGTTTGGTGTCAGAGCATTTCAGACACAATGGTCAACAAATTCATGAAAATTATTAATTTGTCAGATCTTTGTGCTACAAACTAGTGTTTTCCACTCATTAGGGCATACTGAACTTTTTTTCTTGCCACATACCCAGATGCAAATATTGCAGATTTTTTGTCAGAAAGTGTACACAAACCTAAGCTAGTTTGATGTTTTATGAAATGCTGCATTAGCAGTTTCTAAAGGTGAGCTTAAAAGTTGATTAATTTCATGAAAGATGGGCATATAAAAGAACTAAAAGCACTCAAAAAGGGCAAACTTCTTCCAAGGCCATAGGGTCATTACAAATTGCAGGATCTGAATTGTGATCACTTGCTTTTTGTGACAACCCCAACATTTCCTGAAATTTTCATCAAAATCTGTTCATTAGTTTTTAGGTAATCTTGCAAACAGACAGACAGACGGACAAACCAACCAACACCACTGAAAACATAACCTCCTTGGGTAAGGTAACAATGTTTTACCATCAGCCTGTGGTAATCACAAACAAAAACGTGAGCATATAAATTATTCATCCCCAAATGCCCGTGTTAGATTTTACAAGTGATACTGCTGCTGTAAACTGTGTTAGTCCTTTAAGACGAAAAGGGCAAATGATCTACTATGAACTTTCTTTTCCTCTGTGGGTCATAATTTATTTTTTCCTGCAGCCGTACTTGGCACACATTTAAATAAAACAGAGATGCTTCAATGTGTCCCTCCTAAAACCATCCCGATGCACAAACAATTTAGAAATGGTTTCACAAACAGTTAAGCAACAAGCTGTGACAGATGTTCACTTGAGCCGCAATGTGGGCAGCCAGCACTTTTCACTCTATTTCCCCCCC
>NC_051437.1:11746002-11896548 GCF_001649575.2 Kryptolebias marmoratus | reverse complement strand
TCTCGCTTTGGCAAGAAAAACAGAGCTTTTTTTAGCAGGCTGCCTAATACGCAAGAATATACACACAAAAAACAAAAAACAAAAGAACAACAATTATACTGTACAAATTAAAAAACTGAAGACGTGTAAGAAAATATGTTTCACCCACATCTCTTAACAGTCTTGTAGATTGATATCAGTTCATAATTTTTAATGTAATCTAATGGAAACTGAGTGTATTTCTTTCACACTGATGCATATTGCTGACCCAGATTATTATGGTTCTGTAGATTCAGCCCATGCAGGACAAAGCAGCAGACTCTGGCAGACAGCTGCCTTAGATCACTCTACATGTATCTACCTCCTCTCACACCTACTCTCATCTCCTGTCGTCCCTTTTCCTACTTTCTCCTCTTCTGTGAAGGAAAAGGAGAGGGAAGACAGATAAGGCTGCTGCCTTAGGAATTACCTATCACAGCTTGGCGATGTGTCCAGCAATGTGGTCTGAGAAATGCTGCATTTGTCAATCCGACACAGACGAAAGTATTGGGCAAACCTAGTTTCCAGTTGTCGTTTGAAATGAGTCAAGTTCTGCAGGTCGATGAATATAAGAGTGCCAGCAAAAAAAAAAAAAGAAAGAAGGAAACAAATCAGCTTTTCCTCACATTTCTTTACACTAAGATTAACCCCCCCGAGTGAAGACTTTCAGTGTCTATGATCAGAGGACGTTCATCACCAGCAGCAAAAGCAAGCCAGATTTGTATTAGGTTAAGATTGCTCTCTGGGGATGCATAGCAGCTACACACCACAGGAGATATGTAACCATTTCTGCAGACGTGTTGAAAGAATCCATCATAAATTATATTAAAACAGCATGACAACACAGACTGTGCACTGTTATTACAAAATCTGCAGTTATAAAGCACAAAAGTGATGCTGGGTAATGTGCATGTATTACTTACAGTCTGCTGGGGGTATGTTTATTTATTATCTCTTTGTAAGCGGGCTGCATTTCTGCTGGAGTTGCAGAGGATGTATCCCACTTATCTGCAAAGCCGGCACTTCAATCACAAACCGCCACCAGTTTGCTATTTCTTAAAGCTTCACATATAGATGATGAAAAGCTCTGTCTTAGCATTCACTCAAGTTTTTTTTTTTTTTTGAAAAACCTGCAACGTTTCAGGGAACCTTCTGAATGCACTTTCCCAGATGTTCAGTGACCATAGTCATACACCTATAAAATGCAATCCTTACTTTGGTTGGCTAAGACTTTGTTTAAAAAAAGAAATCGTGTCTCCTAGATTCTGTCTAAGACAGATCCAGCAGTGTTGCATTGATGCCTTGTGCTTTATCTGGGACGCATCGCTTCATAGCATGCCACATTCTAAGACGATCACAGATGAAATGATATGATTGGAGCAGATGGTTTAAGGTTTGCTTGCTACCACTAAGGTTTTCTGTAAACACCAAGGATAGACTTGTGAGGACAAAAATGCCAAACCGAACTATTTCAACAAAACTGCCCAAGTGAGTCATTCAGATTGGCTCATAATAAAAAAAAATTATGAGTGGGACATGTGAAGCATTGGTTCTGTTTTGTAAAAGGCCTTGTATTTTAATATTATTAAGATGTATCAAACATTTTTTAAAACTGTAGCCCAAAAGACTGTTCGTAAGAAGAAAGAAAAAAATTCAATGGATTTTGTCCTTTTCTGGATCACTTCAGTTGAGTTTACTCACGGAAGTGATCCAGTTTGAGTATCACTTTTAATACAATCTCAAAATTTCTTTTTTATCATACTTATAACTGATGAAAACCAAAACTCAGTCTAACAAGACTTTATTTGTAGCTCAATCACGCCAAGATGTTTTTACCCAGTGGACAAAAACAGGGCCAAATGACTAATGTAGTATCTGGTACTAGAGGGCTGAATGTGACACCTGGGAAGAACGTCTGTGTCGTACATATTGCCCCTCTCCAGTCAGAAAGACGTTGCTCTCATCACATGAGTGAAATACAATTCTCCATTATTACTCGCCTGCATCCTAAATGTCAAGGCTGATTTGTAAATGATATGCTGCTCCTAATTGCATTGATATTTCCATGAGCAAAACAAGCCTCTCTCCTTTTACTAACTGTCTCTCTTCCTCTCAACCTCCCACTAGAAATGTATTTTTTTTCCTCTTTCATGTTCCTAACTTTATAGCCTTTTTAGAAGAAGAGCGTTTTAAGAACTCTTTGTGTAACGGCAGCTCTTAACATTTCAGGGTATTAAAGCGCTGAAGGTTAGAGTAACTGTATAAATGAATCTGAAACTAACCAGACCAAAATTAAATCTGAAAAAAAAGAAACCGAATGTTAACCTATTTTACTGTACAATGTCTATAGTCCTTTCACTGTTATGGCTGAGCTAAGTCTTTGAATCCCTACAGTGTCAAAATATCTGTGGGAGACAAGTATTTAAGTGATAATACAGCACTCTGAGGGTGTGCAGCTGTAATATATGAGTTTACCACAGGGGTTAAGACAGCCTTTGAGCTATGTCAAATGAGTCTTCTGGCTCCACTAGGCAGCACAGCCCCCGAGGGTCAAAGAGTAGGTCAAGCTAAGACATCTCACGGGACATGAAAGATCATTCCAACATCTTAACCCACTGGGTATCCCTATCATCATTAGAGATGTTTTCACAACATAGCCTTAGGATAGAATAAATGAGCCTTTAGACAGAATAAATGACTGGTTTGAAGAGTGCTTGCTTTACCACTGTAAGGGCAGAACTCCATGAGTCCCTGGCCTCCATTAGACGAGACAATGTGATTCTCTTTTGCGGCCTCCCCACGGCCCTCTCTCTTCTCTGTGTGAGATGGGCTTGGATCTTTAGCGGTAGCCACTAGTGAGACCATTCAGACATGGAGACTGAATGAAAAATTTGGCAAAATTCAAAGACGCTGCGTCAGGGAGAGGGAACGCATAGGCCTCCAGACGATCTGGCAAAGGCGCGTGGACAAGTCAGTCCTGATCCGAGAACCCGACAAAGAGCCAGAGAGCACAAGACAGACGCAGGCATCCCACTAGCCTTTGAGTCTAAATGTCAGACTCTCCACTGGCCTACTTCAGCAGGCTATGCCTCTCTCCCTCTTGAGAATCACTGTGGAAAACTACAAACACGAGCACAAAATATAAGTCAAATGTCATCTAAGACAATTACAGCAAGATACAGATTTTGTTTCCGATAAATCTTGGGCTGATACGGCAAATTTTCCCGATCTTAAAGCAACTGATGAAAGTGAACAAGATGCCATTTTGAGGTGAATAAAAATACTCACTGTATGAGTAAACGATAAAAAATACATAACTGAACTTTTTAAACTAAAAACAGAAATTGCTTTTTAAGTCTTGATTTCTTGTGGACTCACAAAGAATATATCCTCTGTCTGTGTTCATAATATAAGTGTGTGTTTCTGTGTTGGTGGGGGGAGGGGAAAGGGTGTGTATGTGTGTGTGTTTATATATGAGGGCATGTGTACCCGTGGGCTTCGGTCCAGGGACCTGCCCTGAAGGTGGCCTTTGAAGCCTGACACTTCTGTGTGACATTTCCTAGCAAAGGCCATAGCCAACAAAGGTATCTCTGTAAGGAGTAGCAACACAAATCCCCTGCCTTCCTTAGTGATATAATAGTGTCACCCTTAATTGTCTGCGTATCCATTTTCAGCAAGAAAACTACTTCAGCTTTTGTCCAGTTTTCAAAAAGACTAAAAGAACCCCTAATAAATTAAAATTTAAGTTCCAGTCTCAGTACTGGTGAATAGTTGTCCAGGCATTAAACATAATTGTGCTTAAATAAACCTCCTAAAGAGGAAGAATCTCTAAACTAGCTTCTGAAACACTAGCATTTCAGAATAAATGCTGCAGTTGGGTCTATTAAGGAGCCATAACAATGGAAACAAATGAACACAGAAGGGGACAGTTTGTTAGTGAACTCACAGCTATGGACCTATTTAAACACTCTAAGATGTGGCAAAAAAGCTAAGTGGAGGCAAAAGATTCACTCAGCACACAACTTGCATGCAAAACACATAATTCTCTTTCTCTATGTCGTTCCAGTAATTGTGTATGTTCTGTTAAAGCAGCCACAAGTACACTCAAGACATTTTATTCAAAAATAGAAAACCTTTTACAGCATCAGCATTTATAGACTCTGACCTGATCTATACCGTGATCTGTACCTCTGCCTCAGTATCTGTCACAAAGAAAATATGTGAAGCCCCAAGACAGTGTTTCCTATCCCAGATTTTACTTGGGAATACAGAAAGAAGGGCATATTATGTGTGGTTAAATTCTTATTTGAATTTGGATGTGAGCACACTACTTTTGTTCATTTTCTTCAGCTTCTTTTTCTCCCTCTCTGTCACATTGACGACTGATTTATCTGTGAGCTCATGTTCTCTGTGCACACACACTGAATCAAAACAGGATCATGCACAGGAGGGGAGAATTGTTGTTCACTTTCCCCTGCAGAGGCTCTGATGACAACTTAGCCACTTTTGCACAAGATTTAGTGACTTTAAAGACCCCATGGGTGATTTCCTTTTGGAAAACAAATCATGTGAAAAATCTGGTGGTTTTAAGACAAACCCTAACCACTTTCTGCAGAGAAAAGATGTCAGCATTGCCTGCTCTTTTTGTTGGAGGAGCAAAACCTTATACTCACTCATTTATCATTGGGTGGAAGCAATCTGAATCAACTTTGAGCCAAGTTCTTCATGGGCCTCGATAGCATCACATCCTATCTCATCCTTTTCCAAATAGCAATTAGCCAACCCATGCCAAAATGGACTAATCACATCCATCATCTCTTGGTCCCAGCCTTGGTTCATCTTTCTACTTCACACATCCCATAAAACTAACCTCCTTTTTATGATCTGCTTTTCATACACAAACGCTGAGGTTGCTTGAGTTTGAGGCCACCCTCTTCCCCACTAAATATATTTTGCAATGCAGTTTGGGGGTTAAACATCACCGAAGGAAATTTGAAATTGAGGGGGAAAAAAAGTGGCATTCACCCATTGAGACGCCAGAGCAGCCACTGTGGTTAGAGCAGAGGATTTTCTCTTCATTTAAACTATAGTGAGACACAGTTACTGTAATCACTGCTGTTTCGGGACATTTTTAATGACATAAACAGACAAAAACCAGCCAGTTAGTAGCTCATTTCTGCAAAGAAATATTCCTTTAAATGATTAAAATCCCTTTCAGAAAGCACAGCAGTTTTAGTAAGATGCCTTCTAGCCACCGTTGTTTGGAAATCAGATTAAAAGCAGCTGTTATAAGCTTTAAATAGGCCACTTGATTTAAATCAAACACAGATATACAAACATTTAAATGAAATACCACTATTAAGCTCGTTTATATCTAGAGATAAGATGAGGCAACAATAATCATAAACCTGCATTACTTCAGAATAAAACCATACTACAACTTGACCAAGCCTTACCTTAAAGGGATTTTCCAGTTCTGTTGAAGTGGGGGTTGTGTGAAATACTTATGAGCCATCAGTGGCTTATAGCTGCAGTGGACCATGTTGTAGAATCTAGGGGTGGATTCAAACCTAATGAGGTCACAAACAGAGTTTGCTATAAAAAACAACTTAAACTTCATAAACTGTTACAGCTGTCCAACTGAATGCTAAAGTGTAAAATTTATATGACATCACTGTTTCAAAAGAGGACCACGCAGAGTATGCATCATTTTTCAATATCAGAAAGCCAAACCACATACTGTGTGCAACAGAGATGGTCTTGAACGTCAATAACTGCTTGACACAGAAGTAATGCAAGATAAAAACTTCACTTGAACCTATATGACATTTTTGAGGTTTGACTTTATTTTTATGATTGGAAAAATAAAAATTGTGCTTCTCATGACTACTTTATGAGCATCTGAGCTAGGACTTCTTAGTTTGCTTTCCCTCATCAGCATTCCTCCAAGCCTCTCCAGACAAAGAATGTTCTGATCATTAAGTGCATCACGTAACCCCACTTCAAAAAATAAACCATCCATTTAACTTTTACCCAGGTTTACCCATACCAGTCTTTCCTTGATGTACCTTAAAAAGTAGTAATGCCATTGCTGCATATTTTATTATATTTTATCTACAGCAACAGATGACAAACTATCAAATACAGAAATGACCAAGTGCAAAAAATATTCAAAACTTTGCTCAGATTGCTAGCTTATTTCTTATTTATTTTTTTGTTTGTTTGACTTGTTTTAAGACCACGGATATTTGCTCTGATTAATGCTTGGCTTGACTCTGAGGAAAATTCTTTGCTGATTGTCCAAATTGGATTTTAATCTATTTCTGTGGAGTTTGGATGTTTTCCCAAACATGCATGGATTTTTTTCTGGGTCCTCCAACTTCCGCTCGCTATCCAAAAACATTTATGTTAGGTTAATTGGTGATTCTGGTCATTGGTGTTTACCTCGGGCCAGTTAAGGACAAGCAGCCTGTCCAGGGTGTACCTGTCTTTCACCATTGCGCTCCAGTCCAGCAGATAAATAGATCATTGCGCAGATGTTGATGTGTGTGAAGTTTGAAAAATGAAATTGAAAGGAAGATAACATGGTTTTAGATGAAGAAATTGAGGTAAAGCTGCAGACAAGATAGGCTTTGTCTTTTTTTCTTTAACAGAAGTTGTTTAACAGTTTGACTAATCTGGTTGAAATAATGGAAAATGGAAGTGCAAGAAGATTTGATAATGATTAAAGTGCATTTTCTACAAGTTGACAAATTTAATAGTTGGTTTATAAAAAAAGGATAACACCTGGACTACGCTTAAACACACAAACAGCAAAAGATAAGCACACACACACACAAACAAACACATTCACCAGAAGGCAGGAGCAGAGAGAGGGAGAAAAGAGAGACAAAGAACAAACTGAGACACACTGTGTCTGATAAAAAATGCAGGAAGCTGGTTTAGTAATGGTTGCGATGTCACCAGGGAATTCTCACAATTGTTGACTTCCATGTAGGGAGACAATGAGTTCAGCTTCATTGACTTCTACAGATGCAGTGAAGCACAGTAATTACCATGGTTCATACAGAGTAGGTGCTAACACCACAAACACTAAGCATTCTGTAAACCAAAATACACTAACCTACGCACAAAAAAAGGCAAGACACAGGTTAACCTGAATCATATTTTTAAACTAACAGGCACACAAGGAAAAATATATAAAAGCAAGACCAAGACTATATTCTTGAGTCCAAGACAGAGAGGAGCAGAAGAAGTAGTTGTAAGTGATAGCTGCGGATAAACAAAATCACCGGGGCAGGAATGTGCAATAGAAACAGGAACACATTGATGGAAAACTATGAAAAAATGAGAAATGAGAATCCCCAAACAATCTAATCTGTCCTTGAGTGCCCTCCTACTGCAGCATTGTTCTGTCAGAGCCAGATAAGTTGGGGAAGCGCCGCAGTGAGTGAACAGAGGAGAGAACAGAAAAGAGAAAATCAATGATAAGAGTCTCCACTTGACACAGTAAAGGACTGAGGTGTGTGTGCATGTGTTTGGAGAATGGGGAGATCTAACTAGAAGTACCCGATGGGTTTGGGAGCATTGTTTCATCTTTTATACAAATGTTACTATTAATAATATATATACGATGTTACTTTGACATTAGTTACTTCTATTAAATGGTTTAAATTTCAGGACAAGTTTTCTCGCAGTTTTGGATAACATGATACACAAAAAAGGAGTTAATTGGTTCAATTCAAAGAGATGCAAATCCACTTTCCCTTCATGAGGACATGATGCTTAATAAACAGACATCCTATTGTTTTTGTGTAACTTATGTGTAACACAACCTCGTGGTTTCCCACTCAAGGTCATCTAGGGTCTAAATTCATTCAACATCTTTAGTGGCTGAACTGATGGACTTTCATTCAAAAGATTTTAGAGCAGCTTACTCAACACAATTATATCCGAGCTGTAGTTATCTAAATTAAAGTTAAATATAAAAAAAAAAATCCTTAAGCAGCTTGTGGGGATGGGACTCGATTTTTTTTTTATTAATTTTTTTATGTGTGTTCATTTCTAAGATAAATCTGACAGCAAACAGATGAAAAAGAAAATAATTTTCTCTGTGTCAGTTCTGAAATTATGAGCGCTGTGGTGTTCTCTGTTCAAACATTTGGTGGTTAGAAAAGAAAGCATGCTTTCAGATCTCAAACCTGATACACACTCTCACACAAAAGTATTAGGACCTGAATTTGGATTTAGAAAAAGTCTCTTAGTCTTTCTAAAGACAATATAAATGTGACTGTAAATGTTCACTATTCACTACAATAGATATTTTAAAACGTACGTTTTTTTTCTGCATTTGCAACTTTTGAGCCACATCTGAATTGCTTTCTTTTCTTTACTGAAATAAAAAATATTGTGACTTCCTAAAGAAGCCGGGTGAGCCACAAAGGCTGCTGGGTAGTCTTGAGACAAAAACGCATGGACTTTTCTTCCTGGTTGTGCATTCGGGTCAGTTGTTCTGTTCATTCTGGTCTAATGTTTATGTTCTGTTTTTTTTATTGTAACTGTAAAGTTGACACCATAAGTGAAATGTTGTACTGGGTGTATAAAAGGGTGAAAGCACTTTCTGGAAGAGTAGAAAATAAATGAGTCACAAGACCAAAACTTGTCTGTGTTGTGATCTTTAGTATTACAAACTAGCAAAACGCTACAATATATATATCCATTTATAACAAATCTAGAATAGTAGATTTAGGCTAAAGTCAAAATTCAATTATCCAGATAAAAGGAGCAAATTCAGCTATGTGGTTAAGTCTAAATGCTTTGAACATAAATTAATTAAAAGAAACGGATGTGGGAAAAGCTCATAGAGAACCCAGGACAATCGCTTATTGATTTATTCCATTGATGTAGTTAATTGCCATCCAGGTCTTTACTTAAGTCAAATAGGCGGCAGCTGATTGCACAAGTCTACAAAGTTTGCTTTGCTCCTTGTGATTTGGCAAACCTGAGGCACTTCTGGGTGTTGTCATGGAGAGGAGACCAAAAGACAAAGCAGACAACAACGTCAGACCTTACCCAAGCAACATACAACAAAGAAACTTAAATTCCAACATCTGATTCTGTCGGAGTTCCTTCTCCGGACTATGAAATGATCTTCCTCTGCTGCTCAGATGTCTAACTGACAGATGGGCAAATACAGGTGTAAACTATGCTAAATTACAAACATAATGTGTGAATTTGTAAAAGAATTTGCGCCTAAAACACTTTCTAATTCATTTTATAATCATGAATGAGATCATTTTATGTATTTTATTTTTTGTGAAAAGCACATATTCACACAAACACACACACACACGTAGAGCAACATGTTCTGGTAAGAGAAAGGAGCTTCTTTGTTTCTTGGCATAGATTAGTGCTTCAGCTGTGAGGAAAGGACAGCCCAATTTGTCAAGAGAGTGCGAGGAGCTAATCACATCAAAAGAACTGCTACCCGGGCTAATATCAGCCCATGAGCAGGACGCCTCATTCATTAGTCTGCATCTGCAGGACAAATCACTTCCATGCTGACAGACAAAAGGCAGCACACAGGAAAGCAGGATGATGGAGTCAAACTTGTAGCGCCTCACTCACTGAGATAAACAGCAATAAAAAAATATTAAAATTAATGAATACAATATACCATATTTAACTTTCTCATTTTTCCCCCCCTTTATTTCATGTGCAGTGGCTCTTACTGTAAATCTTGTGTTTGGTAACATGGTCACAATGAATGAATAAATGAACGAAATAATACAAATAAATAAATAAATAAATAAATAAATAATGCCATTGCCTCATTTGTTCACCCTGAGTTAAAGTAAAAACATGACAAAACAATGCAACAGAAAAAAAAACATCCCATAAAGGAGTCATAAATATTAAATTGCATGCATTTTTGTCAACAGAGCTAGGAGTTAAACACTGGAACAGAATACAGGTTTTAAAAATAAAATGTAAAATTTATGTGACTTGAATGTAAACAGCTCTGCTATGCAGGAAAAGTAATTAGAGATGTTTGTTTCTATATTGACCGAATGAGAGAGATCATCTCAGCGTAGACAATTTTGTAAAATATTCTAGCTTTAAAACCAGTTTCTTTTGTTTGATTATGTCAACAAATTAAATAGATTAAACAACCATTGGATGCAGGTAAGTTCCTGTATATCCACATATGAAAGACATTTTCGTCAGTGATTTCATTATGTATCCGTCTGGGCCGTATGTTGGTACAGTCGATTAACACTGTTTCCTCACAGCAAGAAGGTCCTAAAATCAAAAATCAGCTGGGGCCTTTCTGTGTTGACTTTGCAAGTTTGCACCATGAGACAACCTGCAGACAATCCATGCATGTCTTGTGTGGGTTCTCTCCAAGTACTCCCACAATACAAAAATATGCTTGTTAGGTTAACTGATTATTCTAAATTGGCCTTAGGCGTGAGTGTGTGCGTGTGAACAGTTGTTTGTTGCCATGTGGCCCTGTGATGGACTGGCAACGTGTCCAGGATTTTCTTCATCTCCTGCTGGTTGACCACTGGCTCTCTACAACCCTGAACAGGATCAAAGAGCTATAGAAAATGAATGAATAGATGCAATCCTCTGCTTCTGGGTTGTTCGCCACTCTTAGATTATTAACCACTCTTTTTTTTTCTTGTCAGTGTTCAAAATACATTTAAATACCTTCTGTAGAGACAAACATCATTTTATGTCACTAATTAAGTGAGGTTATTGTGACTTCCAGAGCTGTGCATCATCAATGTAAAACCATCAAATCAATAATGGGATCTCTTGCTAACTCATGTTACACATTTCAGATCAGTTTAACTGATATGTTTCTTGCATGCTCCTTAAATAAAAAGATTGAAAAATATATATCCCTACAATTTCAAAAGAAGCCCTTATTTGTACCCCTGAATTTTTTAGCTGTAACAAAACTCAGTTTTGCCCCTAAAAGCAGCATCATTTGTCTCCATTCTCTCTGTCCAGTGGATATAATATCTGACTCAGCATTTCTTCCCAACTTCCTCTGAGAAGACAAACCCTCCTCCAGGGCTTTTCTGACCAGAGATTACATTTCAGGTAGCAGACAAGATTACAGTTGTAGCAGACTAACACTATTCCAATGCCTGGCACAAAATGTTACCAGTTACTGTATAGAAAACAAGCCACAAAGGGTGTTTGTTTTCTGAATACTGCAGCATATCAACCAAAGTATATCACAGAATGTAGTTAAAACTCTTCTGACCTTAACGCTTTTGATATCAGTCAAAGAAAAAGCAATATATCAATTAACTGTTAAAAGATTTTTTTATAGCCAAGACTTTTACTAAACCAGTTCACTCAAAAATAATTTTAGTGTTTTAGTGTTTAGTTTTTCTTTGTTGTTGTTGCATAAATAAAAAATATTCATTTTAGTAATCAAAACTTTATCAACCTTCAGGTCTGATTTCGATATTCATATTTGCAACAGTCTCAACAAACACAGATACATCGACTGAAATTAATAAAAAAGCATGTTTTTAATTTTGAACCCATTTTAATAAAATACATCAAGAAGTGTCAGAAAATATTGATTTACAAAATTACAAAGAATTTCCAATTAAATTAAGTTAAAAGATAATGAGAAATGTCACACGTCTGTGGTGTCAGGAAATGAAACACAGCAGTGGGCAATCAACTCGTTAATATTGGGAAAAAAATCAAAACCACATCCGACAAAGGAAACACTCAAACGATGAAAACCTTAACTGAAGAGTCAATAAGCTTTCATTGCACCGAAGTCTGACCAGCTGTAAATGAAGGGGCAGAAGCTTGTGTTGCATGCACGCAGAGATGTGCCGCTAAAGATTAAATGCACTGCCTCCTTAACGTCTCTCCTAGCTGCAGGGGATTTTGTTTCTCTGTTCACTCCCAAGCTTTGAAGCTCGAATGCCTCTGATCTGTCAAATATCTCCTACCTCACATGTTGTCCAAAAGAAGCAAGGAAAGGTGGCTAGGCATCTAGTTTGGAATCGGTGCACTGTTCTAATGTAAATTCATTAATAACTTGGTTTTGATGCAACACTTAAACAATAGCAGCTGGATTTTGTCCAGATTACCCAGCCATGGCCTATCTAAAGCATTTGCATTTTCAAACTACAAAAAAACAGATCTTTGACAGTGGGGAATGCTGGCATTTTCCAACTTTTTGATTTATCACTCAACGCAGCTATTAGGCTGCCAACTTCTTTATCAAATAAAAAGAAATGGCTATGAGTAAGAAGCTGAAGGATGAACACTGCTGAGAGTCTAAGGGATCCAGATTCAGTTGGGTGCTAGTGATCGATCAGCAGTGGTCCATTGAGTGAAGCCACCCAAACAATATGATATCTTCTGCAGCACTGACCTCTCTTTATCTGAGTCTTTCCTTCTCCCCCCACAGCCTGAGGGTGTGCGCCTGGGAGGCACGTCAGCATGTATCTCCCTACTGTCTGACTCTTTGCCACTGTGGCAAATCAATTCTTAATAAACCATCTGAAGGCTTCCTCTGCTATACCTTTCATTTCCCCTCCTCAAAGCTGCAGGGCAAATTAGCCTGCCAAGTGGATGATAGGGAGCAAGCGGCAGAAAAATGCGATAGAGGGGGGATAGAAAAAAAAAAAACGGCAAAAGACCTACAATTAAATTAACAAATCACTGTTCTTAATTAATCTGGGAAATACAAGCAGAACTGTGGGTTTGAGACGTGACTGACATGGCTATAGCGCTCCCTGCTTCTGCTTGTGTTTGTGCTGTTGAAGAGGGGAAGTAGAGAGAAGTGGAGAAGGAAAGGAAAGGCAGATGAAAGCTTAATATAAAAACTCTCTGCAGAGCCCCCCCTGAGTAGAATAGCGAGGCTGTTGCTTCTACTCCCACCCACCACCACCCCACCTTTCTTTGGTTTCCTCTTCCTCCCTGTCTCCTATATCCTTGTAATTCCTCCCTTACTTTGGTTTTCTCTCCTCCCACACCACCTACCCCCCTTCTTTTCTCTGTATCCCCCACTCTATGTCCCTCTCTTCCCTGCGTATTCTTGCTGGTTCTGAAACCTACATTTACAAATGAGGTGTGGCATTGGCAACTGGATTAGACCATTGTTTTGTAATCCTTTTATTTTACTGTTTAGGATAATCAATTTTTTTCCAAAGCCCAATACATAAGAGGTCTTTTGAACCATCCATTATGTCAATTGTGCAGGACCCACCAATATGCTCATAATCATGTAAGACCGCCATTGTTTCACTTCATAGATTAAACAAATAGTGCAAAGTGAACCAGGCATAGAATGCATGTCCAAGCTTCAAGTTGAGAAGGACTTCCATCACTTCCATCTTGCTCAGAATACAGCAAATATAGTCTTCTCTTGAGCATGGCTGCTCCACTAGCATATGTGATCCTCTAACATTTCTCCTCCTTCCCTCCCCAACCTTCTTGCTCCCAGAGCTTGTTCCCTCTGCGGCCACAAGATTCACTTTGTTTTGATCATTCTCAGAGTCAGACAACTTATCTGCTACTCTACATTCTCACAGGCCCAGAGGAGAAAAGCGGGAGCTTTTATTACCCTCGCTCTTTGCTTCATCCTCTGATGTGTTGTAAAAGACAATAGTCAGATAAGGAGAAGCAGAAGAAAGAGTCCAGCCAGCGTGCTTCAAAAAGTGTGTTAGTCCCAAGGCTTAAAATGGCTAGCTTACTAGTCATGGAATTTGTCAAATAGTATTACAGGGCCTTTTAAGCCTTACAAATAGAAAAATGCCGCATTGACACACACCAGTATTTGGCATTCAGCTCATGGCTCTGAGTTTTATAGGATATCAGCAAACAGATAATTAAACTTCTTCACAGCAGCCATCCACTGTTGTTTTGAGTAATTGTTTAGAGTCATTATGAAAAAAAAAAACAATTTGAAATTACTATTTTGCATGACTGATTCTGCAGATTTTTTTGAAGCTAACTTTTAAAGTGTCAAGTTTCTTTGGTAAATATACATTCATAAACAAAACACATTCATACACAGGATATAAAAGTTACAAATTTGCTGATCAATTTTTTCCATAATATAATTCTTCCACTGTATTATTTTATACACATAAGGCTGTGGTGAGTTTTGCTAACAGAGACTAAAAATACACTCTATAGAACATTGAACTGCTCTGTAATTTTAAATTGGAGAGCCATCATATATTTAAAAGTCTTGTATCTGTAGCTTAAAGACGTCCAAGTGTTACCTGAATAACTGTTATTGCCTTATGACAACCTTTATCACAGAAGTTATCATCCATGACATTATCTTCCTTGTGATTTGCATTTTCCTCACAGTAATGATAAAACTATTCATCTTCTATCCTCACTTTATCCTGTTCAGGGTCACAGAGAACTGGAGTCTATCCCAGCTGTTATCCTGTAAGAGGAAAAGTACACTCTGAGCAGATCCTGAGTCCATTAAAATGTCAACACAGAGACATAAGACACAGAAAAACATGAACTCACCAGTTAGATTTTCCATTAATCCAAATATGTATAGACTGTTGGGATGAACCTTAAAAAACAAAACAAAACAAAAAACAGAAAACCTGCAAACTTCACATCAGCAGAGATTCTTGATGAGCCAACCATGCCAACCACCTCTCCACAATGCCACTCCCCTCGACCTTTATTTTAAAATCTAAAAAGCAGACATAATAACTCTGTAACATCACCTTAAACTCCAACAACTGAATATACAGTTCTGACTAAACAAATCATTTTACAGACACCAAGCAATGTCCCTTTCTTGCACTGCAGTTCCATGTTACTGCAGCCTGCTGTTTGTTATTGTGCTTTACTTGCCACATGCATTTAGTTTTGGCAGAGATTTTCTCATTCTACACAGTCCAATACTCTGAGCAATGGTTTAGTCCATGGCACACACAGCACAAGTCTAATTTGCTGACATGGTTCAAGGAGTCCAGTCCCCCCTCCATGCCTTTTAGTTGTTTTTTTAATTCACTTACTCTTTTTTTTCCTGCTTGTTCTGGCCCCTGCCCTCTTGCTTCCTCTCTGGCCCTCCTTCTCTGCAGTTGGCTGGTATCTGGAGTTGTAGCTATAAGTGCCATATATACACCTGACAAATATCATCTCATAAACCTACAGTATTTAGACATTGGTTTCCTTCTACAC
Organism: Kryptolebias marmoratus; assembly: GCF_001649575.2. Classification (NCBI taxonomy): domain Eukaryota; kingdom Metazoa; phylum Chordata; class Actinopteri; order Cyprinodontiformes; family Rivulidae; genus Kryptolebias; species Kryptolebias marmoratus. The sequence continues at coordinate 11,881,323 of NC_051437.1, read as the reverse complement.
TTTTGCCAGATTGGTATTGCTATGTTAAATGATACTATCATACTGTCTTCAAGCATTCGTGTTAATTCTAGTATTTGTTTGCTCAATGTATTTTCTCATCTTGTCTTAGCGATCCTCCAAGTCCTCCTCTATTGCTGTCAATACACCTGACTTAACTGACATTCTGTTGTAAATATACACAATCTGCAATTGCTCACAAGCTTGGGTCTCACATTTGGTCGTTCTGTCTCTTTCAGATCATGAAAAAAATTATCTGACCAGATCCTGCAGATCAGATAAAAAGCACTCTGGCAAGTGAAAATACCATGCTGAGAAGATGTGAAAGAATACTCCACCTATTGACCAAGCAAAATTGTTCTATTATGCAAAAATTAGCTAAAGCAACTCTTTGATTCCAGCCAGTTTCCTAAAGTAATTCTCCATCTGTTCAGGCCGCAGAGGTCTCCACCACTTCAGCCCCAACTCAGTCCATCATAAAAGAGCTATTGAGACTTATGGCTCATTTGGTGCTTGGCAAAAAGTATGGTTTGCAAAGAAGATTTTTGCCTTACATTTCCCTGTTCCTTGGATCAAAGTCACCAGTATACTTCTGATTATTCTAAGCCTACAACTTCATGAATCTCTTTGAAGGCAGGGCACAAAGTGTTTCCTTCACTTGTGCTCTACGGTTTCAGGAGAGGGGGAGAGGTTGTAAACACTGGGAGAAAGGTGTTTTTTCAAAGTCCTACTGAAAAAAATGACAGATGACCTTCTTACATTGGTTACCCCCCCAACACTCTAAAACTGAACACGTTTTGATAGCACTTTACATTACAAGTCATAAGCAAGATATAGTGGTGGATTATTGATTTAAAATTAAAATTTGGTAAAATTCTAAAAAAAAAAAAAAAAAAAAAAAAAAAACGGTGAACAACAACAAATCCTGTGACTACAAATATAATAACCAGGTAATGACCTGATGTTAACATAGAGTACACATCATCATTTTGCATTTTGTAGCACTGATTCTTGGTCATTCCATAGAAACCCCCACAAATGTTTCCCAATAACAAAATGCATCAATAAACATCCAATAGTTATGACAAAATAAAAAGACTAATTAAAAAATGGGTTAACTTCAGCACTATGACATGATAATTACCAAATCTGATATATAACATTTAATTTTCAAGACAAGCAGATTGTTTCCTGAAAACATCATTTTCTGTTACCTCGATACATTTAGGTTATTCTCACTTTTCTAGCACAAGATTATCTACCTTTCCAACCAAAATGTCACACCAATATGAATTTTTTAATTGTTAGATAGCACATAACTATTTTTTATAGGTTTGCAGTTATGCTATTGCTAAAATATTACTGCATTGTTACAAGAAGTTTTGACTTGTAAACTTTAAATTGTTTCACCATTATAACTCTTAGTATTTAAGCCTCCTATTACACTATTAAGTTACTTTCAGTCTAAATACATTAGCAGCTTGATGTAATAATGTGTTACACTCAGGTAATTATCGGTTTATGACTTTAGTATGGACCATGGTATTACATATTAAATAAATATTATATCTTTTTTAAAGTAAACTATTGCTACCTGGAAACATCTTATTACAAAGCTTTAACATAAACTACTACCATAACATTCAACCACAACCTTGACAGAGTGTCTACCTGCACTGCTCAAACCACAGAAAGATTTAAGAATTCCTCCTTTGAGGGTATTAAAAAAGGCTGTCAAAAAAACAACAGCTATCTTGACACAAATCAATTGACACTGTTTGTAAAGACCAGCATTCCTTTAGGAGACACATTGTTAGCCATTTATTAGCTTTTAGCATGTTGAATAGTGCAGGTTCGGACACCCCGGGACTCATCATTGTCTTCTTGTTAATTAACATTGGTGACTTTCTGTTTGTCGACCCCCCAACTCCTCAGTCCTTTTCTTCTTCTGTCCCCTGTGTTTCTCCTCTGCTTCCTTGTACAGAGGCAATGATTCAACTGTGTGCTGAACTTAAGCACTAAATGGCGAACATTCACAAGGAGTTCAGGACACAATTACTGATTAGCAGACAGCTATGTCTTCTGAGGGCTCCCATCCTTCGTTTCATCCTCCCTTAACAAAGACAAGGGAGCTGCAAGCAAAGGGAATAGTATATGAGGCCGTAATGTATTTGAATTTTTTTCTGCCCACCAACAGATCACACACTTCTACTGTTGATTAGAAAAGTGTGAGCAATGGACAGAAGTTTCATTAATTAAATATAATGATCTGATCTCAGTCTCAGGAAACTAAGAAAAGTGGAAAGATAATGGAGGGCTGGGTTAGAGGTGAGAACACTGAAGCGTATTTCATTAATTTTTCACACCAGTTATGAGGCGCTTTCATGACAATGACTGTAAATGAGATTTTGACTATGTCTCTTTAATTATGTTTTGGTACAAGAAAGTAGAGTTAAAGATTTTCGAGACGAAGAGAATTATCTAAAGCCGACTCATGCATTTTTAATTTGCTCAGTGCTAGCAAAGTAATAGAAATACAAATTTGAAACACTATGACAAATAAAGCTTCAGCTAGAAAATTGTGTCACCCTTCTCTTTTCTAGTGCCACTGACTGTCCTTATTAAACCACTTTGACAAAATAAAAAGTGGTGTTGCCGTGACAGTTGAATTGTCACTTTATTTGGTGCTTTCACACTGGGTTAATTTGTAACTGAATCAATTATGTTATAATTAAAATGGTGTAAAAGACTGAAACCGTAGAGAATAAGCGAGTAGGCAATATGAGGAATATCAGAGTGCCTCTTCATAAGGCTAAAGGTACATTTGAGGAGTAGCCAAACTACTGAGAGAATTGTATATCTAAATCGTGTTTCTTTTACATCTTAATACCTCTTCTTCAAAACTGGTGAGAAGAAAGTGTTTGTCTACCGCTACTCCAACTGTTTTGTCACTTTCTGACAATAAACAAGCTGAAAGATATGGCAAGTGCATTTTCTAAGCAAAGACTAAACAACTATGCAGAGGTTATCAATCTCCTGTGGATGTAATCCCTGTCCACCATATTCTTGCAAAAGAAAAACCCTAGAAGCACTACTGCATTATTGCACTTCCAGCTGGAATATCATAAAATTCGTTGCTGGTATAACTCAGTAATGTGAAACTGGTAATGGTGTAAATGTTTATGAAATAGCATTTGCTGGGACTGCTTTGTAATTGGAGATTATTTTAAGATGGCAGAAATCCACTTTGGTCTTGGCCCTGCTCAAACTAGCTGTGAGCTTCTCAATTTGGTTTGAATTAAACTGCATCTTCAAACTGAGGTCAATCAAAGCGCTATCTACAAGATAAAAGATAATAAATGTTTTCACACAACCCCACTTCAAAAGATTTGTTCTATCCCTTTAACCTCAGACTGCGTGTGCATTTGTGTTTCTAAAATCCACAGCATTCGAGAGTGGGCAAGTACTGTCCCCCTTGTCCTCTTACAACCGTCAAAGCCTACACAGACCATCTGTGAATTAAAGAGCCCGAGTCCAAGCAAACTATTTAAAAGGGTTTAATGTTTTCAGGAGGGCCATAACCTTGGTCTGGTAGAACCCCAGAAGGCTCATCATATAAAGGCAGGGGGTCTCTTAATGTACAAAGCAGATGACAAGAATGCAAAGTTCACACACCGCTGAGTAACTCAATCTGCTGAAAGTCTCCTACATTTTTCCTTTATGCTCTTTGTACTTTTCCGTACCCTTCTCCTTTGTCTCTCCTTTTCAGACAAATGGAAATTAAGTCTAAAATCCCATTAAAAAATAATGACCTCCACCTGCTTTCTTTTTTTTTTCCACAATCTGTCCTGGTTGACTCTTTAATCACCAGCTTGGAAAAATCTGGAGGATATCTGCTTTGTCAGACAACTATGTCAGTACCACAGTGTTTTGAAGTACACACATTTCACATGCTCTTCCAAGCTTAATAATATTAATCAAAAGCTACTCTTGCAGGTGTAGCCCCTCATAAACCACTCATGTGTAAACTGTAACAGGTAAAGAAACTCTCAGACGTCTGTTAAATCATCTATACTAGCCTCTCTGGAAAATCTACAGAAATCATTTAAAACTATTGCAGACATACATTAAGTACAAAAGGCATGAGGTTACACATTACAGCTCCCTGATGTCAGATTAGCCTTTGGCCTGAAAAGCATAAACCAGCGCCTCACTCTGTCTGTAAAGTCTTCTCTGGCTGGCCAGACATCCAACTGAAATCTGCCTGATACAAGTGTGAGTAATAATCAGTGAAAACAGATGTGGTGGCTTCTGTGTCTATGATGGAATATCCTCACCAAAAAATAGCCTTAAAGAAGTAGCAGCTCAACAGATGCACAATTAGTCAGATGCAGAAATCAGCAAAAAGAAATGCTGTAGTTCAACAATGTCAAATCTCCATTATTCCAACAATGTCAAATCTCCATTAGGAGCCCTATCTGGTATCGACCCAGAAAACACTGCAGGCTATGTGTCATGAGATTTGGGGCAAGAGGTAAACAGGAAATCAAAAACAATTTAATTCAGTTTGAGGGAGAGGTGAAAGAGAAAACTGATGTATTGTCCACCCCTATAGAGCATGTGAAACGAAATGGCTTCTTTTATTCAGGCTCCCATGAGTCACTTCTTCCAGCAGACTTCAGTCCCCCACATTATCAGCATCAGCACTTTGGACCACTGAAGAGTGTGTGACACCTCTGGCTTTGGGAAGAGAGGAGGAAATTTTTACCTTAATTCTTGGTATAATATCAAAACCCAAGGCAAAGGATCATGTAATGGTGTTATTGATGGAGAATCATTTTTCATATGAAAAAAAAGATCTGTGCATTAAACTGGGGTGAAATTGATACTTACTGTATATTAACTTTTATGCTTCTAGTTGAAAAATGATGTTCCAAATACAAAGCCTTCAGTAAAGTTCCAGACCCAGCCAATTGATTTTGAAAAATCACCTAAAGCTTCACAGGAATGCTTCACCGACCAAAGGGAGTCAGACTCATTATCCAGGGATTTCTAGATATCCTCTAGAAAAAAATCTTAGAAATTACTATACCTAAAAAAAAATGCATCACTGAGTTTTTTTAAATTTATTTTTAACACATTTTGTTTCTTTGACATATGATACATAGTTGCACTAAAGGAATAGAGAAAAGATCTGCTTCAAAAAGACAGCATATTTTTAAGCATACGACTGTGTAGGGAATCTCTGCAAATTAGCAGCATAAAGACACTACAATTGACATTAAATGTAATTGTATGTATGTAAGGGTAAGAAAGTGTGTCAATCTGTAAATATGTCTGGAAATGAAAAAGTACGAACCAGGTAAGAACAGGTTACACAACAGATATTAGGACTGCATAATATAGCAGAAAAATTACTATCATTACATTGCAATTTTACCTACATTATCAAAGAATTGTACTAAATAACAGACACAAATTGAATGCCAATAATTTATTTTGCAAGCACACAGACTCCCACTGCTTTGAAGGCCTGTGGCCAGTTTAGATTATAGCAGCCGAGATTCTAAAACACACAGAGACTGTTGTGAGCTGATGACAGAACACAAAGAGAGAAGTGAGGACAATGTGGGTTTATCACCATCAAAATCGTCATCAGTATATTCAACAATAGTATTCTATTTGCATGTGCATGTCTCCCTAATACTGTGCAGCCCTAACAGTTGTTATACTGTTTTATATATATATATATATATATAAAATCATATGACTCATAAGTTATTGAAGGGATCTCATTTTAAAAGCTAAGCCCAGAAGCTGATTTTTTTTTTTTTTTTTTACTAAAAAGAAAATTTTCAGTTCTAGGTATTTCCATTTTGCACATCACAATTCTGCAAATCTGTCTTCAAGCTCATTTTCCTCTTTTAAACACACACTCAAACCCATCCACAGTTACACAAACAGAAAGTGGGGCCATATCCAAAATTACCAGTAACACAAACATGGGCCAAGGTCAGTGGTCTCACTAGGCAGAAACCACCATCCCCAGCTTATATTACCACAAACAGAATCAGCAAAGGGATACAGAGACACATGGGAGGTTACATACACCAGCTCTGTTTATCTGTGTGACTCTGGCTGCAGGCCAGTTTACTGTCTTTTGTCTGTTGAAAACACTCCTGTGATCGCTTCTATGATGCACAAAGTCTGAAATTATTTTAACACCTGGCTGTTTTCTTCTTTATTGTTTTTTGAGCATGACTGAAAAGATGATAAATTTATTTAGCATTCAGTAATATGATGTTACAGCAGACAAAATCATATTGAGTGTGGCAGGTGTTCAACAGCCCTTTAATGTACAAGGTCTGATGCAGCTTTATCTGTAATGTTTTGTGTGTGTGTGTGTGTGTGTGTTGACAGGGCTGTCATAAATTTATTGTGAAGCCATAAAAGATGGCAAATGCATTGGCAGTTACATAAATAAATGCACAATCATGGTAAAAGTAAGTATATCCTCTTTCATTTCGGAAGTTTAAAGTATTGGAACATAATAAAAAATCATCTGGTTCTTACGGGTCATAAAATAAATACCTGTCATAGAAAAATAAATACCACTTTAAAAGAACAACACATTAACACATTATTTACAGAAGCTAAACCTAAAATTCAAAAACAAAGCATAAAAATCTAAGTCCACCCCTACAGCTCCCATAAAATTTCGGAAGGTAAGTAGCAGCTAGGTTCATCTAATGGAACTGCACTTATTTCACTAATTATCAATGAGAATGAGTGGCTCTAAAGGAACCCAAAAGTTTGGAAAGTTTGCTGGTCTGAAGCATTCAGATGTGTTAACATAATGCTAGGGATAAAAGACATTGGCAATCATCTTAGAAAAGCAATTATTGGTGCTATCAATCACTAAAGGAAATTTTTCAAAATAAATAAGTAAATAAAATTATAGTTCATAACAGGTGATCTGACAAAGAAGTGGATTAAAACCAGGGACTATATGTAATGGAAAGGGTTATTACTGAGTGGCAACAGGTGTGCTGATTACTAATAGAAAACAGGTGGTATGAAAAACTGGAAACAAGGACTATGGAGGACATATAATGTACGACCATAAGAAAAGAACTAAACTCAAATGAGCAGCCAAAACTTATAACAAAACAAGATATCCAGACAAAGATCATTACAAAACAAAACCAAAAACCATAATAAAGACCCAAGCCATGACAGCTTAGGTTAGTAAATCTGCATCTGACCAAACCACAGACTGTCTGAAAAAATCAGCACAACACAACATATCAGCACAAACATAACACCTATCAAGTGCAGTGATGGGGAGACAAGCCAAGGAAATTTTTGAATATTTTTGCTGAGGACCCAAGTATAGAAATAACTATGAACTCTTCTACAAGCCAAAGTTTTTTGAGTCAAATGTGAGACCAAAAGTCCCAGAGTTAAATCTTGACTGAAACTGAGCCAAGCAACCGGCAATTGATCCAAAGCTCACCAGTAAATCTGCAATAAAATGGCTGGTCATGAAAAGAGTCAAGGCGTTGCAATGGTTCAGTCAAACTCCAGATCACAACCAACCTGAATGAAATGCTGAGGTGGGACCTTAAGAGAGCTGCACATGAAAAGATGCCAAAAACATTATGTCAGGTTGTAAAAGAAAAAGGCCACAATTCCTGCACAGTGATGTAAAACATAGTGAAGACAACTGCTTCAAGTTAGTGCTGCTGAAGGATGTTCCACAAATCATTAAATCATGGGATGCTCCTGCATTTTGGCTTTTCTTTTGTTTATTAATAATGTGTGATTGGCTTGTGTTGTTGTTCATTTGTGGTTGTATTCACCAAATTTTAAGACCTGTTAGATATGTTTTATGTCCTGATACGTCCAAACTTAGAATTACAAAAGGAATGTATTTTTTTTTTTTTATTGTATGAACACAGACACACAAATATGCACATGGCATTAATGAGATTCCTGACCTTTTACACCCTTTATAGAGTCAAGTTAAACACTATTTTCTGGTGTTTTTAGTACCTGGTCAAAAGACTGGACTGGAAATGCAACACTGAGGCAATTTAAAAGACCAAACAGAGCAGGCTTTATTTCTTTAGGAAGCCTAGCTCGTGTAGTGAGTGTAAGATAGATGATGAATATCTTCTATAAGTCTGTAATGGAGAGTGCAATTTTCTTTGCAGCCATCTGTTTGGGCAGCAGCATCAGAGCCAGCGACTCAAAGAAACCGAACAAATTGGTAAAGTAGCTGAGCTCTGTGCTCAGGACTGCCTCAGAGACCCTTGAGCTGATAGTAGAAAAAAGAATGCTACACGAGCTGCTCAACATAATATACAACACTGCACACTTTTTAAACAACATTAAAAACTGATAAATAACAAATAACAGAGTGTTTTCAATTAATAGTATTATCCGCTCCACTGCAATATGGTATGGGAGGTCCTTCCTGTCCACAACAATGGCCTTGTTTATTTCTATTTATTTAGGTGTTATTGATTGTGTCTTTTGAATTTATATTTTCTTTTTGTTGTAGCTTTCTTTCTAATCACATAAATAACAATTTCCCTTGAGGTACTAAGCATTGCTAAAGTGATTTTAAAAATCAGCTTCATCACTTTGCCTTGTAATATTCCTGCTTCTTGTTCTTTCTTTTTATTGTCTGGCAATGTTAAAACATGGCAACTAATTTGTTGATAAAAGAATTACACAAAAACCTACCTTTTTGCAAATGATGCACACATTATTAGAAGAACTAGGAGAGCACAAACATCCAAGGCCATAGTGTCATTAAAAAAATTGTCCGATCCAGATCACCAAAATTGAATCAACTGTTTCTTGTGACAACCCCAACAATTCCTGAAATTGTCATTAAAATCTGTTCACTAGTTTTTAAGCAGTCTTGCTAACAGACTGCCACTACCAAAAACATAACCTCTTTGGCAGAGGTATATATATGTATATATATATATATATATATATATATATACACACACACCTTAACCCGTAGGGCTTTGGCTGTTTATATGTAACCTTGGTTAGACATTTGTTACCTCTGCTATGGTTGTTACCTCTCTCTCTCTATATATATATATATACTCCTGTTTGATTGCAAGTCTGTCAAACGGCTCCTATTGAAAGAGGTTTTTTTTCCAAACAAGCTATAATTTTATTGTTATGTTTATGTTAAATGCTGTATATTCAAAGACTGAATAAAGACACCAGGTTCTAAAATACCATCCTCTCAGATGTGCCTCTCTGTTAGGCAGGGCCAAGAATACAAGCATATGTGCACATATTTCATACCACACGACATATATTTTCAGGGATTTGTTTTCCAACTTGCTTGCAAACTAATTAACTGTGACCAACTTTGATATGAATAGCTTTATCATGTGTTTGCCTGTGATGTCATTTTCTGTACCACTATGCATGAAGCTTATATCTGACACACATAAAGAGTGTTTGAAACTCTGAATGAAGCAGGAAGTTGAGCTTAACACCTTGAAATCCACCTGCAGATTTTGCAAATGTGTTTGAAAGACTGTGTTTATCAGTAAAAAGGAAAAAATAACCACTTGGCAATGATATGCTGGATTCTTTGGATTGATCTAAATTAGCATCGCTGCTCACTTAAAGAGGATCAATCGAAAATAAAGTGAACCTCTACATTACTCGTCAGGGAGCCGAACATGTAAATGACTACTGAATTTAACAGAGAAGCAAAAATAAAAAAGAAAAGAAAAATAAAGAAAGCATGAATAGCTGTGTTTGGCAGAAAGATAAAACACAAGAATCAAAGAGGAAATGAAAAGCTATTTCACACACGAAAAAAACGATCTCAGAAATATTACTGTGCTGTGAGATAAAGTTTTGGCCCTACTGATTTATTTGCTGCAATGATTTCAAAAACAAACCAAGCCTTTCATGTTTCAGGCAAATATGGCCCATCAGAGTGGCTGAAAATGATAAAGTGTGAAAGTTACACCCTCCTTTTCCCCGATGACCTCCTGTCTAGACCCAGGCATTCTACCCATCACGGCCAAGGTCCTAGTTCTGTCCTTTCCATTATTAGCCCTGGTGGCTAACATGAATATATTTATATTTGTGTGTGCGTGCGTGTGTGCACGAGTGGGTGTCATTACTTCTTCCCTCATCTGACGGTTTTGGGTTAAACAATGTTATTATTAAAGCCCTTACAGAGCCGCTTCCTGCCTGCCTTCAGTGACACCCTTCTTAACTATAAATCAACTGCCTGAGCACGGTAAATCACACTGAATCAGTGTGTATTTCATACAGTATATGTGCGGGTGCCTGGCCACTACAGCTGCGCTCTCACACAAAGATGACACTGCAGCTGTGAGGAAAGATAAGTGAGTGAATTTTTCAAGCAACTTGGACAAAATAAATGATAAATTATAAATAAAGCGTATGATTTAATTGTGATTTTAAGGAAATATATGAATAAATCTGTGTCTTATTTTTATGGTTTCTTGATGTCTGTAGCTGAAACACAAACACGCACACGCAATTCTCTGCTGCAAGAAAATTGAAAACAAGCATGTTAGACTACTAAAGATTAGTTATGTGGGATGGTGGGATGAGTTCATCTCCCGGAGACCAAACTGGATAAATAATGCTGTCTGGAATAAATGACTCCTCCTGTGCAGCAGTGATGGCTCATTCTGTCTATTTGTGATTGTGTTGACACCCCCTGCTGGGCTGAAGACATCACTACCACGCCAAGAGCAAAGCTCGCTACAAGTGACAATGTCCCACATCCAATCCCACACCCAGCCGGGACACAGCATGCTGAAGTTAATGAAACACTCAAATGAAGCCGAAGCCTTCTGTCAGTGTGATATTTCGGCAAACAAGCACACGTATGAATACAAAATATAAAAATGTTAAATATGCCCCTATGGGCTGTGCACCCTTAGTTTAAAATGCCTTTTTTATGTAAGTGGAAAGTTAGGGGACAGAGAGTCTTGACAGCTGTAGCTTTACCAAGCCAAAGAGAATGAGAAGAATATATACACCACAGAGCTGCTGGAGACACAGCAGACCTAAAAAAAAAAAAAAAGAGAGCCATTGTTTGCCCACAGCAAAACAATTCAGCTCGAGCTATGAGGAAAAAAGAAAAAAAAACATCAGGATCAATAGAGAATTGCAATTAGCCCGCATTGGCAGGAGTACCGCCAGATTAGACACAGGATGTCAATTCCATTTCCTGCACTATTGGGCCCTCAGACTTGATTGGTTCATTGTGTAATTGAAGCAATTCACATACAGCTTGGTGAGATTCTGTACTGTGAAGGTTATAGCATGTAAAATAAAGAGAAACAAAGATGACAAAAACACTCACATATGAGGTTTAACACTATCAAAGGGAGTGAAAGGGTTGGAAAAAGTAAAAAAGGCACATTTGGGGCATAAATCTGAAACAATAATAAATGATGGTTTAGCTGTACACATTTTTGGACTAAAAACTAAAACAAAAATCAACAAAATTGTGAGTTGTTCGTGTGGTGTAAAAACACAGGTCTGAGCTGCTCCTCTTTTAAATTTCTGACATTATGCTCAGCTTTAGATGTTTGCACCACAGCAATTATGTTTCTTTGTTCAGAGTGAAATAAATTTACCACAAGAAATGCTTCAGTGCTGTGAAAACTACACACCGTGCCACTGAAAGGAAACACGACTCTGTATTCCCTTGCCAGGTTTTCCACTGGGAGGGAGGTCTTTTACTTTACCAGTAAATATTCGTGACAAAATGTAAAACTCCTGACTTGCCAATTAAAGGGCTTACCTTTAACTATGCCCTGGCCTTGCAGTACATCCCTTGAAATCAGCACAGAGTAGAAGCTTTGTGAGAAGCCAGGCCGACAGGGACCTTTGGAGGCATGCTCCGCATTATTCCTCTGGAAGGAAATAAAAATACAGTGGAAGACATCAATAAACATAGATTCCATTGATTTCTTTTTTTTTTTTCTTGTTGGCCATGCGCCTTGGAACAAAGCCGCATATAAAACAGCAGTAAGCAGAAAAATAATCAACAAGTTTATCAGTTTCATACTCCTGCTATAGGCACACTGCTGATTAAATCGTCCCTCAGTCCAGTGTCAGTAATAAAAAAATGTGCCGTATAACTGGTTCCATAAAGAAAGCAGCAAAATGAAATGAGGACAGATTTAGTTTAAGTATTTTGCTCAGGGTTAAGTGAGACACCCAGAGCACACACATCAAAGAAAACTGCATGAATGCAGCATAATTTTCTCCCTTCATACCGTTTTTAAGTTAGCAGAGGGGGTTCAAATGACTGAGTGGAGGGGGAGTGCATGTGTTTGAGAGTGTGTGCACTGAGTCAAACTGTCTGCAGACAACTTTGCTCCCAACGTTCGGTGCTCTGTGATGGTCAAATTAAACGATCGGTCCCACCACAGGTCTATATGTGCCCAACACACACACATGAATGCAGACGATAGACAAGCAGGGTGGATTGAAATTTAAAGGATGGCTTAGAATATCTAATGCTGGCAACGAATAAGGCGAGAATACCACATTTCCATGCTATTATCCAAATAGTAAGTAAGGCGGAAGCTTAATTCTGCGCGGCAGAGAGAACGATGCAAGGACTACTTGGAGTGCCATTAGGGAAATCCCACAGGCACAGACTTCATTTAGGTTTTATTGATTAAACCACAAGAAAAAAAAAACTCCAAAGTTGAACTTTTTTACAAGATATTGCTTTTGGCTTACAAATGAAGGCAGACGAAGTTGAATTAAGCCAGATGATTAAATTAGTTTGATAGGAAATTAAGGCATCACCCTGGTGAATAGACAGTGCGTAATTGAACTTGTGTAGGGTATTGCTGTCCGACAATGAAACGGCAGCGATTTAGAGAAAACCCTGACAAAGTAGACAGCATTAAGTCCTTAAGTGTTACTTTTTATTTGTTGTTTATTTGTTGGAAATCCATTAGGGAACCAATTAGCGTGGAGGACTTGGAGGAAAATAACGAGCGAGCGCTGCGCTCGGTGCTGCAGCACACCGCAACGACTCTGTCTGACTGCAGGACTTTTCTTTAGAGCTTATCAAAAATAAATAAATAAATAAAGCTGTATCAAATAAAATAAAACCCTCACCCAGAATGTGTGAAGAAGAAGGGCTGCTGCCAGGACCACAGCGAAGTCAGTTCTCATTGTGGCGAGCGAGGCGAGTCCAAAAGCTGCCTGGACGAGGATGGAACCAGAGAGAGAGACAGACAGGCTCGGTTCGGTATTCTTCCTTCCCGTTGTGTTTAGTTTCCTCCCTCACTTGGTCGGACTGCTTCCTCCTCGCGCTCCGTGAGTGTGCTGCAGCTCTGCCCCGAGTTTTCCCCGGCTCTCTCATCTGCAGGTGAGCGCTCCGCTCAGCACCAAGGCGCAGCCAGCGTCACTCACTCCAACCCCTCCTTTCAGCCGGTGCAGGAAAACTCCACACACACGCACTTAAAGACACACTCGTCGGAGCCGTTTGAATCCCACCACCACACTACTGACGTCTCTCCAAGGGGCTGAGTCCCCCTCTGATGGCGGTCAACCTCGCTTTCCGGCTGTAACTGAAAATGTCTGTGATGCCAAACTCATCCATCCATGAGCATCAGATGCCATCCATCAATCACTGCAGCTTAGGCTCATCATTGGATGCATTGGCTAAGCACACACAAGAACCCAAAATGTGACATATGTTTGCTTTCCCCCTCTTGTGAAAAGTCTACAGTAGTGCACAGACATTAACTGTTTTCTGTAAAAGTCTGCAGCAAAACAACAATAAATGTGGCCTATTTCAGCACACTTTTATGTTGCAATGAACCACTTTAAGTTGCAAGCAAGGCTTCATGCCTTAAAATGTATTTATTGCAGACTATGAAATCAAACATTAAAAAGTTGTCCCAAACTATATCAAATGGTGCAGTTTGAAATAGTTTACTCCAGTGGACTTCCGTATATACTGATATGCTATTCAGAAATGTGGGTTTACACTCAATTGAAACAAAGCACTTTTTCGTGGTAAGGTAGGACCCAAGGCTGCAGAGTCACTTGATGACGCAATGCACGAAGTGATTTTAATAAGAAAAGAACAAAAATGCTGGTGAGGCAGGAAAATACAAAAATGACCAAAACCACAAGGAACATACAGACAGCCAGACAGGGGATGGAACAAACAGACTGACTGCAAAGAAGTGAGGATGAAAAGAATGAACAGGCTCGGTCTGATGAGGTGAGTGGTGACAGCTGAGGTTAATGAATATGAGGAACAGGTGTGAGATGAGGAGCATGACTGAAAGAAGGAGCTTACTGAGGAAAAAGGAATTTGATGGCGCAGAGAAACACTAGGGAACACACGAGATTTCAAAACAGCAGGGAAACACAGAGGACAAACAGCATCAGAACTGAAAAACAGCAAACAGTAAACACCAAAAACACAGATCCTGACACCTTTCTTTTTTTTATCTCAATACAAATTTGAGCATAATTGTGCACCAATACATCAAAAACTGTCTGACTTTTCTATTCCACACAGCTCTTCTACGGACACTGTCATTATTGATCTGTTTTCAGTCAGTTCTGCTATTTTGTGGGTAAATAAACACACGTGGTAATCAGCAGCTGGTTACAAGTTTTGCTGACAAAAGTTTATGGTCACATTACCCATTAATATGAGAGAAAGACTGTGCAAAGCTTTTTTATTGCTTCATGAATTTTGGGGAGTGAGCAGGTTTTATGACATTGCAATTAGTGTCTCTAAATTAAATAGGGGGTATGTATTTGTAAAAAAAAAAAGGAGAAGAAGAAGAACAAAACCAAATGAACAAGAGAAAAATAATCAAAAGCATTTTATAGAAATAGTGAAAAACAAATTAAAATGCTGTTAAATAACATGGCAAAGTTTTTTAAAAACATTTTAATATTTTTTTTTTCTTGTTCATATACCTTTGTTTGAACTTGTTTGCAATGAAGAACCATTAAAACAGCACTATTGTGAGACATACAAGCACACAGTAAGCTTTGAAATCACTCAGAAGATTTTTAAACATTTTGAGTAATTCTAAAAATTGTGACAGGTGTAGGTGCACAATAGTGTACAACTTCCACAGTAGCTTTTTTTAAAAAGTGAATAAATGCATAAAATATTTCCTCTGTCTGTGACAAAGTTTTTTTTTAAAGTTAATTTAGAAGCCATAAGTTCTTTATTCAATAGCTTTTAGAATACTTTTGTTATACAAGTAGTGTGTTACACTTGTTTTTATGTAAAAATATAAATGCCAGCACAGGGCTTAGGTCATTTTATGAGCTTGCCCTACAAGATATTACTTTCCAAACTGAAGACTTACTGAGTCATCTTCTCTTTTTTACTTTTTCTTCTTTTATACAAATCAAACATCATTTTGAGCCTAAGAATATGAGAAATTTTATCAAAAGAAAAGCTGAGCAAATGTCAGTTCAATAGTTGTTTTTTTTTACTTGAACCAAAATGCTTCACATAACCTGAGCTTGGCTCTCTTTCATTGTGCTTTCTTTACCTAAAAATCATCTACTAAATAAAAAGGGTTGACAAAGTCATACTGACTATTTACCTTGGTCTTGTGTGAATGCAGGTCAGTCTGTTACCTACATCTTACTAATAGCAGGAGGTTTGAACAGCGCCTTGCACATAAGGCCTAAACTTGACAAAAAAGAAGAAAAAAAAAGGACAATGGAGTCTGGCCTCTTTCTGGCCTTTTTAGCTATTTCTGTTTTTTATATTGTTCTGTTTCTGACTGGCAGACTAGTTTCTATAGCTGCTTAGTGAAGTCATGGTCTCTTTACACAATAGGACCTTGTATTTTTGTGGGTAACAGCTCAGCCAAGTTCCTCTGTTTGACATCCTTTATTTTTACCACTTGTTTTTAGTCAAACTTTTTAATCTCAAAATGAGCTGCAGCATTTCCCATGGCTCATTTTATTTTATGTTAGTTATTGTTTAATAAGAGACCCCTAAGGTGGCTGACTGTAAGGACTGTAACAGAAGGTGGAAGGTAAAAGCTTTATTTCACAAGACAATGCTTCTGATTCTGATTTTGTTCCAGGTTGGGGAGAATGAAAGAGTTCCAGGACCCCCAAGTAGGACAGATATGACAAGGAGAATAGAGCAGAAGATGGAGAGTGGGCAGGCAGGTGAGCCTAGAACGATGGAGCTGAAAGGTTCTCAGGAGGAGTATGGAGCAACAACGGGTTCTTTGTCATCAAAAAGGATGAGTAATTGCAGCGAGGGAGTCAACAAAGTAGTCACACTGAGAAGTTCTTCAAGAGAAAACACAAGTCAGTAAATCTCAGAAGAATTCTGAGAAAAGGTTCATCACTAGACGTTCCAAAAATATCTTGGACCAAAGATCACTGAGGTGACTTCAAAAGTCCAGCTGTGAGTGAAGTTTCAACTCAAAGCATCCACTTGAACAACTTGGTTCAAGGGAAAGTAACTTAATGTTTCATACAAATTCAGAGTACCAAATGATTTTCTGTAGTTCCACTGCTTAATAAAGTAAAAGTCACTAGAATGCAGCAGTGATTGTCCTTTGATTCATCAAAAAAAAAAAGAAAGAAAAACTGTTCTCAAAAACATTGTTTTTTGTTAAACTTCATTTTTGTAAACACAGCTGATTTTGATATATTTGATTTTTTTTATGCAAACACTGGAAAGTCTCATGTGGATTTGTTTCACAGGGTGATTAAACAACCTTGAACCAGTCAGTGAATAAAAGCTCATTGTTCCCTGCTTTTTTGTTTTTTCTTTTTTTTCACAGTGTAACAGCTGACTTCATCTCAGAGTGCAGTGTCTAAGTACTCACCCTTTTTGGTATTTGTTCCAGCTCCTTCAAAAGTAAAATTGGTGCTACTGGATTACAGTGATCTTTCAAGTCATACCACACATTCTGGGTCAGATTAAGATTTACTGTAAGCTTTGACTTGGTCACTTCAACACTAATAAATCTTCCTGTCTGACCTTGCACAACAGTTGTTTTTTTGGTAAAACTTCTACTAAGTTTCAACTCAATGTAAAACTGAAACAGATTTTCCTCATGAGTTTCCCTGTACTTGGCTCCATCCATCATTCCTTCAGTTATAACCATCTTCTTACAGGCTCACCCTTTTACAGCAGCTCTAAAAGTACTCAGATTACGAGGCAAATTGACTGAAGCTAATGATTAGGCTGTTGAACGTAAGAATATCTAAAACAAACTATAAAGTGAGTAACATAAAGTCTAAAACATCAAAAGATAAATAAGTCCTGCAAACATCTCATAAAAAGCACATCAAAGTTTAGTATAGTCTAACAATATCTTGTCTTTTTAAAAAGAATCATAGGAACAATTTGGAGATAGTCGATTTCTTTCTTGTTCAGATTTGCAGTTGTTGTCCCCCTTTTTTATATCTTTGTCATCAAGTTAACCACAATGTTCTGAAAACATCACTGAAAAAAACTTCAGAGAGCAGCTCTTATCTCCTTGACTATTGTGCCATCAAACAATACCCAACTAATGAATGCAAACAACAGTTTTTTTGTTTTTAATTATAGAGATCCAGGTTATACAATTTACTTGGTTATTTTCCAGAAGTAAACAGATGAAACTGAAAAATGAAACTGAATGAAGGTTTAAAGTCCAGACAAGTATTTTAAAAAGACCAGTATCATGATCTTTTATTGATGATTTTACAGCACCATTCCTCCCAATGCGAACACTGACCTCTTAAAATTCTTATATATATATAGACGTCTTATAGTTGCTTTGAAATATCTGAAGTGATTCTATATCCCCTTATGAGACTTTGCCACAGAGGATCTACAATACAGTATGGCTAAAGGGGAAAAGTTTAGTTTTGCTATTTAAACATGGTTTTCTTGTGCTTTTAGTCTTTTCACATTGCACTGCTGAACTTTCCTTAAACTAAAACCAAGTATTATATTTTTAAAATCCAACTCACCCTTTCCGTAAATTTATGCAGTAACGGAGCATTTATTTGTAGCCATATTTAGATTCATGTTTTTCCAAATAATTATATTAATAAAATGGATTTCCATGTAAAGTCTTTTAAAGGACATCCATGAATCACTCCATCAGGATTTTGCCATGGGAGTCTTGGCATTGTCATCTTGGAATGCCCATTTTGTACAGAAAAAAAAATATAAATAGCAAACCATTCAGTCAGTTGACATTTATAAGCACATGGCATCATTTAACGTAGATCTGACCAACTGATGCAACCCCACATCATAACACTTACTACACAGATTTGTTATGGTATGAATTAGATATAACGGTTACGATGGATCTAGTGCTTGCTAAATAATTTAATAAATCAAACAAGTTTTATTCCTACCACGACCCCTGACAGGCTCCATAAATAAATTTGCATGAGTCATTTAACCCTCCTGAAGTCCTTAAAAGAGAGAGTGAAGAGAGGTGCAGAAACCCTGGTAACTTCGAGTCAATTTGACCCAAAGCCACAGGGGGGTTAAAAATGTTGCTCCCTAAAATTTTTGCGGTATGGAAGAGGAATTTAGATTTATAACATCTAATTTAGCACTGCACTTAAAACACAAGTGCCAAATATTTTCCAATTTATACTAAAATGCCCAACAGCTTTATATAAGTCATCCATAAATCTTAGAAAATGAAGTAAACAATCAAGCTAAGGTACAGAAGGAAAATATTTAACTTAAAAATATATTGTACAAAAGCCCACTTCTGCTGAAAAACAACAAAAAAACTAAAACACTTTACTTCAAACACACAAACACATTTCAGAGAACATGTCTTTAGTGTCTAATTTAGAAGCAAAGACTGCCTGAGATAAACACAAGGACAGCCATTATCTAAATCAGCCCAAGCTACAAAAGCTGCAAGCCATGGGAGCTCTTATTTCTTAAAAAAACAGCATCCATCTGCCGAACTCCCATAGAGCATTGTCACTGTACTGTACACATGGTGCTTTATTATGTCACTTTATATTACTGTATCCAAAATCCTCAAATAAACTCAAGCTGAGGGAGCAGTAAACAGCCAGGAAGTTGGGTCGCGTGGCACTAAAATAAAGTAGGAGAGACAAGCGGCATCGCTCTAAGTTGTCTGTAAGCATATTCTAAGGGGGCCAGTCATCTTGCCTTCCTGATAATGATGCTTTCATTAGCCATTGGGATGCAAGGCATGTCCTGTACACTAAAATCAGCAGGGATCTCTCTGTGTGAGTCTCTCTCCTCCCAGTGAACCGGTTTAGCTGCATTTTGGATTTTCACTTTTGTATTCTTCCCTCCACTTTGAGCCCATTAATGCAAATTACTCTGAGAAAAGAGAGTGAGGGAAAGTGCAAAGGGTAAGAAAAGAACCCACAGAGTGTGGTAGCAATCGTCATAAAATCTATTAAATTATTCTCTCTTCATGTGCCACCAGAGACCTTCTTCTGTGTCTGAATAGTCACTCAAGACATAAAGATTCTCTTATCACCTGCTGGAGTAGCTTGTAGGAAAATATGAATTATCCATTTGTGGAAAATTTGAATTTCATGGAGAATGAGGATATGGTCCCAGATGTTTCTTCAGGATTATGTGACGTGCAGGCTTTTCCTGGTTTGGCCCCGATATCCTGTGGAACTGCACAAGGCAAAGGGTGATGATAGATTCAAAGACCTGTTGACAACTCTGGAACAATGGAACATGCAGGGATCAGGAAGATTCTGGGCTTAGAGCTATACAGACAACTATTGTTTGATTTCCCACCTTTGATGGTAAAACTGTGAGGAATTTAAATATAGCTGAATATTCCTATTGAGTATAGTTCAAACAACAAAAAGCCAGCTGCATAGTGGTCAACTGACTAATGTGAAGCCCCCAGTCTGTGAACTTAATATGACAATTGAATAAAAGTGGGAAAGGGGATGTGGCATTTTGCCATTGTGATTTATTCATTTCCTAAATGAGTAATGCAAATCCTGCAGTCTGTTTAAGAGCCACTTCAAAATCACAGCCACTGTTTCTATAATCTGTAAGCCTACATATATGCAGATTTGTTCAAATACAAGATGAGAGGCCTTTTGAAGCACATTATTTTTGTATATATAAAGAGGAGGCATAGGCATGAAATCTGATATGAACAGTCTGTGGTCTCTGCCATAGTTATCATTAACTTTCAGGTGCAGCTTTCAGTCCTGTGTCTTGCTTTAGATGAGGCTGAGAGCATGGGCCGGTCCGCCAACTGCAAATCATTCTCCATTCTCTTTCATTAGCAGAATGTAAGCACAATGTAGCAGGTGTGGGCAGAGGGAATTTTTGGAAACAGGTGCTTTCATGTGCAGTAAGCAAGATGTATTCACTATAGTCTATGCATGGACAAATGAATGTGAGGGCTACAGTGGAGAGGTGTTAAAATGATTTCTAGGCTGGTGGAATTTTTTGCAGCTTGATGGAGATGCCCCTAAGGCTGATGGGAAGCTTTGATCAGAGTTGGAGGGACATGCCTGTTAAACAAGTTGTACATTTTTTTTGTCTGTCCCTGTGTATTCCTCTCTTTCTCTGTCCCTCTTTGTGGCTCTGTCTGTCTTTTATTTTTGTATAACTTCCTTATTTTCTTACCTTTTCCGTGCCTTTTCCCCTCTGTCTTTCAATACCTGACCTTCTGTTCCTCTTAATGAAACATACACAAACCTGAGGGTCAGAGGACCCATCTTGTGTCTACCATTATCCAGTCCTTTCTAGCTCCTCGGCTGGTTGCTCAGTTCTGCCCACAAAAGACAGGAATGCTGGAAAGATGGCCTGTGGCATTTCATGACACACATCATAACATGAAGAAAGGTACAACACAGTGCAGGGCAATAAAAAGTGAAGACAGCCCAATAGTTCTTGCAATATACATGCGCTAATAAATCATACAAATCCAATCCAAATACTCAGAGGTAAATATGCAGCTATAAATAATAGCCTTACTGCTCCCAGATTTCTGTGGTATTCAGTAAGATATTTCACTTGCACTATAACTTTACAGCAGCGTGTTTATTTCTGAAATCCCTTTCCCGGTGGTTTAGTGCTTCACTTTATGTCTTTTCCAGGGTCGGTTCAGCAAGGGGATTCTCTGACACCGAGCAACAGTAGTGAGTAAATTACTCCATTCAATTATCTGAGCATTTGCTCAATATAAATACCATCTGGGTGCTTGAAACAGATTAGTTTAAGGCCATTGTAAATTATTAAACTATTCCCAGTGAATGAGTCCCCATTCCCCTTTAAATGAGACAGACTTATGGGGTTCATACCAAGCCTCTGGTCGTTTGACTCATTCTGCACCTAAATCACGTCTCCCTAGAGCACTTTGACAGGATTCCCAACAGGAACATGAAAACAAGGCCTGCCATCACTTGACCCTCACCTTTTGCAGCAGCCCAAACAGTTAACCCATTTCCAAGACTAACAGCACTGGCCTAACAAGCATGAGCACTGAAATAGAGAAAATATGCATGAGCTGTAACTCAGAATGGCCTAGCATGACATATTCTCTGTCTGATTTAGATAGATTACTTGAGACCATAATGTATTTAGCAGATACATGCTTTTGCACGTTAGTTCATACTTATTTGACCTCAATCACGTTTTTCCTCTTGCACATAACTCTGAAAGACAACAGACCTACAGCAGAGGATTTCTCATTTATTCCACACACTCCCTGTGGAGGTCCGAATCAAAATGTGAACATATGGCCACACTGCAATGTGCAGACAGTGCTATTCCCTAAACTGCCCTATGCTCAACAGTACACTCAGCAACACTCCCATGCAGTTTTGTCAATATCCCCAAAGCTTTCAGCTCTGTTATAGAGAAGTTTTCCCCATCTTCAAGCCTTTAAAGCATCAGTAACGCATCCCTGCTCAGGGATTCTTACCAGTTTTTTTTTAGACAGCTATTTTAACATAAGCCTTCAAACTAGAAAGAGTTTGGGGATAGAATGGGTCCTCATGGGAACACTCAGAAACAGATTTTTTTAAAAATGCCTACAGGTAAGAAGACCTCTGCTGCAACTTTAGCTGCATGAGCATGAAAGATTTTATACAGCACCGGTATGAACTATAATCAGATAAAACATATAATTGAACAGGTTTTAAAATCAGTTAGGAGGCAAACACACACATACACACTCACACAACACAGTCACTAAATTTTAATGTTTCTATTTTCTATTTCTCAACACTGCTCAAGCATTGTGCAAAATGACTAACCTGGGGAACAAGCAGACATACTTTGGTATGTCTGAGTTTGGTCTGGTGACAGAGGTATCGTTAAATAAAAAGACTTCAGATAAACTATCTTTTACAATGTAAGAGCCAATAGACTCTTCCCATTGAGAGTCCCTGAGATATAGTGATCTACAGCTGGCAAACTGTGAAATAATCATGCTTTCCTCTGGCAGCTGATTCTGTGCTAACTTATTTAATAACACACAAAAGCTAAGCAAAAAATAAAAAACAGTAACTTTTAATTGATAAGTGTTTAATTTATAATGACTGGCATAATAACTTCAGTGTTTTTAAAAAAAGCCAATATTCAGGCAGCTGGAATGAAAGAAAATAAAAACACCAAAATATTGAAACTAGCAATGCTGTAAAAATACAGTTATTTTCCATAATGAAATTCAAGTTTTAGTTTTCATTTTGCATGTGATCTCATTTTTTAATCTATTTTTAACTGGTAAATAAAGGTTGTTTTTACATGTAATGACAATAAATGATATGGTTAAAAAAACGGTTTTATCCAGAATTTAGGATGAGATTACTGGCAATCTGTTTTTCTTTTGTGATTTATTTAAATCTTGCATATTTAAACATTATTTACTGTAATAAAGTGAATCTTCAGTATTAAAAGAATAATTTACCTCTTTAAAACTAGAAAATACTATTTTAAAATTGCCAAGTGGGGTTATAATCACAGTAATTCATTCATCCATATTCTGCAGCAGCTAAATACTGTTTAGGGTCATGAGGAGCTGGTGATGATCTGCAGCAGGCAAAGTTCAAAGTACACCTTCACATGTTCAACACAGAAACACAGAATAATAATAATCACAGATACACTTAAGGGTAATGTAGAATCTCAAATCCATCTAACATGAATGGTTTTGTACTGTAGGAGGAAACCAGAGTGCCTGGAAAAACCCGTGCAGTCACAGGGACAGCATGCAGGGACAGCATGCAAACTCTGCAAGAAAAACAAACAGAATTTTACTTTAAAATATTTGTTTTTAATGTTATTTACACTCTAACTTTCCAATGCTAAGTATATTCTAATGTATTTCACAAAAGCAGGAAAAACATAAATTGAAACATAAAAAGATCAGGATATTTAGAAACTTTTTTTTACAACATGAGACTCTTACCAAAATATTACATCATACTTTTAAAAGTCTGTAAAATTGGAATTTCCCATCTTATTTAAATCAGTTTGGTGCCACTGCCAAATTTATTCATCAGTATTTGTTTTTTTTATTTGATTTCACTGAACAAAACTGCATTATCAGTAAAACAGTTTTTTTATGTTTGAAGACAGACTTACAAACATTAGGGTGTTTCATTTGCCTTTTTGGCTTTCCAAAAGGTTTATTACTATACAAAAACTCCTTACTGTGCTTCTTTTCAGGTCATGGGGCTCAGGTGTCCTCCAGTAAGGTTTCTTCACATAGAGATCCTTCATCCATCATTCCCATCTGGCATAGAAATGAAACACTAAAATAAAGCACTGCTTGGAGCATTTTGGAAAACAAGACGAGACACTTCATCAAACAGCACATCATCAAAATGCACTTTCAAAGAAAAATAACTTCCGGTATCTTACCCCAGACTGTGAGAGCCATTTTTCAGAGACCAAGTATAATGGAAATTATGAAAAGGCAATTTCACCCTTGAGTAGAATTGGGGTGAATGAGTAGAAAAGATTTTAATGTTGGGTTGTAAACACTGAGATACAGGCCTGCAAGTTGTTGACAATTCTCCGGGGTGCACGGTAATGTTTTGTCGCTGTAATTCAACAAGTCAGCAGTTCAGAGAGCAGAATAAAACGTCATCCTAAATCTCCAAACTCCTCTAATTTGACAGAAGATTCCCTCATGTCTTCCACTTATCTTCACTACTTTTAAAACAACAAATTTTCATGTTTTGATTACAATAAAAGCATTGCATTGAGTTTCTTCAAGCTGTGCAACATTTGCAAATGTTTGGAAAAATGACCTTTTTACAAAGTTACTTTAACAAAGCAAGACTTTTCTCCTGTTGCACGATGATAATACATCATGTTCTAGTTTTTTCAGTGTTTGAGGAAACATAAAAATCAATTCAAGGCCATTATGATGATAACATCCTTCAGTGACTCCTGGAAGAATCTGAGTTTCTTGAAATAGATTGACCTTTCATTCATCAATACAGACTGTTTTGCAATCAGCTATTAAAAAAAAAGTCCTAAATCGATTGGGCAATGTGATGTAGAAACTGCAGGAAAAGTTAATCAATCTTAAATCCTCACATTTTATAAAATTTAGTCAACATGTACACATGTTGTGTAAACAAACCATTCATTTGCATGTTTTGTGAAATGACATTATGATTCATCCACAGCTGAAAATGTGGGAAAACATAATTATACTTTGTGACTTCTGCATATTTTGTTCTTTTTGTTTTGGATTGTAAGAACTTTCAGCTCATTTTGTGAGACACAATATGATTCTGTGGCAACTAGCATCATAAAAAAAATGTCCTAGCTTTCATCATTCAAAAATGAAATGTTAAAAAAGCACCACAATTAATCATTTTAATATTCTAGAGTGGAACTCAGGACAGAAATAAATGAATAAATGTGGAGATTTGTTTGAATATTGCTTGCCACCATAGGTGATTTAGCTAAAATAAACAGGTTAAATATATTATAAATATTAGAGTGTGTAACCTTATTTTTTAGTGGCAACTTTTTTTGGGGGGGGGCAGGCAGTGTATGTCATGAACCACTAGGTGGATTTTAATGAAACTTTAAGAAAGTAATCACTGGGTGTACATCTACAATAAATTAACTTTTCTAGTCAGTCCAAATCAAGATGGTCCTCATAGGTAAGCCACCTTAGCCAACATAAAGATGGCTACAACTCAGTCAGTTTTACAAATGTTTACCTGAACGTCGTGTTGAAGTAGCTGAAAGTCGCTTTAAAGGCATACTCTAAGCACTAACAGCTCACACAAGATCTTCCAAGATAATGTGTAAAGTCATTTAATGCACAAGGTTTAACAAGAATTGCTATAATTCCTTCATGTGTCATCACAAGATAATCTTAGTTTAAAACTCTAACATGAAAGGAGTGGGCAATGTGCATTCCTTCAAGAAATAGCCTTTAATTGGAGACTAAAATACACTGGATTGTGTATTTTAAAGATGTTTTACTTGTAAAAAGTAAAACATGTTGCACAATATTTTTGTTTTTTGCTGCAGTCTCGCTGCTAAAAATAAAGCATAGGACAGATAGTTGTCTTTGAATAGGGTTGTATAGGAAAAAGGCAATCCAACTACATATGACAGCTTTATGATTGATCATGAGGCTTCTGCTGTTCTGGTAACACGATCATGGTGAATGGACTGCACTTACTGGTGCTGCATGCGCTACAGTTGACAGAGATACGGTTGTGATTTGATGATAATATTATAAGGGCTGTGTGTCTAGACTCTATATTTCATCTGTAAGACTGAATAATTTTTTTGTGCAGATATTTCTGTGTGGATGTTGCGCATTTTCCCCACGCGTTGATTTTCTCCCTGTACTCAGTCTGCCACCATGTTTTATTAACTGGAGATTCTGCATTGTGCTGGTATGCCTAAGAAACTGAATCAAAGGAGACTGAACTTATCTTTTTTATTATTTTTTTTTAAAAGATCATTTGCTTCTTGGGAAAGCTCCTCAGATGAGCAATGAAATGTTTTCAAGAATCCAAAAAGAAGTCCAGTAACCTTTAATTTAATTTGTTTGGAGATTCTGGATTGAATATAAAGGAAGAGTGTGAACGTGTGCACTGCCCCCCACAAAACACAAAAATAGCTATCTCTTTCAGTTTTACAGATACTGAGCTCAAATTGAGTTTGGTAACAGCTGAGAGTCATCTTTAACAAACAACCTGAATGCTAATAGAAAATCTTCATTTAAAACTCTTGCAATATGCATTAATTCAAGAAATACTATTTCAATTGTGATCTGCAATTGTTTCTCAGATTTTAAGTTGGGTTTTGTTGAAAAGTATTACAATTGAATGCTTTAAGTTTTTTGATTTGTTTTCCTGGCCCAGCATACAGAAAATGCATTCATTTTAATCCAAAACTTTGACAAAAACTCTGACCTATGTCAACAATAAACATACTGAAAAAACAATATTATCCATACAATATAACAATATATAAACAACAACAACAAAATCATTGTAGATTTCAGCAGAATGAGTACATTTAGATAACACACTCATTCAAAATTTTAAAAAGTACACATCAGGCTTGAGAGAAATTTACATTAGAATGCTCTGCTTATATCCAAGTGTGTATATGTGTGTGGGTGTGTTTGTGTGTGTAGATATGATTTCACACATACTGCAGATATGCTGGCATGTATAATGCATGTGGTTAAGTGCAATTTTAGGTCATTGCCAGTGACGCTGCACTTTACAGAATAGAAAACTAAAGAAACTTAGCCTGGTTAGTTGTTTGCCTCGTGTAAAATAAGATTTATTATTAATATTATTATAAAATTGTATAGCCGAAGACCTAAAGTGTTTTTACATACACAAGATACACTCTCACACACATTGTGCTTTATGTATATGAGGAAATTGTAGACATGACTATGGTAGACTTGACCTGGTTACCGTGCCTCTCATTTGTTGACAATCAGAATAAACCCTCAACTCCCCTCCCAACACATACATACACACTCCTGCAGCTCCAACCAGGACACAGTGCGTAAAGGAAATGAGTGAAAATTAGTTGTCAGCTGCAAACCATTATAGGATGAGGTTAAAAACTCTTTTGTGGAGATTTTAGGGATTTTTGTTGGTGCAAGAAGCATCAACCATTTTGCTGTCAAAAAACTTTTTTGTCAAATGAAAGCAGAAAGATAGGTCTGCATAAGGTTGATGCTATGTGTCTTTGTTGTGCTTGTGGTGTGATTAACCTTTTTGGCACCGGTAACTCTGGCTGTACACAGGTCAGAGACATGGTTGGCAGGAAGTGTTGACCCAGCTGGTGTCTGGATTGGTTGGACTTATTACTGCATGGCAGCACACCTGGGAAGTTGAACTTAGGTCAGTTCAACAGTTAATAGCACACTCAGACCCATTTCTTTCTGTATGCTGTCATGTAGTTTTGACTGCTAGTTTGAGTCAAAAGAGCAGGGGTCTGCTACATGCAGCTCTTTGGTCACTCTGCAGTGCCTCTTTATAGCTTTGACCAAAGCCGACATGCAAATATTGATATTTATAACCAATATAAAGGCTGGTTTTAGCAGTTTTCCTGTCAAAATTGATTCAATATGTGAAACTCTTTTGTGACAATATGATACTAATAATACAAGGAGCAAGCCATAGTAGTTTGTTAACCTGCTAGCTTATTTTAAAATCTGCTAGAAGTCACAAGTTGCTAAGTGGAACTTAGCACACATGCTACTCATTACTATATTACAAGTCTATAATAGATTTGCCTTGTAAAACATGTAAAAGTACCAATAAATGTCAACAGTTTGTTACAGTTCTTTATTTCCAGACTGTAATAAACGAGTTTTTTTAAGTATTTATATAAAACCTAATGAGTTGTGTGATAAGTTGTGTGGCTCTTGTCAAACTTTTTTAGTGTAAAAAGGAACAACGATGTAAAACTATCAGTGCTTTCGTCAGTTAGATGGTAATAAAAAGAACAGGAGGCGTGTAAATAGGCCAAGAAGAAAGATTTTGTAAAACATGCTGAATATGTTATACTGTAACTGTTATGACTTATGTGTCACTACCTCATTATTAAGGAATGTATATGCCTGGCTATATTGTTCAGATAATAGGAACTCTTTTCATCAGTAGGTTGATATGTTACTGTGCAATGAAAGTGAAAAACTACAAAAAACAAAACATAGTATACTCATAGTAATATATACAGGAGTTAAACAGATGTAGACCTGGTAGATGTGTTTACAAAAGTTGCAAAAGTGTTTCTACAAGATACAATAGGTCAAAATTATGTTTACCAAAAGGCCTTTAAATTAGCAGAATTTAAATACAAATGCAATTTAAGTTCCCTTCTCAAGCTGCAAATTGTTATGTACAATAATAACCCCTGGCCACATGTTATAGTCTGCCACAGTGTATACACACCCACATACACACACACTTTACCACAACTTGCACAAAAAGGTAAAAAAAAAAAAAGATATTTGCAAGATCAGCATTTATTTACCTTGTATTTTTCAAATAAAAAAACACAAGTTATGCTTAGAATCATGCTTTTCCATAATGGTATCTTCATATGATCCTAGATATTGTGCAAACTATTGTGTGTTTTATACCATAAGACAAGGACATGTTCATACATTAATGTAAATGTATATTTGACTGCATTTTATGTAAGATGTTTTGAAACCTTTGAATAGTGGTTGAGTAATTTTGTTGTCAAAATCGAACCGAATTAGGTTTAGGTGTTTAATTAGTTTGGGGTTTTTTTAAGGTAAAAGAACTTGGATTAGTTTTGTAAATATTATAACAATTTTCATCTAAATCTATAGAGTTGTGCAGTATTCAGGTAATTATGAAAAAAGACAACTGCAGCAGCACTGACTATTTATCTTGTTTTTTATTTTTAACAAAAGACTTAATAGCTTTATGTGTGAAGAAAAAATTACTGAGCATCAAGACCTCACTGTAG
The DNA here is from genome assembly GCF_001649575.2 of Kryptolebias marmoratus. NCBI lineage: Eukaryota > Metazoa > Chordata > Actinopteri > Cyprinodontiformes > Rivulidae > Kryptolebias > Kryptolebias marmoratus. Next base: position 11,852,312 of record NC_051437.1, on the reverse strand, counting down.
ATGCTGAACTCATAAAAATGTATTTCTCATGTCCCATTATTGTATTTATTTATTGGATCTTTTCAAAAAGGCAGCTACAGTATAAGGACCGCACTAGGTCTGAAACAAATTTTCCCAAGAAGAAAATAAGCAGTGTTATGTTGTATATTTATGTCAAATCCTATATCATACTGTATACTTTAACAGGTTTAAATTAAAAAAGAAAAATCTAAGTTATTGCAAAATAAAATATATTGTCTACAGTCAGCCCTCTGAAAATAAATTTTATTTGTTTAAATAGGCAATTTGTAGCTTGGGGGAAAAAGGAGATTAAAAGAATCACTTTACCCCTGCCGCCACCACCATCCACCATTGCTCCCACCTCCTACTTGTAACATTTCTAGAAGCATGATGGTGAAATATGTAATAACAAAAAAATACAGAAGAAAGAAAAGCATTGCACTCACTCACTGCTTATAAAACATCCACTTCTTTGAGGAGTCGTGTTTGGTGCAACAGATGGTTATTGTTTGAAAGGGGAATCTCCTTCCATTGTGACTTCTGGAAAGTTATTACAGGTACTCTCCCTTTTAGGGAGATTAGAACTATGACCACGCAACACATACCCCTCACATATCTTTGCAGCAACTCATGTTGCTTTTTTTCCGAAACTAGCAGCACTCTTATCACTGTCTTTAAATTTTTGTTTGGGTGATGCTGCACACAGAATCTTTGCCCCTTTTTCCCACCTTGTGCACAGCTATTTGATGGCACTGAGAGTGAACGCCTCCAAGCACTTGTGTGGCAGCAATAGCTGAGACCTACTACATCAGTCTGACCAAACATAAGAAGTTCACTGCAGGGTGGTTCATGTGCTGAGCAGGCAAATTCTCATTTCAAGGAAAAAGTCATGTTTTACCTATCCAAACACCAGGCATATTCGCATAGTTCGTGTTCAGACACATTTGGACGTAGGAATGACTGTATTTACACACTGTTTAATGTTTTGTTTTATTCTCAACTTGCTCAGTCTTTTCATGTCCCTTTAAAGAAAATAGATGTTTTTCACGAAAAGGAGCTGAACACAAAATTATTAGAGGTATTAAAAAAGAATAAACAAGATTAGATATGAAAAAGCTTAAACTGATCATTTAAAACAACCTATTCAAAATCCGTTCACGCAATAAAAGAAAACTTAAATGTTCAATGATTTATCCCATACAAACTTTGAATAATTAATGAAGTTGGTCCAAAGAAGACAGAAAAAGCAAATGAAGAATGCTAGATATTAATAATAAACAGATATACAGAGACATACAAAACTGTCATATTCAAGTAAAGTTTTAAGACAATGTAGAAAGCAGCAGTTTTTAATCATCTGTACTTTTGATGCTTCTTCTTACTTTAGTCAAAAGATGAGCTTTTCCTTCGGGCCTTTTTTTCCAAAAGGCAAAAATATACAATAGCTTGTTAAAATGAAAAACAAAATAAAAATGCATGTAAAAAAAACAGTAATTTGCATCATCCTGAGCTTAAGATTGTAAAAAGAATTAAATGTGCAAAACATTTCCAAGGCCAAAAGAATCCAACCTACTTTCATAAGTCATGACACTCATTCAAACAGAATAAAAGTAAGTTTCATCTTAGAGCAAGGCTGTTAACACATGTCTGAAGGTGCAATAAATATTGGCCATTTTACATTCAGATACTTATTCACCCAGAGTTTGAAAAGCCATATACTTTACCCATCAACATGATTTCTGTACCTGTCTCAAGGTCAAATGCTTTGTTCATGTTAGAAAAGTATACAACTTGTGGTATTTTATTAATGCAAAGTAATATATATATATATAAATGCATAAATTATACCTGACCTTGTAGGTAGGATTTTAAAACTAGAATTTCTTAACTCTGAAAAGTTACATTTAATGTCACAAAGACACCTGTAACATTTCATAAACAGGTCATTTACCTTTTACTTGACTTGTGTGCAACACTGATGATTCTTTGTCCCCATTTAAGAAAAAAATATTTGAAAGTTTCTAACATTTGTCAAGTGTTAACCAAAGCGTCTATTATAGAAGAATTCTTTGTTAGAGATAAAGGCTTCTAGCCACGTTCTAGAAAATCTACAGAAATACCTGCTTTTCTGCTTTTTCAAACATAGAAAAATGTATCAAAGTGAAGTTTCAGTAAATGATTTTGGTTAAATTTATGTCAAATAGGTGTCACAATTTAAGCATTAAATGACATATTTTCTGCAATGATTTGTCATTGTGAAATGTGTATAGATACTCTGTGAAACAGTAATGGGCTCCACACAACGTCGCTCCCTCTCAGTTCATTTCCTATGAGATTTGTGTGATGAGGCGACAATCGCTTGCCCTCCTCCAGACGAGCGACTGGCGAAATTGATGCATGTAAAATTTAGAGCTCGTACACGTAGATGTGCACACGCAGGCAGACAATTCGAAATGTTCAGCTTTTGTCGCTGTCACATGGCACTAAAACCAATCAGCGAGGGTTTCATTGGCTGACCAATGAGTGGAGAGTATGCTGCACGCTGCAGTCTGCAACCACTTTCAACAAGAAGGAAAGCATTATTTTAGTTATGTTTGACTTTCCTATATTACATTACATTTCTTGCAGTAAAATCTTCTGATTCTTCATCATTGCCTTATCTGACACAGACTGCTTTGGAAATGTTAGAATCCCGGCAATTTCATAACCAATCAAATTTCTTGGAAACAACCTAATATTAAACCTCTACACTTTTGCATGACACCATTTGTTTTTTGGCATTCAAAGTGCTTTATGATGTAAAGCACTTTGAATGCCTTGCTGCTAAAATGTGCTATACAAATAATAATTATAATATTTTAACAGTATGTGCTCAGCACATATTTTTGAAGCAAAACAAAAGCTGTTCTGTTGAGAAAAAAAACAACAAGCTAAACAAATGATGTCACGCAAAAGTGTAGAAGTTTAGTATTAGCTAATGTATGCCCATACTCTGTACTCTATGACTGATTTCACCGCTGATAAGGTACTAATTACTGATAACAATTTGACACATCACTTCAGAAATGACCAGACTATCCCTTTAAGACTCTTCGGACAAAACAGGTTTGTTGTGTCAAACTGATAATGCTATCTTGATTGATTTGATTCTTGAGAGACAGATGGCAGCAGAAAGGGTGAGTACTGGAGACAGATGGAGTTAAGTGTGGGGGTATTTGAAGTTTGGAATACGTCTTTGAAGCCTGGTAGCTTTGTAACGAGCTTTAAACATTTCCCGACCACAGCAAGACATTAATTTCACGTTAACTTTTAGTTCTAAAACAAATTTTGACAAGTTGCCCCCTTTTTGTTACTCGTTTTATCCTTTTTTTCTGCCTAACACTAACAGAGAAAACCAGATGCTTTGTTTCTCACACGTTTACAGCAACAGCATCACAGTAGGCAGCTGCGTCTGAGCCTCTTGCCGTCACCTCCCCTCCCTGTGACCATAAACAAATACACCATCCCACCTGAGGCACAGCAACCATAAACAGCACCGATCAGAAAACCGGCGCACTCTGAACAAAGTGCTCCTCTTTGACAATCTGTTCTCGTTATAATTACTGCGCCTTGCTCGGGGTCATTAAATATTCATCCTCCATCGACTGGGAGCGCTCCAACTCCAGTGACAGCTCTTTTCACAAAGAGATTGGTAATGCACCATTTTCTTTTGTCTGCCCCTTGTGCTTTCAAACTTTCACCATTGTTACAACAGTTTTGCAACTTTCACTTCATAGTTTCACCGCGTGTTTACCACTGTGAACCATCTCTCCTCTCTCTCGTAAAACACACAGCAACAAAATATTAGAGGGAGCTGAAAATCACTCCTGTCCCGCAGGATTAAGCATGAGAATTACCTAAGCATGGGCACCATTTGGGTTAAATCTATGTGAGGAAGGTGCATTTAATATGAGAAATGGGTCAATTCAATATACTCAGCTTTATTACTCCTGTGTATCTTTAAAAGCAAACCTAACGCCCACCTAATTCCTAATGCCCACAGCACAAACCAGGGAACAGCAAAATATTAAAGGTCAAAGCCATGTTAACAGAATGCACAGTCTAACCTACAAGAACGTGTTCAACAGCTGCACATCCCCTGATCTCTGATGAGCTACAAGAAACATTTTTATCCTGTTTACTAAACCATCAGATGATTCTGTATTTGCACATATTTTTAAACAAAATTAAGTGCACTTAAAACTTTGAATTTATTTTCTTAACTTGATTTATTAACTTGTACAGCAGGTAACAGTAAATTTAAAAATGTGTTATCCAGTCTTAGTGATTAAAAAAGAAATAACAAAGAATAACCAGTCATTAACAATAAAAATATACATACTTTGAAATGTAGTTTTATTACTCCGCTAGTTGTAAGAATTGTTTGAAAATGCCAGGTTACAGGAAATATATATTCACTAATGAAAGTTACAGAAGATGGATAAAAAAAAACATGTTTGCAGGGAGATTTTCTGTTAGCTTGTGAATTAGGCTAAAAGCTCATAAAGCACATACACTCATTATATCAGGTCTGTAGCTTGCTATCATTTAAACGATGGAAGATTGCACCATGCAGAAACAATGGTGTAATCAGGTCTTTCATTATCTTAGTAAAACCTGAGTGTCAGAAATTCCAGCCCCAATTTTTTTAAGTGTCCTGGATTTTGAGACCAGAAGGAAGAAAAAACAAAATCGGATCTAATCCAATCATACATCAACTTCACACCACCTTCAACTAAAGACATTTACAAAAGTTCACTTCAAACACAAGCTTGATTTTGTCTGCATGTCACAAGCAGCATCGGCACACAAATCCCAACAAATAGCAGAATTACTGTTTTTAGTGTCCACCATTACTCTTAAAACGTTTTTGAAAGATACTCACGTTGTGATCAAATATGAGAATCTGAGCACATATTAATTATATTAAGAACTTACATCTATTTTTAAGAGTAAGTCTACTTGTCAGACCAAAAGAAAAGATGTTCCAAGTGTCTTTAAATGTATCTAATTTTTGATTTCTAATTAAAAGTGGGACAGGAGAGAAGAACCGAACAGGAAAAGATGAGAAGGTAGGTGCAACAAACTGATGAAACACTGTAAGATCAAGTGAGAAAAAAAGGAGGCAACAGATAGATGAAAAGCAACCCTTGTTGCACAATAGAAGCAAGAGCTCTGAGATATGAGTTGGTAAAATTAAATTAAATAGGAAAATAAACTGTGTATTTGTGCATACAGTTTAGTGCATGACTTTGTTTGTACTCCTGATAGTGACACTAAAATAATACCAAAGTAAAAGAAGAACTAAGGCTGGTCTCATCTTGTTTTGATTGCATGGTGTCAGAGCCAGTATATAAAAAAGTCACTGGTTAAAACACATATTGTTAGTATGTCTCTTGCAGAACCTGAAAATGAAACAACCGCCACAACAAAACTGTCAGATTTCTCGGCCCGGTTTAGACCCCAATGTTAAGACCCTGATAGGACTCATTCTGCAAAATACATGCCCACACACTTCTGGTCATAACAATTCAGTAACCAAGTACCACAACATTAAAACTATCTGTCTACTACAACCTAGGACAGAAACCTTTCTTTTTTCCCCCCAAGCTTTTTGCAACCGCTGCTCTTTATTGTGTTGCTTCTGTGTGGGGCTTTGGTCACTGTTATAGGCGATAAACATGCCCTCTACTGTCGACTTTGTATTTGTTCATTCACGTTTTAGATGTTTAGAAGCACAATTTCCATTACATGTGGTTGATTGAAATCTGTTTGACTCCCCGAGGAAGGCTTGCAAGCTAAAACGTGCTGAACTTTTACTGGTCAAGATGACCATACAATAAAAATGAAAACATTTGACCCGTTTTTAAACAGAGAATGCCTTGGAGTCTTTTTGACATTTAATTTACCTCAGTGTTTCAAATTATCAACAGGTCTGCTTGTTTTCAGCTCTGCACTGCTGCTGGTAGACAGTTTTGGTCTTTATTGAAATGAGTTGGTTGCACATATGTTTGTAAATTAGCAAAGTTTTTGGAATCTGGCCTGCAGAACTGGACACTCCCACAGGAGCGGTTTCTGAATTGCAATGAGGCACTAATGTACCCTGCATAGTAAATCTACTTCCTTATGCGATGTATTTTAAATCTGTCAGTTTTTAAAGTGATGTATTTCCATAACAGGGCTGACAAGTAATTTAAGAACATACACATGCTTTAAATTGAAATATGCATTAATGATGATGTGCCGCAACATCAGTCACTTGTAGGGGCACATTTGTACAATGAATTTTTTTTAGTCTGCATGCAAGAGAGAATATTTTTCCTTCTAATCTTTTTTTTTTCTTAAAAAGGAACAAAACTTGTTATGTTTCAAAAAAAGAAGGAGAGAAACATATATTTTGGAAAGTACTGCAGTGATTAAAACAGACACTTCATTAGTTAAAGTGCTGTGTTCTCATTCTTTGGTCACTTTAAGTACGTTTCCTGAGGTGCAAAACGAAGGTCTTATCATCAGCTCAAACTTGATATTAAAACTAACAACTCTGACTAAAAAAAAAAATGTAAATGTTCTCAGTTTTTATGTATTCGCATAACAGTAACCTGTCTGTCCCATCTTCTTGGTGCAGCTACCCAAGATACCGGCGTTTTAGCTCCTTTCACTTTGATTTATCTGTTCGGCTGCTAAATAAACATGCGCTAAATGAATTGTCAGAGTTTAGTGGCGATAGCAGTCTTCAACTGGCTGTGAACAGAAAACTACAGATTGCAGCAGCATTCGGTGAAGAGCTCGCCACTCTTCCGGCTGTAATAAATTGCCTGTTTATTACTTTACAGGAAATTAAACAGCGGCTCAGGAAAGGCTGCACGTTCAATTTGAACTCCTGAAGAGAGGAAGCGGTTGAAAGGACCAATAAAGTCCCTCCTAAGGAAAAGTGAGATGATTAGGAAAAGGCTTTGTCTTGATGGCCTTTTTCAGAGTTGCTCTTTCATGTTAATTTTGTTATTAGTGTTTGATCTCACTTAATCGCTGTTTAAAATGAGCCTTTCTGTTTGTGGGGTATTATCAATGGAAATCAACCAGTTTGTGTTTTTCTCTTTTAATTTACTCTTTAGAACACAATGATATTGTTGCTAAAATGATAAAAGTTAAAATGTCTCTGTTGCCAAGTTGTTACATAAAAACGCTTCATTTTAAACATGTTAGGAGCACAATGTGTTGACTCCACACTGACGACAGAAATGAAATGCTTATTTTTTTCTTCAAGGTAATGGAGAGCATGTAAGATGTGCTTTCTCGTGGAGACAGATGGAGGATGAGAGACAGACTCTTTTCAGGAAAAAAAAGCGCAGCAGCAGAGGAACATTTAAGTGAATATTCAAAAGATGTGTGCATCTGATTTTCAAATGAAACAAAGACATAAAAAAATTGTCAGATCTATCTCCTTCCCATATCAGTGTAAGAACATCAGTTTGTCAACAGTTGTGGTAATCACGCGCAGACAGAGGAACAGAGAAGGTGAAAGAGTCAACACGAGACAAAAACATGCAGCTGGAGACTGTCACATCAATATTGAATGTTTTGTTTGTTCTGTGCAGATGTCGGCTGCAGAAAGACATCTGTCTCCAAAATTTGTGTCTTCTTCATCGGCTGCTGTCAGCTTTGGAGTCAGAACCACATGAATGGGAAAGCTTGGGAAGATTTCTTCTTTTTCAGTCTGAGTTTATCTGACTCACTACAATCAAAACGATGCATAAAGCAGAGCTTTCTACAAGACATTGAAAAGACATGAGTTGTGTTCGTTCACACACAAAGACATTTAGATAACTTTACCTTTCGACCCATCATTACGCCTATTTAACAAAACATGTTTCTTGATATCACCATAAATTATGCGGATTCTTCCTTAAATAAACAGATTTGTACTACAGATGCAGATGAAGCTGTTTACCCGGGATAATCACACGGGGAAATAAGTGGCTGTGTTGTGCTAATCATTCTGAGTGCAGCCTTTTAACAAGCAACGCTGCACAGCAGTTTTGCATCACATTATTCAGGCTCCTTGTTCACACACTGCATCCTCTTTGCATCCAGGATATAAGTTGTAGAAACTGGGATGTAGGCAAGTTATTGGCTAAAAATAAATCATTCATTTTAAACCCATCAGATTGCACATCACTTAATATTTTAGCATGACTGCATAAACTGCATTTTCCAAAATCCAACTGTCCTAACCTGACTTCAAAGATAATCTGTGTAGTTATGTAACCACAATGTTCCTTGTAAAATTGAAAGAGAAGAACAGCATTTAGTTAATAGACATGATTGATTTTATTTTTAGCCATGTCTTTACTCACCTTAAGTTCTACCTTAACGCTGTAAATGGATTATTTCACAGTTAACTAATTCCTACATTGTGATAAGTGTGCATACAATTAATATCATTGCCCTTTCTGTATGTCCTTTAGCCCTTCTGTCTCTCCTTGGACTCAGTTTATTTACAATTCACAGCCATCTTTTGTATTTCATTTATTTCCTGTTAATATTCTCTCCAGTTTTTCTCAATTTCCCATTTCTCTTTTCTCTTTCATCCTCCCCTGCTATGATGAGAAAATGATTGCTTATCCACAAAGGGGGATGCTGATCTACTTTGTTACACAGGTGGGAAAAAAAAGGCAGGTTATTCTATCACCACTCTCTCTCTCTTTCGCTCAGCTCCTACGGACCAAAGCCAAAACATAGTTATGATGATGGTTTTGTTATTTTTTTAAAAGATAGAATAACAAGAAAGCCATTTAACATTAATCTGTCTTTCAGGGTGGATGTAGAGCGAGTTCTGTGCGCGCAGGCCCTCAGTAGAGGACGAGAGAATGTAGAATTGAAAAGCTAGTCATGAATAAATATGACACCACATTTTTCCTTCTCCTTATCGAGGTTTCCCAGAGAGAGGTGGAAAAGGAAGCACACTGATTAGTGCAAATGCTGAAGGCTCTCTGAAAGCATATGTCTTGTTGATGATAGGCCACATAACTACATGAAGGCATCATAACAAAGCTGTTGAGAGTTGGCATACCAGCTCATAGCACTGTCTTTATAACAAACTAGCTATTTAGGCCTATGATTCTGCTTATATGTGGCGATAATGCTATAGGACTCAATGAAAACCTAATCTGTTATTTTGACTGCTGGTTTTCCGTCAACATTTTTGAGGTTCGAGGGTTCCTGCAAACCATATCAGAATGTATGTTAGTGTAGGCATCACTCAGTGTGTTTTTCCCTCTTTTCCTTCTTTTAGAGAAGACAGTTCAAACACAGAAGTGCCAGAATGACTTAAACGTGTATCCAGTTTATTTCTTCAAAACAATGCAGCACAATAATCTATCTGCTTGTTGCAATGATGATCTCCTGCTGTGTCAGGAGCTGACTAAACTATATGGGATTGAATCAATTAAAACAGAGGAAGTGCAAAATGACACAGGTGAGCATGTGGAAATGTGCTGACACTGGCAGATGAATTGCTTCAAATAATGATGGTGTTTAATGTTCAGTTGTAGATGGGGAGGAGGACTAATGTGGGCATTTACAGTGCTCCTCTAAGGGTGGTAACACTCATCAGCTCCTCCTGCCTCTTAGCACAACTCCTCAAACACACACTTGCAGGCATTTCCACACACTTCCCTCATGCGCTCTCTGACTGTCCCCCCCCCCCCTTTTTTTTTTTTCATTTCAATCTTTTTTAAAGTGATTGGACAAAAGATCACAGACTGGTGGTGCCTCAAGCCATGGAGGAGCAAAAGAAACTCTGCTTTAAAAGACCGGTCCAGGAGTCAGAACAGGCTGGAAATACTGGTGGTTTTGAAAAATGTACAGAAAACTCATAGGGTCCTCTTTGCATGCGATTATGGAGACAACCAAAATAAGGTATTAGGTTTGCTGGTTACTGTCACCACTGAGTGATGTTAAGTGACTGGTGAACATGGTGTGTAGAGGAGGGATTGGATGAATACCAAGCAGATGAGATGACATCTCCCTTACATCAGTGTCTCTCTGATTGACACACGAGGATGGTGAGGCAGATTCTGTGCATATATTTTTTTTAACTGCAGTCGAAAAACGTGTCAATGTGACTGATTTTATCTGCAGGGGGAAAAAAAACTTTCTACTTGTGGCTTAATGCAGAAAAACATTCCACATGGTCGTTACTTTAAAGCTGGACTATAGCAACATTTTTTATCATCAATATGTCTAAAGAAACTCTTAATACCAGCATATGTTATAAAATTATTAAATGTATATATAACTTTTAATTTTATACTAGATCCAAATGGGTTTTTCTCAAAATACTCATAAATTTAGTCCCTGTTTTTATTATACTCTTGGTTTCATTTCAGGTGAAAAACATTGTGTTGTGTGATTATTTTTCAATTACATTAAAATACTTCATGTCACGTAAAATGAATTTCACTCTCTGTAGCAGGTTTTTATCTGATAAAACGGTATCCAGAGTAAAAGAATCAAACCCATCATTAACTTTTTCAATGCCAAAACATCTGAAGGGGGCTTCCTAAAATTTACTGTCACAAATTTTTGAGAGCGGTGCATTTTAACGAATACAACACTAGACAATGTTGCTCCTCTGTATAAGAGGGTTAATAGTCAGACAAAGTTCGCTTTTAATTGTGACTTCACAATAAAGCCTACTTCAAGAAAGTCGGAAAGAAATAGATGTCTTCTGAAAATAAAGTGTGATAACATGAAGAACACAGCAAAAACAGCTTATTGTTCATTGTTAATATATGAAAACAAAAAAAAAAACAACACTACGTTTAGCAGGGTTTAGATATTCATATTATCTTACATTCTCTTATTAGTTTAGTGTTGTAGTTTTTTTTGTTGTTGTTGTTGTTGTTGTTTTGTCACACCTAACCAGCATTACTACATAACCACATAATCACTATTATCACTCACTGCCATAAAAGACAGGCAGTCGTATAATTACCTGTGTGTGCTTGGGCTTGTTTGGCTGTTTGTTAGCAAAATATCTTTTGAACAACTACACAGACTTAAATGAAACTCTCAGAAATATTAGCTGAATGTACATCTACAACTGGTTATCTTTAGGAGTCACCCATATTTCAAGATAGCCACCAAAGTTGCTGACCCCAGCAAATACAAAAATGGCAACAACAAAAAAAAGTAATTTTTACAGATATTGAGCTAAGATTTGTTGTCTTATTAGCAAAGAGTCACCTCCAACACATACTCCAAGGGCTAACCAATCTTGCAAGATTTACTGAAAAAAACAAACTATAAAAAATAAACCAATTCTCAGAACACATTAAAAACACAGAACAAGAAGGTAACACATTCGAAATCATAAGACAAATTCTACCATGCACAGATGTACAACATAGTGATTAGGGTGTTGTAGACAATGGTAATCATGTCCTTTTTAATTTAAAATGTACATCTACACTTAAAAATATTAAATATAATACATTCCTGGTTAAAGTCTGTAAATGACAATGCTTTATACTCCTTAAGTCTATTTTTAATAGGCTCCAGAAAGAGCTACATGTTTTCATGCAAAAAAAGATAAACAGGTTTTTTAGACAGAGTTTAGTATAAATTATGACATCAAAAGGTTGACCATGTCGGCTTGATAAATACTGAGGGAACAACTGGAGGCGATTTCATTTCTTGATTTTCTTTATTTTATTTTATTTCATTTTTTATTTTCCTTTCTGACCACTTGGTCTACATCCAGCAGGGCACTGGTCTGCCTGCTTATCAGCATAAATACAGAACTGTTGTGTTGATCACAAAAAAACAGATATCTTAAAAGAATTTATTAGGCAAAAATCTACTAAATACATGCTGTCAGTACATTTTGAGCCAACTGTTATTTGATAGTATTTTTGTTGCACTTTTCTTGTACAAAATACAGAATATTTTGACATGTCGATGTCAGTTTAAGGTGATGGGTTTTCTGACAAATGGTCTTCCCTTTAAAGAAGAAATTTGCTACTTTTTTGTTATTTGTTATCATTTTGAGTTGACCAAAGCACTGAAAATAATAAAATTTTTAAAAGATTGGAACAACTTTTTTCAACACCTCCTCATTCCTGTTCTTTGAAGGATCTTTTGTTTTTACCCCCCCTGAAGCCCTAGTCACTAAAGAGAGGAAGAGAAGCTCTTGTAACTTTGGATCAGTTTAACCCAAAGGCCACAGGAGGGTTAACCTGTCCTTGTTTCCAGTACATAACCTCTCAGTGAGACTAGTTCTGTAAATGGCTGTGGTTTGCACTAGTTTGGCATGAATTGAGGGGTCCAACAGTTTAGGCACTAAACACAGCAACAGAAATTTTAAAAAATAAAGAGTAAAAAAAATCAATCACCAATGCAGCAACCCAGATGTCACCAAATTAAACAGACAATAACCCATTAGTTAGGAGATTTGAACAGATGCAAAATCAAATTTTTTGTCTGTTTTTATATTTTTTTTGTCTGATTTTTCAAATTTGAACAATGAAAAATGAACAAACGACTACAACAATTTTCATCAACCAAAGATGCCATCATTTGTTATTCCTGGCACAGTGCGCCCCAGTTACTACTGAACATTTAGTTGCTTTTTGTTTACATGGGTCAGTGCTACAAAAAAGTGTGGTTTAAAACGTGGTTTAAAGAGGTCACTAAAGGTTTAACCTTGTTTTTATTGTCCTGAAGGCAATTTACTTCTGACATCACCATGGTAACTTCCATATGGTTGGTGATTTAATCGTTCAGGAGAAAATAATGATATAGATGAGACATAAAATTATATAAAAAACACCTTGTACTGACCAATCAATACTCTTGGAAAATGATGAAAAACCTTGGCTGTGTGTTGGTGTGTGGATATTGAGAGGGTATTTTCTTTCTCCAACCAAACCCCTGGCTTTCAGTGACAAACATCTGAGATGTACTTCTCTGTTGATCTCAGTAAAAGGAACTGCTTATCTAAAATAGAGCCTGATTCAAGTACTAAAGTATTTGTATCAAGTATCAAGTATTTGTACTTTGTTTTTCTTGACAATATATGTGGTCAAAAAAAACCCAACTTTATTTCCTCTTTATATAAAAAACTCACTTCACTCTAAAAAGATTTCTTTGATATTCTCTCACACTCCTTCATCAGTTTCAGTTTGTCTTAAACCAACAGCTTTAATAGCATGTCCTGTTTTCTTAAGTCAACATGATTCCCTGAGGTCTGTGTCATGATTCAGTCAAAACACAACAGATCTACAGAACCAAAGCCCTCTTCTATGGCCTGTCTATTGACGTTTTTTTCTTTTCATATGATTTTATGGTTTGTAAGGTTATTATTATTAACTGTTCTCACGCTTTTGTTTGTTTATTAGTTTGTTTGATTTTAGTGTTGTATACACATGCTAAAAAGCTTTAGGAAAGCTTTCATGAGGCTGCCATATTGCAGCACAGCTGACATTAAAAATCATGGACAGTAGGTCAACAACAAAGATCGGGAGTGGAGTGTGGCAGCCACTCCAAAACCGATCAATGAAAAATACCTTGTTCAGTATTTTGATCCAATACTTGATTGGGAAATTCCTCATTTTGAACCCCATATTGCACATGGGCATTTTTAAAAAAATCTCCTATAGCAAAATCTTTAGGCTTTATATTTACAAGTTACCCCTCTCATAATGCTTTTATGTTATGAGGCAGAATTCTGCAAGTAGATTTCAAAAATACTTAAACAGATATTAAAATATATAGATAGTTAAGGGCCTCCATTTACATATTATTATTATTTTTGTTTTCCCTGCAACGTTTTACAGTATTCATCACTCATTTCATCATTTCATATGCTCATATTGTAGTCATGAGGTGTTTGCCTGAAAGGACTCGAATCTTGGCAAGTTGGAGGCAGATGGATGATTATCAAAATTTAAAATTTAATAACAAAACTGGAAGAAATTCAAAGCATCAAAACAAGGCAAGATCAGAAGGAACAGGGAATTAAGAAACAAAGACTGAAAGAAACCAAGAAGTTTATATACATGGACAGTGATTTCTGAGTGACCACAAGTGTAATGATTACTAATGAAATCCAGGAGGCATAAGGAGCTGGAAACAAGGATAAGTGAGGACATTCAGTGGTACAACTATAACAAGAAAACAACACAACTCAACTAAAAAGTCAAAACTACATAAACTCACAATAAAATATGAAAAACCCAAATGAAGATTAACACAAAACAAAACTATTACTAAGAACTAAATTATAACAGTTCTATACAAACTGAACATTTATTTCTGCCATTCACAAACTAATACAAACGAAGCCCTCCAGGAATATTTCAGAGTTGAATGTCTTGCTCAAGGACACTTTGACTGAGAGTGTAAGCATCAAACCACCACCCTTCTGGATGGTGGATAAACAGCTGAGCCACAGCTGCCCCAAGCTGAAGTTAAAAAAAGAAAAAAAAATGTTTGAAGGAGAACTAACTCTAATAGTATCATCAATCAATGGACCAATTTGGCCAATGTCCTTACAAATGAATGCATGTTTCTGGGACTTAAAAAAATAATGAAAATATAAATATTCACCTAAACAAAAACCATTAACTTGCCTCGTTCGCCACTAATTCCACTTTTTTAACATTTCTTTTTATTGTTTTTTTTTTTTATTTCCTAACGCTGGAGAGAAAAATGGGATTCACCTGCAGTTACTTGTGCCACTGTGTTCACCAACTAGTTGTTGTCTCTGTTTACAGTTAGAAGCTGGAAAGGTTGTAAAAACAGTTTATTAGAGATGTTTGTGCAGTTACCTGCTGAGGAAAGTGGTGAGACAAATCTAAAGCACTAATGTTGTGGACCATAAAGCAAAACTAATGACTTAAAAGATGCTATTAAGCTCTGCAGTGCTCAGGAGACCTGTAGCGTTTGGTAATCCTTTTCTGTGGGTTTCTCATAAAGAATGAACACTTTTACGTGTGAATAATATTTTTTATGTCAAACAAATTACTATTTAGAGCAAGTTTAAATACACTTGTTCCCAACCGTGTGCGGGCTGCTGCTGATAAATAGATGAAAAACGGAGCTGAACCAAAGAGCAATTCAGGATTCAATTAAAGTCAAAGTGAAAATTTCATGCAAATATTGAAAGTCAAGACATGAGAACAAAAATCACTGACAGAAACACTATATTTTTTTTATTCTTGTCACAATTGCATGAGCTTGCTGGTAACATTAAAGGGACTTGCTAAACTTATACTTTGGTGAGTTGTTAGCTTCCTGCAACATATCTGACATTCAAATTTCAGGGGTGATTTCAGACATCAAACTGTATCCAGATGTTCTTTTTTTTAATACCAACACACAAACTAAAAAATAACAATAATCTTTAGCCTGAAAACATAATAAACACTTACTTATTGTCCAGGAACTCAAATGACAGTGAAAGGATGGCTCGCAAAATGAGGCATCTATCTAGAGTAAGAGCACCTGTTTAACAATTTTTATGTTTGAAGAGAAAAGAAGAAAAGAGAGGACGGGTTCTCTCATGGCTCTTGTGAGAATACCTGGTAAGAGTCAGGAATTATGTGCCTGTCTCAGACTTTTAATGGGCACATTCCCAATTAGAATGACTGCTAATCAGAAGGTAGACATAAAACTACACTGCAGCTTTGTCCCTCTGACACTTTCTCTGTCTTTGTTTCTTCTTTTAGTGAAACCCTGACTTCCTTCTTTACTTTGATCTTAAAGACAACATTCTGACCAGCAATTTTTAATTTATTTTTTGTTAATTACAAACCTAGGTCAAAGTGACACTTATGTTTGCCACGTATTAAGATTTAGGTGTGCACACAAGACTAATGTCACTGTACTTCCTTGTGGTGCGAAGCCTGTGCCCGACGCTCCCGTAATTCCCAACTTAGCTCTTTTCCGTAAAAAAAAAAGGTAATTCTCCTCCGTGACTTGTTTAAGTGTTTACTTAAACAAAATGAAACAGGTACAAAAAATGCAGACAAGCAAAATGACTAGTAAACTGAATAAGCTAAGTAAACGGAGGTCAAAAGACTGTTGGGCTTCACTCCAACATACATACGATCTATATTTTTCATCGCAGTGCCACCCACAGGACAAACATAAAAATGCTAATCTCAAAACCAAGTTCCATACA
This sequence comes from Kryptolebias marmoratus, assembly GCF_001649575.2. Taxonomy (NCBI): domain Eukaryota; kingdom Metazoa; phylum Chordata; class Actinopteri; order Cyprinodontiformes; family Rivulidae; genus Kryptolebias; species Kryptolebias marmoratus. Next base: position 11,836,087 of record NC_051437.1, on the reverse strand, counting down.
AAAGAAAATAACTTAAATTATACATGCAACCATCACAAAACTTAGTTTAGGCTCTTACATCACCGGCCCCTAATTGTTCACATTGTCTTTGGGAAAAATTACGCAAATCATTAGATAAGACGACTAAACTATCTTTATACTATTACTTAAACAATGTGCCCCATTGCAAAATGTCCATAACAAAAAATTATCCATCTTCGGATTCTTGAAGGAGACACAGCTTTGCCACCGGGCGGCAAAGTTCGTTGGTCTTGGTTCTTACTTTAACCTGACGGACAAACCCTTTGCTGTCAGGAAACGTCTCGATTACCCTTCCAAGAGGCCAGGAGTTCCTTGGTGAGGTGTCATCGACAATGAGCACAACATCATTAACATGCAAGTTTCTTCCGGATGTGGGCCATCGCTGTCGCTCTTGGAGTTGAGTGAGGTATTCCTTACACCATCGTTTCCAGAAGACATCAGCAATATACTGAATCTGTCGCCATCTGCGCTTAGCATACTGGTCATCTTTGTTGAACACTCCAGGTGGTAGATCAGGCTTGGCCTTGAGCAAAAGCAGATGATTAGGTGTTAACGCTTCTAAATCATTCAGATCCGAAGATGTTGTTGTTATGGGTCTACTGTTGATAATTGCTTCGGCCTCACACAGTAAAGTGTGAAGCCCATCTTCATCCAACATCTGCTCCTTAACAGTGGTGTTCAGAATCTTTCTCACTGAGCGAATCAGACGCTCCCAGCTTCCTCCAAAGTGGGAACCTGCTGGAGGATTGAAGTACCACTGGACACCCTTTTGTTGCAGCGTCTTCGTGATCTTACTTGCGTTCCATTCTTTGATAGACTTCTTCAACTCCAAATCAGCTGATCGAAAGTTTGTTCCGTTGTCGGAATATAACTCCTTAACTTGCCCTCTTCTTGCCATGAATCTCCTTATAGTATTGAGGCATGCATCCGTATCGAGTGACGGCGCAACTTCCAAATGTATGGCTCGTATGGCGAGTCATGTAAAAATAACACCATATCTTTTTATTTGTCCTCTTCCTCTTTTCAACAGGAATGGTCCAAAATAATCAACCCCTACTCTTGTGAATGGTGGGTCATCGGGTTGGACTCGACATCTTGGCAGATCAGCCATGAGCTGGCTGCTAGGTGTACTATGCAATCTTCTGCACGTGACACACTTAGACAAAAACTTTCGGATGGCTCCATTTGCACCAGGAATCCAAAATCTCTGACGTAATTCAGCCAACATATGGTTCCTCCCAGCGTGACCTGTCTTGTTATGAATGTCTCCTAGCACAAGTTTAGTGATGTGGGAATCTTTAGACAGAATAGCTTGTTGCTTAGAATCATGTGGCAAAGCTGCCCGACTCAACCTTCCTCCAACACGAATGATGCCCTCCTGCAAAAGTGGATTAAGCTTGTATAGTGAGCTGCACCTTTTCACTTTATGATGTTCCTTTAGCGATGCTAAGTCCTCACTAAACTCCTTTCTTTGGCAGTGTTTCACGATTTCTGTTTCGGCTTTCTTTAAATCTTCACAGGTTAACTGCCTTTCTTTGCCAGTTCTTGTGAAAACTGAAGAATTCCTCCTCTTCTTATTAAATCCGTTTTGTTGCTTACGGCTAGCTGTCAGCTCTCTGAGAAGATCTTTCAATTTCAGAAACCATGCAACAGCTCGCTTTAACTTTATCCAAGAGGAGAAATGCTTCATCAGCTGCTCTGTTGCATCCGGCTGTTTTTGAACCATGGTCATGTGTGCTGAAGTGACCCTTTTGACCTCTGGGTCATCCAAGTCAACCATCATAGGATCTGGGTTCCTGGGCCACTGATCTTCAGGGCTGAGTAAGAATCCTGGGCCTGACAGCCAGTTTTTGCATTTCAAAAACATCTCGACACCGAGTCCTCTGGACAGATGATCAGCTGGGTTAAGAGTGCTATTGACATACTTCCATTGCGATGTTTTAGTGTTCTCAATGATTTTTGTGACTCTATTAGCAATAAACGTCTTGAACCTCGCGCTTTCACTATTTAAGTATTTTAGCACTGCTGTGCTATCGGTCCAAAACACAGAGTCCTTAAGCTCCAATTCCAGCCCATTCCTGAGAAGCTTGTCCATTTTAACTGCCACTGTGGCTGCAGTCAGTTCCATTCTTGGAATTGTTGGCGTCTTAACTGGAGCAATCCTTGCCTTTGCCATCATTAAAGCGCATTGAGCTTCCCCTTTGTCATTGCGCATAAGCAGATAACTTGCTGTTCCGTAACCATCCTCACTAGCATCAGCAAAGTGATGCAGCTGGGCAAAGACTGGAGCACCAAACTGTTTTGCTTTAACACATCTGGATACTCCAAAATCCTGAAGAAGCTGCAAACTTTCAGACCACTGTTTAAAACTTTGTACAATGTTCTCTGGGAGAATGTCATCCCATCCATATTTTTCTCTGCACAAACTCTGTAAGATCCTTTTGACAGGCTACACCACAGGAGCAATGAATCCCAAAGGATCAAAGACTGAACTAATCAGGGACAGGAGGCCTCTTCTTGTGTGTGGTTTGTTTTTGATGTTGATTTTGAATTTAAACTGATCAGTTTCAGCACACCATTGAATACCTAATGCCCTCTCCATTGGCAAGTTGTCCTGATTTAAGTCCAAGTCCTGAAAACCTGGAGCCTTTTCCTCTTCGGGAATTGAGTTTAGCAACTTCTTGTTGTTGCTAGACCATTTCGTTAGTCGAAATCCACCCTTTGCCAGCATGCATCTCAAATTGTTGCAAAGAGTCACTGCAGTGTCTTCATCGGCCGTAGATTTAAGACAATCGTCCACATAAAAATTCTTCCTGACTGTCTGTGCCACTTCGTAGCCAAACTCTTTCTCAAAATCTGCTGCACATTTTTGAAGTGCAAATGTTGCAATGCTTGGCGATGAGGTGGCTCCAAAGATGTGAACCAACATCTTATGTTCTACGAGCTCCCGCTTATAATTGCCATCAGGCCACCAGAGAAATCGGAGCAGATTTGTGTCTTCGTTACTGACTTTAACCTGATAGAACATGGCTTCTATGTCAGCCATAAATGCCACTTCCTCCTGTCGAAAGCGCGTAAGCACTCCCAGTAGAGAGCTTGTCAAGTCTGGTCCTTGTAGAAGCTGCTGGTTCAGTGATGTTCCCCGAAAACTCGCAGCACAATCAAAAACAACACGAAGCTTTTGCTTTACAGGATGTCTGACTCCATGGTGAGGCAGATACCAAATTTTTCCATCTGCAGACTCACACTCAGCTTCGTGAAGCTTCACAGCATGTCCCTTTTGAATGAATGCTACATATTCCTCATAAAACTTGGCATCTTTAGAAAACCGTTTTCGTAAATTGAACGCACGTTGCTCTGCAATGCATCGATTGTTTGGCAACGACAGAGACTTGTTTCTCATGGGAAGACAAATGGTATAATGCCCATCAACAAGCACTGAGGACTGTGACACCATCTCGATGAACCTATGATCTTCTTTAGACATTTCTGTGTCTTCACTTTGTCCAATGTCAGGAAAATCCAGTTTAAACTGAAGCTGCCAAAGTTCTTCTAACTTGGCAACAGAGATTCTGTTAGCAGTCACTTCTGTAGGTTTGCTTTCATCCACAAAAGCACTTCCACCTCTGAGCGGTCCATTTATTGTCCACCCCAATCTGGTCCTCACACTATAAGGTCCATTTCCTACACTGCTGATTATCTGCAGTGGTTCCATTGCCTTTGGAACGTTCGCTCCAATGAGCAGGCCAACTTCAGCTTTGATGGTAGGAAGCCTTACATCTTTCAGATGTGGCCAGATGTTAACATCCTCCTGACAAGGAATATTCTCCTTTGCCACTGGAATAGTTTCCTGGGAAAATACTTCTGGAAGCTGTATATACTGGTCACCATCTAGGTTACTTATTTCCAACCCATTTACTACAGAAGTATTCACATAGGCTTCCTTTCCCATTGTACGCAGTAAGATGTTGGTATTACGCCCCGTAATACACAGCTGATTTATGAGTGAGTTTGTGGCGAAAGTGGCAGAACTACCTGGATCCAAAAAGGCATAAGTAGTTACTTCTTCAGTTCCTTTTTGTGACTTAACACGTACCGGAATAATTGACAGAACACAATCTTCCTTACCGGCCCCAGTGACTCCAAAGTTTTCACTCATCTGAACAAGAGCGCTTGATATTGTTTGTCTTTCACAACTTTCCCTTGTTGTTTCCTGTCCCAACTCTTTAGGAGTAATGTGTAACAGTGTAGGATGCAGCCGTGAACATTCTTGACACTGAGCCTTTTCCTTGCAGCCATTACTCATGTGACCATGTCTTAGACAACCAAAGCATAATCCCTTGCTTTTCAGGAAATCTATCTTCTCTGCATGTGTTTTACTCTTCAGTTTTCTGCATGACGAAAGAGTGTGTTGTTCTCCTTTACAAAATCCACAAGGTTTGCTCTTTGCATCTAGATGAGGTGTCTGTGTTCTTTGTCTTTCCGGCTTGCAGCTGTCTGTATCATCTCTATTTTCAACTTTAGGAACAGAAACAGTTGTAGTGAACACCCTTTTTGGTTGAGTCGTTTGTGGACGCTGCTCCTTTAACTTCTGTTTTGCAGGTTCCTTTGCGCTTGTTGAATCCTTAATATTTCCATATAGAGGATGAAGCATGTACTTAACCTGCTTATTTACAAAATCGACAAAATCTTTAAATTTTACTCTTTTCCTTGTGTTTTCTTGCAAGTCACAAGCCTTCTTTCTCCATGTTTCTCTGAGCTTATACGGAAGTTTGTTAACCAGAGCCTTAATATTAGTCGTGTTATCCAAATCTTCCATGTAGCTAATATCTGCCATGGCATTGCAGCAGCTTGTCAAAAACAAAGCAAAGGATTGCAGAGCAGTACCATCTTCTGGCTTGATAGTCTGCCAGCTCAACACTTCACTGATATATGCTTCAGCTATTCTGTAGTCGTCACCGAAGAAGTCCTTCAGCATCTGCCTAGCATGAGCGTAACCTACTGACGGTTCCATGTGAAGGCAGCTTTTTACAAGTTCATGTGGTTGTCCTGCTGTGTACTGCAACAAAAACTGAAGACGATCTGAATTACTGTCAGTACGACCTTCAATTCCATGCTCTATAGCTCTGATGAAGGATTTGTACTCCAACGGATCTCCTTTGAATATTGGAATCGTGAGGTCAGGCAACAGTGATGCTTTGTGATTCTTTACAAGATACTCGGTTACAGTAGCTTGCTGAGAAACTGCCTTGCAAAGACTGTCTATCACTAGCCCATCATTGGGGGTGGTGTTCATAGCGTGTGGAGAACTGGGTGCTTTCATGGGTGGAACACCATGGCCCATAGTGTGTGAGGGTAAAACACTATGCAGCGGTTGTGATACGTTGGCATGTGATTTTGTTTTACTCCCACTTTCGTCTGTTCTTATAATACTTTTAACTTCTTGAGTGCCTTCATATTTTTGCAAAACTTCCATTTTTGCATCCGCCTCAGCCAAAGCAGTGTGCATTTCATGCATCTCCTTTTTAGCCTTTATAGACGCTTCCACTCTTTGCTGTTCAGCTTCAAATTCTGCTTCTCGTACTTTTTCTTGAGCTAGTCTAAATTTTTTCTGCGCTTGCCAATCTGCTTCTTCCCGTTCAATTGCCAACTTTGCCTGCAAAGCTGCTGCCTTAGCCTGTAATGATGCACGCTCCATTTCTGCCTTCATCCTGACGGATGAAGAGGTGGAAAAAACGCTACCTCTTTGTGATCCGTGTCTGCTGTGTCTCGTAGACCTTGATAATGCTGACCTACTGTCTTCAGGTATCACCTGTTCATCACACGTTTCAGCGAGTTCAACCCGTTTTAAAACCTCTTTCATCCAATCCTCACATTTCCAGAAAAACGTATTGATTGTCTCCATCTTAGGATCAAACCAATTCCTTTGATCATCCAAAAAATCCTCCTCAGTCATGTACTGTCTTAAACCTGCATTTAAGTCCGAAAACTCCTGTTGCAGTTTACTGAAATCAACACAGAGGTTATTTTTAACCGCATCTGCATTTCCATCATCCTCCATTAACTGCTCAATTTTTCGTTTCATGGTAGTTAACTGGGATAATTTGTATCTACGAGCTTGGATTTGTTTGGTTATGCGCTCTTCTACAGCCTTTTCAGTCATTTTTACTGTCCGTTTTCCAATATCCTGTTCATCCATACGAGCAAACTGTCCACACGTTGTTAAAGTCAAAAATCCACTGCGCCTGTCGGCACTTAGCAATTAGCTCACAATTCGGCGATTGTAGCTAACAGCTATCCATAAACAAAGGCTAGTCTCACTTACAGCTTTCCGTTCTCCTTCCTTCCAGGCATCATTCTTGCTTCCAAAACGTCCAATCTGTCTGTTTAGAGTCCAGAATCCATGTGAAGCAAGTCTTTTGACGAAAAAATGTACGTCCTTGTGGTGCGAAGCCTGTGCCCGACGCTCCCGTAATTCCCAACTTAGCTCTTTTCCGTAAAAAAAAAAGGTAATTCTCCTCCGTGACTTGTGTTTAAGTGTTTACTTAAACAAAATGAAACAGGTACAAAAAATGCAGACAAGCAAAATGACTAGTAAACTGAATAAGCTAAGTAAACGGAGGTCAAAAGACTGTTGGGCTTCACTCCAACATGCATACGATCTATATTTTTCATCGCAGCGCCACCCACAGGACAAACATAAAAATGCTAATCTCAAACCAAGTTCCATACAAAAGAAAATAACTTAAATTATACATGTAACCATCACAAAACTTAGTTTAGGCTCTTACATCACCGGCCCCTAATTGTTCACATTGTCTTTGGGAAAAATTAAGCAAATCATTAGATAAGACGACTAAACTATCTTTATACTATTACTTAAACAATGTGCCCCATTGCAAAATGTCCATAACAAAAAATTATCCATCTTCAGATTCTTGAAGGAGACACAGCTTTGCCACCGGGCGGCAAAGTTCGTTGGTCTTGGTTCTTACTTTAACCTGACGGACAAACCCTTTGCTGTCAGGAAACGTCTCGATTACCCTTCCAAGAGGCCAGGAGTTCCTTGGTGAGGTGTCATCGACAATGAGCACAACATCATTAACATGCAAGTTTCTTCCGGATGTGGGCCATCGCTGTCGCTCTTGGAGTTGAGTGAGGTATTCCTTACACCATCGTTTCCAGAAGACATCAGCAATATACTGAATCTGTCGCCATCTGCGCTTAGCATACTGGTCATCTTTGTTGAACACTCCAGGTGGTAGATCAGGCTTGGCCTTGAGCAAAAGCAGATGATTAGGTGTTAACGCTTCTAAATCATTCAGATCCGAAGATGTTGTTGTTATGGGTCTACTGTTGATAATTGCTTCGGCCTCACACAGTAAAGTGTGAAGCCCATCTTCATCCAACATCTGCTCCTTAACAGTGGTGTTCAGAATCTTTCTCACTGAGCGAATCAGACGCTCCCAGCTTCCTCCAAAGTGGGAACCTGCTGGAGGATTGAAGTACCACTGGACACCCTTTTGTTGCAGCGTCTTCGTGATCTTACTTGCGTTCCATTCTTTGATAGACTTCTTCAACTCCAAATCAGCTGATCGAAAGTTTGTTCCGTTGTCGGAATATAACTCCTTAACTTGCCCTCTTCTTGCCATGAATCTCCTTATAGTATTGAGGCATGCATCCGTATCGAGTGACGGCGCAACTTCCAAATGTATGGCTCGTATGGCGAGTCATGTAAAAATAACACCATATCTTTTTATTTGTCCTCTTCCTCTTTTCAACAGGAATGGTCCAAAATAATCAACCCCTACTCTTGTGAATGGTGGGTCATCGGGTTGGACTCGACATCTTGGCAGATCAGCCATGAGCTGGCTGCTAGGTGTACTATGCAATCTTCTGCACGTGACACACTTAGACAAAAACTTTCGGATGGCTCCATTTGCACCAGGAATCCAAAATCTCTGACGTAATTCAGCCAACATATGGTTCCTCCCAGCGTGACCTGTCTTGTTATGAATGTCTCCTAGCACAAGTTTAGTGATGTGGGAATCTTTAGACAGAATAGCTTGTTGCTTAGAATCATGTGGCAAAGCTGCCCGACTCAACCTTCCTCCAACACGAATGATGCCCTCCTGCAAAAGTGGATTAAGCTTGTATAGTGAGCTGCACCTTTTCACTTTATGATGTTCCTTTAGCGATGCTAAGTCCTCACTAAACTCCTTTCTTTGGCAGTGTTTCACGATTTCTGTTTCGGCTTTCTTTAAATCTTCACAGGTTAACTGCCTTTCTTTGCCAGTTCTTGTGAAAACTGAAGAATTCCTCCTCTTCTTATTAAATCCGTTTTGTTGCTTACGGCTAGCTGTCAGCTCTCTGAGAAGATCTTTCAATTTCAGAAACCATGCAACAGCTCGCTTTAACTTTATCCAAGAGGAGAAATGCTTCATCAGCTGCTCTGTTGCATCCGGCTGTTTTTGAACCATGGTCATGTGTGCTGAAGTGACCCTTTTGACCTCTGGGTCATCCAAGTCAACCATCATAGGATCTGGGTTCCTGGGCCACTGATCTTCAGGGCTGAGTAAGAATCCTGGGCCTGACAGCCAGTTTTTGCATTTCAAAAACATCTCGACACCGAGTCCTCTGGACAGATGATCAGCTGGGTTAAGAGTGCTATTGACATACTTCCATTGCGATGTTTTAGTGTTCTCAATGATTTTTGTGACTCTATTAGCAATAAACGTCTTGAACCTCGCGCTTTCACTATTTAAGTATTTTAGCACTGCTGTGCTATCGGTCCAAAACACAGAGTCCTTAAGCTCCAATTCCAGCCCATTCCTGAGAAGCTTGTCCATTTTAACTGCCACTGTGGCTGCAGTCAGTTCCATTCTTGGAATTGTTGGCGTCTTAACTGGAGCAATCCTTGCCTTTGCCATCATTAAAGCGCATTGAGCTTCCCCTTTGTCATTGCGCATAAGCAGATAACTTGCTGTTCCGTAACCATCCTCACTAGCATCAGCAAAGTGATGCAGCTGGGCAAAGACTGGAGCACCAAACTGTTTTGCTTTAACACATCTGGATACTCCAAAATCCTGAAGAAGCTGCAAACTTTCAGACCACTGTTTAAAACTTTGTACAATGTTCTCTGGGAGAATGTCATCCCATCCATATTTTTCTCTGCACAAACTCTGTAAGATCCTTTTGACAGGCTACACCACAGGAGCAATGAATCCCAAAGGATCAAAGACTGAACTAATCAGGGACAGGAGGCCTCTTCTTGTGTGTGGTTTGTTTTTGATGTTGATTTTGAATTTAAACTGATCAGTTTCAGCACACCATTGAATACCTAATGCCCTCTCCATTGGCAAGTTGTCCTGATTTAAGTCCAAGTCCTGAAAACCTGGAGCCTTTTCCTCTTCGGGAATTGAGTTTAGCAACTTCTTGTTGTTGCTAGACCATTTCGTTAGTCGAAATCCACCCTTTGCCAGCATGCATCTCAAATTGTTGCAAAGAGTCACTGCAGTGTCTTCATCGGCCGTAGATTTAAGACAATCGTCCACATAAAAATTCTTCCTGACTGTCTGTGCCACTTCGTAGCCAAACTCTTTCTCAAAATCTGCTGCACATTTTTGAAGTGCAAATGTTGCAATGCTTGGCGATGAGGTGGCTCCAAAGATGTGAACCAACATCTTATGTTCTACGAGCTCCCGCTTATAATTGCCATCAGGCCACCAGAGAAATCGGAGCAGATTTGTGTCTTCGTTACTGACTTTAACCTGATAGAACATGGCTTCTATGTCAGCCATAAATGCCACTTCCTCCTGTCGAAAGCGCGTAAGCACTCCCAGTAGAGAGCTTGTCAAGTCTGGTCCTTGTAGAAGCTGCTGGTTCAGTGATGTTCCCCGAAAACTCGCAGCACAATCAAAAACAACACGAAGCTTTTGCTTTACAGGATGTCTGACTCCATGGTGAGGCAGATACCAAATTTTTCCATCTGCAGACTCACACTCAGCTTCGTGAAGCTTCACAGCATGTCCCTTTTGAATGAATGCTACATATTCCTCATAAAACTTGGCATCTTTAGAAAACCGTTTTCGTAAATTGAACGCACGTTGCTCTGCAATGCATCGATTGTTTGGCAACGACAGAGACTTGTTTCTCATGGGAAGACAAATGGTATAATGCCCATCAACAAGCACTGAGGACTGTGACACCATCTCGATGAACCTATGATCTTCTTTAGACATTTCTGTGTCTTCACTTTGTCCAATGTCAGGAAAATCCAGTTTAAACTGAAGCTGCCAAAGTTCTTCTAACTTGGCAACAGAGATTCTGTTAGCAGTCACTTCTGTAGGTTTGCTTTCATCCACAAAAGCACTTCCACCTCTGAGCGGTCCATTTATTGTCCACCCCAATCTGGTCCTCACACTATAAGGTCCATTTCCTACACTGCTGATTATCTGCAGTGGTTCCATTGCCTTTGGAACGTTCGCTCCAATGAGCAGGCCAACTTCAGCTTTGATGGTAGGAAGCCTTACATCTTTCAGATGTGGCCAGATGTTAACATCCTCCTGACAAGGAATATTCTCCTTTGCCACTGGAATAGTTTCCTGGGAAAATACTTCTGGAAGCTGTATATACTGGTCACCATCTAGGTTACTTATTTCCAACCCATTTACTACAGAAGTATTCACATAGGCTTCCTTTCCCATTGTACGCAGTAAGATGTTGGTATTACGCCCCGTAATACACAGCTGATTTATGAGTGAGTTTGTGGCGAAAGTGGCAGAACTACCTGGATCCAAAAAGGCATAAGTAGTTACTTCTTCAGTTCCTTTTTGTGACTTAACACGTACCGGAATAATTGACAGAACACAATCTTCCTTACCGGCCCCAGTGACTCCAAAGTTTTCACTCATCTGAACAAGAGCGCTTGATATTGTTTGTCTTTCACAACTTTCCCTTGTTGTTTCCTGTCCCAACTCTTTAGGAGTAATGTGTAACAGTGTAGGATGCAGCCGTGAACATTCTTGACACTGAGCCTTTTCCTTGCAGCCATTACTCATGTGACCATGTCTTAGACAACCAAAGCATAATCCCTTGCTTTTCAGGAAATCTATCTTCTCTGCATGTGTTTTACTCTTCAGTTTTCTGCATGACGAAAGAGTGTGTTGTTCTCCTTTACAAAATCCACAAGGTTTGCTCTTTGCATCTAGATGAGGTGTCTGTGTTCTTTGTCTTTCCGGCTTGCAGCTGTCTGTATCATCTCTATTTTCAACTTTAGGAACAGAAACAGTTGTAGTGAACACCCTTTTTGGTTGAGTCGTTTGTGGACGCTGCTCCTTTAACTTCTGTTTTGCAGGTTCCTTTGCGCTTGTTGAATCCTTAATATTTCCATATAGAGGATGAAGCATGTACTTAACCTGCTTATTTACAAAATCGACAAAATCTTTAAATTTTACTCTTTTCCTTGTGTTTTCTTGCAAGTCACAAGCCTTCTTTCTCCATGTTTCTCTGAGCTTATACGGAAGTTTGTTAACCAGAGCCTTAATATTAGTCGTGTTATCCAAATCTTCCATGTAGCTAATATCTGCCATGGCATTGCAGCAGCTTGTCAAAAACAAAGCAAAGGATTGCAGAGCAGTACCATCTTCTGGCTTGATAGTCTGCCAGCTCAACACTTCACTGATATATGCTTCAGCTATTCTGTAGTCGTCACCGAAGAAGTCCTTCAGCATCTGCCTAGCATGAGCGTAACCTACTGACGGTTCCATGTGAAGGCAGCTTTTTACAAGTTCATGTGGTTGTCCTGCTGTGTACTGCAACAAAAACTGAAGACGATCTGAATTACTGTCAGTACGACCTTCAATTCCATGCTCTATAGCTCTGATGAAGGATTTGTACTCCAACGGATCTCCTTTGAATATTGGAATCGTGAGGTCAGGCAACAGTGATGCTTTGTGATTCTTTACAAGATACTCGGTTACAGTAGCTTGCTGAGAAACTGCCTTGCAAAGACTGTCTATCACTAGCCCATCATTGGGGGTGGTGTTCATAGCGTGTGGAGAACTGGGTGCTTTCATGGGTGGAACACCATGGCCCATAGTGTGTGAGGGTAAAACACTATGCAGCGGTTGTGATACGTTGGCATGTGATTTTGTTTTACTCCCACTTTCGTCTGTTCTTATAATACTTTTAACTTCTTGAGTGCCTTCATATTTTTGCAAAACTTCCATTTTTGCATCCGCCTCAGCCAAAGCAGTGTGCATTTCATGCATCTCCTTTTTAGCCTTTATAGACGCTTCCACTCTTTGCTGTTCAGCTTCAAATTCTGCTTCTCGTACTTTTTCTTGAGCTAGTCTAAATTTTTTCTGCGCTTGCCAATCTGCTTCTTCCCGTTCAATTGCCAACTTTGCCTGCAAAGCTGCTGCCTTAGCCTGTAATGATGCACGCTCCATTTCTGCCTTCATCCTGACGGATGAAGAGGTGGAAAAAACGCTACCTCTTTGTGATCCGTGTCTGCTGTGTCTCGTAGACCTTGATAATGCTGACCTACTGTCTTCAGGTATCACCTGTTCATCACACGTTTCAGCGAGTTCAACCCGTTTTAAAACCTCTTTCATCCAATCCTCACATTTCCAGAAAAACGTATTGATTGTCTCCATCTTAGGATCAAACCAATTCCTTTGATCATCCAAAAAATCCTCCTCAGTCATGTACTGTCTTAAACCTGCATTTAAGTCCGAAAACTCCTGTTGCAGTTTACTGAAATCAACACAGAGGTTATTTTTAACCGCATCTGCATTTCCATCATCCTCCATTAACTGCTCAATTTTTCGTTTCATGGTAGTTAACTGGGATAATTTGTATCTACGAGCTTGGATTTGTTTGGTTATGCGCTCTTCTACAGCCTTTTCAGTCATTTTTACTGTCCGTTTTCCAATATCCTGTTCATCCATACGAGCAAACTGTCCACACGTTGTTAAAGTCAAAAATCCACTGCGCCTGTCGGCACTTAGCAATTAGCTCACAATTCGGCGATTGTAGCTAACAGCTATCCATAAACAAAGGCTAGTCTCACTTACAGCTTTCCGTTCTCCTTCCTTCCAGGCATCATTCTTGCTTCCAAAACGTCCAATCTGTCTGTTTAGAGTCCAGAATCCATGTGAAGCAAGTCTTTTGACGAAAAAATGTACGTCCTTGTGGTGCGAAGCCTGTGCCCGACGCTCCCGTAATTCCCAACTTAGCTCTTTTCCGTAAAAAAAAAAGGTAATTCTCCTCCGTGACTTGTGTTTAAGTGTTTACTTAAACAAAATGAAACAGGTACAAAAAATGCAGACAAGCAAAATGACTAGTAAACTGAATAAGCTAAGTAAACGGAGGTCAAAAGACTGTTGCGCTTCACTCCAACATGCATACGATCTATATTTTTCATCGCAGCGCCACCCACAGGACAAACATAAAAATGCTAATCTCAAAACCAAGTTCCATACAAAAGAAAATAACTTAAATTATACATGTAACCATCACAAAACTTAGTTTAGGCTCTTACAGTCACTGTGGTGGTTTGTCCAAACACTAAAACTAAATTTGCATTTGCTAATACTTGTTCTGACTGTTACCCTCATAGTCTAAATTTTCTTTAAAGGAATTTATTTTAGTACTCTAAAACTTGAACAGAAATGTTCAGATTTTAAAGAGGTGATCTGTTAGATCTTGGAATCAACCACAGTCTAAATGGCTGCCACAGCCAACTATTATTATGAAACACAAAAATGGCTATTACTCAGTCAATTTTACAATTTAATTGAGCCAAACCTTTGTGTGGTAGTATCTTAGAGTCAGTCGCAACACAGAGTGCTACAGTTTGTGCAACATCTTTGTCAAAAACTTTGGTATTAACTGTAGACACTGTCAGCCTGTTAGCAAAATATCTCATGAACCAGTGGACAGATTTTGGTGAAATTTAGAAAGTAATCATTGGCTGTAAACCTACAACTCATTAACAGTTGGAATTAACCCAATTCAAGACTACCACAGCAAATCAACCTTAGTCAACACAAAAATGTCTGTAACTCAGCCAGTTTTACAGATATTGGTGAGGGTAGTAGCTTAGAGTCATCCTCAACACATTTTCTGAGTGCTAGCACATCTTGAAAGAGCTCACAACATCAGACAAGATCATGTATAACATCATTTTCAAGGTTTGACCAAAACAGCAATAACAATGTTTCTTCTCAACTTAAGATGTAGTCTAAAATTGGCATGAAAGGCAGCGGGCAACATGCATTCAGTCAAAAAGTGTTTGGTCTTCAATTTTGTTTAGTTACATGAGCAGGATTTGAATGTTTAGCCCCTTGTGTACAGAATTACATAAAACATGTATAGTCAACTTGGAAAAAAATACCATCATCAAGTCATTCTGCCATCCACAGCATGGAATTAGGTCTGACTTGCTCAAATATAATAAGTTATTAGTTTAAAATTGTGGCAGCTTTAAAAAATAACATTGCGTTTAATTTTTGTGTGATATTATTTTTGTTTTTTATTACTTGGATCTTAATTTGCAAGTATGTTATGCAATCAAAATTGTCAAACTCTGGAGGCCACTGGTAGGGTAAAATCTTTCAGTCAGAGCAGGCAGCTTGTTGTTATTTTGTGCAATTATGCAAATCAGATGTTACATTTTAAACAGCATCATTTGTAAGGATGGAAAATATGCTGCCCAGTAATGACTTTTAATTGCCACATTGCTCAAACTTAAATTTCTGTCACAGACTAAAAAAATGCTAATTAATGTTACAAATATGGTTGTCTTATACTGCCTCACCTTACTAGACCACTATTAGATGAGATAATGCACAGTGCATCAATGTTGTACACAACACATAAAGATCTGTGACTATGTTCTCTTTTAAGCTCTGAATATGAAGTACCATCTGAGTTTTAGTAATCTGTTTATTCAGCTGAGCAGCCAATCACTAACTAAACATGCTGCAGAAAAAGAAAAAAAAAAAGCTTAGCAATCCTTAAAAAATAAATTTTGCCTTCCATCTTTCATGCCATGGTTTTGGACAATATCTTCTTATATTGAGAAATGAAGAAGTTGTTATTGTTTTGAAAAAACATTGAAAAAACAAATGTTAGATTGCAAAATGTCACACTCAGAGTATGTATTGTGAAAGACTATCAGCTCCTACTACATCAGACTTTAGCGCAATATCTGTAAAACTGACTGAACTACAGCTACTTTTGTGTTGGTTAAAGTTATTTAGCTTTGGCAGCCATCTTAAATTAGGTTGACAAAAGTTAATCAGTTGTACATGCATGTCCAGTGAGTAGTTTCTAGGAGTTTCATTAAAATCTATTTAATAGTTCATGCGATATTTTGCTAACCGAAAAACAGAGTTGACTCCAGCAGTTACTGCTAAATTTTTAAGCAAAGCTCTTGGACAATGAGTAGCACTTGGAGTGTATGTTGTCAATGGCTTGCAGCTTGAAACAGAACAAATATTAGCACAATATCTGTAAAACTGGCAGAATTGTGGTCATTTTGTGCTTTCTAAAATCAGTTGGCTGTGATGGCCATCTTGGATGTGGTTGGCTCCAAGAGTTAATCACTCAGATGTAAATCCAATGGTGGTTTCTTCGGTGTTTTGTTAAAATCCATCAAGTGGCTCATAAGAAACAGACAAGCAGAGTTCACTTCAAAACATTAATGTTGAAGTTTTAGACAAAGATCTTGCTCAATCATTTAGCACTCAAACTATGTGTTGGGGATCATTTTCAGCTACTACAACACCAAAGTTTATGTCATTATCTGTAAAATTGAAAAGCTTTACTATTTTTGTGTTTTATGGGTAATTTTGAATCAAGTTGACTTCAAAGGTTAGTAAATTCTGGATGTACATCCAACAATTACTTTCTGCCAGTCTCATTAAAATCCGTCCACTGGTTTTGGAGACATTTTGGTAGCAGACACAAACTTGCACACACTCAAATACAGACAAAAACCTTATCATCTGCCTTTGCCTTTAGGCATTAATAACAAAGCAAGAAAGAAAAAACAAAACAAGGGTCTTGAATTTCAAGACTTCAAATGTCTTCACACAACAGTTTTTGCTGACTTTGTTATCTAACAAAAAATTGACTCGTGGCTCCTGTGTAAATGAGATGGAGTTGTGGAGAGGGAGAAAGATTTGCTGTCTAAGAGAAACTGGATACTGTTTGAACGAAGCTGAAGCTATTGGGTGCATCTGGGAAAATGGGATGACATTACTAAGTGCTGAGTGACTTGAACAACTCTTGTCCTAAGGCCTGCTCAGACGGATTTCTGCTGCACAGTGGTCTGAAGAGATTGGACAAGAGAGACACTTTTTTTCTACAGTCAAAAGGTCTGTGTGTCAACAATATCAAAATAAACATCAAAATGACAGGAAAATGTTGCAGTGGAATGATGTATTTCTGACCTCAAGGAAAGAAAAATGTCTATTAGATGGATTTTGGAAGCCAGAGAAAGACGATATTAATATCCCAACTTGAAAGAAAAAGGTTACAGACCTGAAAAATCTAATAAGTTCAACAACTGTGTCAGAGAATAACCCTTCGAAAGAAAGGAGTGGAACATAATTATAGAAAAGTCAATAAAAGTGTCTGATGTCTAATAAGCCAGAAAAAAAAATTCACCATTGAAAAGTTTTTTTTAACTTCTTTTTCTGTCTCAGAATGTACATTTAGAAGCCAAACATTTAATTGTTTTGAGACTTATTATCAAGTCATTTTAAAGGAAGATAAAATGAACCAGAATAAATTAAATGTCATATTGACATGCTCACAACATATTCTTCTGATTGCTCATACTAACATATAAACCGTCATAAAAAACTGTGCATACCTTAACTTAACAAAAACTGGAGGGTTTCCTTTTTACTTTGAAGCATATGTTATCAAGTTATTTTTGAATTGCTCTGACTTTCACATGATGCATTTAGTGAAGTTTGCAAGTTGTCAAAACTTATCTTTACTGAAGTAAAACTCAGTCCGGATTTGCTTTATGTATTGTACCATCTCAAAGTGCCATACAAACAAATAAACAAATAAAGGGTTGCAACAATTGGGTACCTGGTACTTACTAGGTATGTATCTGGTACTCACCAAGTATGTATACTTGGTACGTACATGGTAAATATTAGGTACTTATACCTGTTACTTACGTAGTACATGCCTGGTACTTACTGGTTACTTACTAGGTACATAACCAGTATGTAACAATACTTACCAGCTAAATATGAGGTACTTACCCAATAAGTACCAGATATGAACCAAGTTAGTACCAGGTACTTACCAGGCTGTATTCTGTATTGCTATCAACTAAGGCTAAATTTATTTTATGTTATTAATTCATCACTAACATCTGAATTTTGGCTGAGCAATGCCACTATTCTGCCTTGATGTCTAGGTCTTTATTCTGAAAAGCCTTGGAGCCCAAAACAACCTAAATAAAGAAAAGGACAAAAAGTACATATTTCAGTATATATTTCAGCTGTGCATTTCCCCATCAGAAAAAGAATGTTATTATGAATAACTGTCAAAATTATTTTTTACATATTAAGAAGCATACATCTGACACCAGACAATATAAATACCTTGTAATTGCATATTTTGTGCACTCCAATCAGAGAAAGAAATACATCATGTGTCTGGAAGGCTTGGGGAATGGAGTTAATAATTGTTGTTTTTGCAGGATTTACATTTATAAACACATTTACTTTGTGAACTATGAAGAACATGAAGAGTTTGAACATAGTCTGACACATTAAAATAGAACTTCTTATAACACAAAATACATAAAACACTATTTCAATGTAATCAATGTGATTTAAACATCACTTTGTACAGTGAAAATTATGTAAAAGCGTTATGTTTCATCCCATGAGATGTATTAAAATGTGTTTTTATATGCATGAATAAACCCAAACATTGAAAACATTAAAAAAGTTTTATTTCAGTACAGCTGATTTGTTTGCAAAGAGTCTTAAACCACAGCCTTCGGCACCATGGACAGCTCTGAGAGCTGACGAAGCCCCAAGAGCCTGGCTCCACAAAACAGTGAGAATTTAGTTAAAGTGTCAACTCCCATAAGAAAAAAAAAGTAAATAAACAACAACAACAACAACAAAAATAAACCCAGCATGACAGAAAATGTCATGTTTAACACACATATACATAACAATTTCTCTAATGTTCTTATTCATTTTTGTCTTGACATTTCTAAAAACAACATTCTTCATAATTGCCAAAATGAGTGAAGGTAGGTTTGTTAAGATAACCAAAGTTCTTTTCTGTCCTGTTCACTCCCAGTGTCATACCTCCCAAAAAGATGCTTAAAAATTTGTATTTTATTTTTTCTAGTTGCCATCACTGACTCACTGACTGAAGTATTTTGGTAACATTCATCGGAGTACCGCACAAAATATGGAGAGCAACAAGGACAGAAAATAAGACCGTACAGAGAATCTGTTCCTTTGACCATCCCTGTTATTACGAAGATAAAAACTTTTGAGTTCTTTTAGGAATTTGCAAATCTTGGTTTCAGGGGAGCTAATGTGTGATTATGAAGGACAAGTTCTCATCCAACCAGCACAGTAAAATCTGGTTGCTGAGTCATGCTTACAAAACACAAAATGTTTTCTTTTATGGTGGAAGTAATTAATGTTTCAAGGAAATTTTTATTTCACATTGTGTTATAATCTTTTAGATTAATCCCCTCACCCCCACATCCTAAAAAAAGAAATTTACAATCCTACAATGGCATGTACTTGATAAAGGTTTTGTACAATTTGCTGAATAAAAAGCTCCATTTAAAAAAAAAACTGAATTTGTGTCGTAGAGAGGTGCAATAATTGCTTATGTTGATTTAACAAAGTGCACCATCTCTGGCTCAAATGGTTTGAAACATTTTTAGTAATAGGGCATGTTTTACTAAAGACTGAAGTAACATAACATACCATAACATATACATAGACAGACTCTGGAAATTTGTATATTGCTACAAATGACCAAAATAAAAAAAATCTAATTAAAAGAAAACCATAAAACGTTTGCAGAAAGGAGTGAACGACAAAAGTTGAACAGTCAAATCATGTTATGAGTAAAATTTAATTTCTAAAAATAGTTATTGTTGTGTTCAGGTATGTGGTTTAGTTTAAATACATGAAGAACAAATAAATAAATAAAATAAATATTAGACCAAAAACATTTTTAAAGTAGCTGTTCTATGATTAAAAAATCTTTATGAGCAGAACAGGGAAAAGGAAAAAAATAGGAGGAAGATGGGTGATTAACACTGCAGCTGGCATACTGTAAAACTATAAGATGTAGGCAGGTGAAGAATAATATCAGACAGATAAACACATTGTTATCACTGTTTGTCACAGCTCAAAAAGACCTGATGTCACCAGCATTGTGGGAAAAAAACAGATTGTACTAATTTTGTTCTTATCTTATGTTGCAAAAGCCAGACTTTATAAATGACTTGTGAAACTTATTCCGTGTTTTATTCATCTTATTCCCAAATAACTTGAAAATAATCCGACTTTTGTGTGAAACTTTAAAGATTTCCTGACTAGTCCAAGGCTCATGTTTAAGACCCAGGACTTGGTTTAAATCTCCAGGGCAATTAATTGTAACATTAGCAAGGTTCTCCACCATTTACTAGGAATAAGTAAGTTGTATTGACTACCAACACCTCCCCACAAGTCACAAAGCAATTCCCATAGAGAGTACAAAAAGTTTACATTTCCAGTATTTGTTGTTACAACATTATATTGGTTTGTCGAACCTGTGAAAGCACTAACACAAGTCTGTGAAGCCAGGTTAAATTTCTGATCAAGTTAATAAACTCCTGACATTATGTTAAACCAAACAGAGAATGAAGAAATTAGACAACAATATAAGCTGTATATGTGTTCATATGAGTTTGAAACTCATAGTTTTATTGCGCAGTTGTAGTGGTTGTAGTTTACATACATTCATTATGGCCATGATTGGCATATTAATTTGGGACAGTTAAATTGAACTGCTCATTTTCCAGGGTGGAATAATTAAACAACATACAACTTCAATGATTTTATAAAAGCAAGGATTTAGTGCAAAAGTTTAATTTTAATGTTGATTTTCTCTAGTCCACACTGTGTCAAATTGTACATCCTGGCTCAAATATATACGTACACTCATCTATTTTAACAAACGCCCATTAATATCTTATTTGTGATCATGAGTGACTGCAACTGGTAGTTTATCTTTGCCAGAAAAAAAATATTTGGTTGACAGCAATACTCACAACAATGTGAAAAGTACAAAAAACTCATTGAAGATCTAAGTAGGAGAGGAAATTGGCTAGGGTGTTCAGGAACAACTCTGCTCAAGTCTGTCATGAACAGAAACTGCTAGTTCACTAGCATCACGGTCCACAGAGAAGCCAGTTTTACATTGTCATGGACTGAGAGAGTGCTGACCAAGAAAGAAGACCCTGCTCCAAAAGTGACACTCAAGCTTGATTAAGTTTTGCAGCTGTCCATATGAAAAAGTCAAATGCCTTTATAGTCAGATGAGACAAAGATCGAAGTATTGGGCCACAGTGGCAAGAAATATGCTAAGAAGAGTCAAAAGGAGGCTTTCAAACCAAAAAACACTGTATCCGCTATCAGGCTTAGTGTTGAAACATTATGCTGTGATACTGGTGCATTGCATGAAGTGGATGGAATAATGAAGACTAAGACTTGCCTCCAAATTTTTCAACTTTACTTCAAATCAGCAGCTAGATGGTTGAAACTTCGACACGTTTGGGCATTCTAACATGAAAATGAGCCTAAACACACATTAAAACTGGTTTCTAATTGGAAAAAAAAAAAACAGGCTAACTTTAGGCTTCTAGAATAGCCTTCACAAAGCCACAATGTTAACCCAGTTGAGAATGTGTGTACTATGATTAACCTACTTGAAAACCAACTAATTTAAATAAACTCTCACAATTCTGCCAAAGAGTGTCTGGCTGAGGTTTAACTTGCTAAGTGTATGTATATTTAAACCTATATGTGTACTTTTGACCCTATGTAGATTAAAGAAAACCCACAATCAGTTTCAACTTGTGCACCCAATTCTTGGCTTTAAAAGTCATCAAAGTTGTGGGAACTTTACGCAGCTGGCACTGGCTGCGTTTGAGAATTTCAAAAGGTAGCTTAAGCACACAACAGGAAGGCTAAAGGATTAGAGAAAAAAAAATGTTTTATTGTATTCTTTTGAGCCATCAAGCATGATACAGTATGTCATGGAAATGTTAGATTTGGAAATCTTGGCAATCTGTTGGGGACTTTTTTTCCAATAAATTTACTATTTAGGAAATACACATATCCAACATTGCCTCTTCAAACTTAGAGTGTAAAGTAAGTGTGAATAGAGTTTAGAGTGCACTTCATATGGCAGCAGACATGTTTCCACCTTTAAAAGCTGCAGAGAGGACAGAGCAGTTCTGCAGCTGACATAGGCATGAATGTGAGCATAAGAAGATCATTATGTCACTTTTTATTTAATTATCGGCGATGTCTATGGATGCAAACACAAATGTAGGAAAACATTGAAGGTGTCAGTGCCGGTGTAGTTCATTACTGTCTCATCCAACCTCATACGACACAATCACTAAATTAACAAATTTATGTTTTAATAAAAAAAGACTTCTGATATTGTTGATATGTTGTTATTCATAATCAAATCTTTAAATTCATTTTTTCTTGAAATTTACATTCATCAACAATTTTATGCAATATTAGAAGTTGACTATTCAGCAGTCGTCTAGTTTTTGGATTAAAAAAAAATCTATACGAACTTTCATCACTTTAGTGAACTAACAGCGTTGACATGTTCACTGGCCATTATGGGTATGTTTTTATTCTGAGTGAGGTCACATATGCTCACAGAGGAGAAGCTGCCTGATTGGGTCCTTATCACCATGACATCAAGACATTCCAGTGGAAAAGGCTGCTGTCAAGCTGATTCTGTCCAAGATGACATTGCACGGTTAGGGACATGTGCTGAAAAAAACAATCAGAGGACAAGGACCAGAAAAATGTGTCTGTTTTGGGGTTGTTTTTCTTCTTAGATCATGGAGCATGTCTCCTCTGATATTCCCTCTGCTAATCAACTGGTGTGATGATTTATTTATGGATCCGGCCAAGCAACCAACGGAGAATTCGCATCAGCCTTCGTTGTAGGAGCCCTGTCACATCTACATATTTTTAATGACTCATAACTCAACACTTCTAGCTTGACACCCCCCCCCCCCCACACACACACACACACACACACACACACACTTTTTTCTAAAAAGGGGGGAAAAAGCTTTGCCTGACACCCAACTTTCTCTGAAGAATTTAGATGCTCCCATTAACTCTTCACTTTAACTTGACTTGCTTGACTGCACTAAAAAAAACTAAAATCTGTAACAAGTGAAGTGCTTATACTCAGAAATGGCCTGGAGAAGAAATGTCTAAAAAAAAAAAAGTAAAAAGAAAAACAATAATATTTGACAACAATACTTTTTAAATACTTTTTAAAAAAATACTTAAAGGCCTAGCATTTATTGAAAGAATGCATATCACGCACCACCTTTTTATGCTAAAGATTTTACCTGAATTGATCTTATGCGTTGAACGGATGGGGTTATTGTTGTTTTGGTCAAACTAAATGACTTTATGCACAGTTTCATGCAATATTGAGAGAAGACGACTCTCAGCTAAAGAGTTATTGATGTTCAGCCAATGATTACATTCTAAAAGTTTCTCTAAAATCTGCCCAGTGATTTATGAGGTATTTTGCTAACAGATAAACATTGGTGATGCTAACAGTTGATGTTAAACACTTTTAAACTTACACAAAATTAAATAAAAAAGAAGTCTTACTCTGATGATTGAGGATTCTGTCATTAATCAGTAACTACAAATATGTTTAGGTAATGCTCATTTGGAAAAAAAATGTGCAAGCTTCAGTAGGCACTGTGTTGAAATGTCTAACCATGCTGTTTATAGTACTGAATGTGTATTTCTCTTCCAGGGAAGCGAAGAAACAAATTTTTGGGAAACTAACAAAACAGGGATGAAAAAGCTCCCTGCCAGTTTTGATTTCAAGTCAATGTTTATACCCAAGATTAAGGGAAGTGAAGATCAGCAACAACAGCTAATAACCAGAGATTTAAGGTTGACTCTTAAGACTCTTGATTGAAATAACGTATGTGGCAAAAAATAGTCCTGTTGCTAAAACTAACCAGTATTATAGTGGTTTAGTCGAGTCATCGTTTCAAGTCCATGTCTTTAGTTTCAAAATATGAAATCTGGCAAGATTATGAGAAGTGTTAATCATATGCATGGACTATTTATGTTTGTATCAGTTTTTTTTAGAGATAAAATTCTCATCCTTTCCAAGTGAACCATTCAATTTCAGGATTACAACTTGATCTTTGGCTAAACAGTGAGCTAAATTACTAATCCTTGGGATTTTCATGATATCAGATGCCAATTTTTGCTGTGACTATAATCACCGCTTTTCTTACTAAATCAGTCAGGGCTTTTACATAGAGCTTTTGTGTTATTGGCAGTCTGTCATTCTACTGCAGGATTCAAAATCTCTTTTTAAAAATTCACAGTAAGACTTACTGTATGTGTGCATGCAATCACATGAAATCTTTTCCTCATAATTTCCTCTTTTTTCTATAAATCAGGAGTATATTAAAAATACATCTTCCATTGCAATAAAATAAAAAGCAAAATATAGGATTGCTTTTTAGCCAAAGCAACCACAGCCACATATGCTATGTGATTGGTGGTCGTTTGAAGGACTTCAAAACAAAAACAGCTTCATAAGTAGGCTACACTAATTTCTGTGACAGAGTGATAGCACAATAAATGGCAAATAGTATAAGAGGAATTGCAGATTGCACATAGTTGCGTATTTACAGAATTTACAGAGTTTCCCAACAAGAGGTTCAATATCACTGAGAGAGATTCTTATGTGGTTCTGTAATGAAGGTCCTCACTTTCAGCTTTCCTTTTGTTTTATTTTGACAGTTTTTGCTCATTTTAATCTTCCCTGGCACTTTTTTTTCATTTTGTCTTTAAGTGTACTCATTAATAATTCTGGCATCAATAGGTCTGACTGGTAATTTTTCTTGAACCACTTTGCCCCTAAAAGGCTGTTTTTGTGTGTGTGGGTTGTTTTGTTTTGTTTTTGACATCTTTTTTACCTGAGACCTTCTGTTCACCATTTACTGATTACCTCAAAGATGTTTCAGGGGACACAGCAGTCCTTCCATCAACCAAGTGATGGCTTTACTCCATCAGCAGCATTTCATCCTCAGGGGATGTCTCCTTTTTAATAGTATTATGCACTTTAGAGACAATTCATTTCTGAAATGAAGTTCATGCAACAGCTTTCTAAAAGACCAAGAGTTGCTTATTAACATTAGTAACAAAACTTTGTGTATTTCGCTGTAATACTAAAAAAGGATATTCCTGTCATTTTGAAGTGATATTCTGTCAAATTGTTATCAATAGTTAGTACCTTATCAGCTGTAACATCAGTCATAGAACACAAGAATTGAATGAATGATGTTATATGCTAATGGTGCAAAGGCCGAAAATATATCAGTATGCCTGAGCAGCATGTATAGTCAGATCAAACGTTTACTCATGGCAGAATGATACATTTGCAGCACCATCAGCATATAATGGTCTCTGCTCAAAACACATACATTCACAAATTAGCCTGGCCTGGACAAAGACTTTTGTCCGTTTCTCCATACTCCATGACTGTTCCATGACTGATGTCACGACTGATAAGATATTATTGATAACTGTTTGCCAGAACATCATTTCAAAAATGACTAGACTTTCCCTTTAATGTTGGATAATATATTAGTTTCATGTCAAAAAATAATAATACCCCCACAGTTCTGGAAAGTTATAACCTTTCACAGATCAACAATATATAACTTATACTCATCATAAATCTTGAGAGATTTAATAAATGTTTATGTCAAAATGGTACATAAATAGGTTATGAACATGACAATACTTTAAATTTATAATCTTTTCCAGTCTATGTCTGGTCCCCAAATGTGGGTAGATAAACTGTGTGAATGAAAGTGTGTAGCCATAAGGTTTGTGATACAATGTCAGTTAGATGTCTGTACCAATGATGTTGCTGTTGTTTCAGGAATTATGAATGTCGCCACAATTGGTTATCTCTTGGGCTTTTAGATGTTTCCCCTCTCACTAGAAAATATTTCCTCAGTTTTAACAAACTGGTTTGGAGTTTGAGGCTCATAAAGTGTTGTAGGAATATTTACACTTGAGGATCATCAAGGTCACATGTGAGTTTCTGATCCACCTGTCCCTCCTGTGGGTCATTTAGGTCATTGTCACTTGAGAGTTGTTTTCCCCCCATGACCCACATGTGAGGTGTTTTGTGTGAATGTGTGAATGCTTGTGAAACCACCTGGGAAGGAGAGTAAAGGCAGCAGTGTAGGCTTTGGGAATATTAAACACGATCTCCTCCCCTCTTTTAGCTCCTCTTGTTTGATGTAGATGACTTCATTTACACTGCTCTCAAACCATCTGGTATCTGCACACTGCCACGCTCAAAATAGTGTCCCTTATCTTTAAAATGTAGGTGGATAACTAAGCCTTGACTCGTGGAGCTTCCTTTTCTGTGCTTTGCCCTGCATTTGTTAAATGGCTGTTCAATTCTCCACTACATAAAATTCTGAGCACCTGTTACTGCAATGGACAACATACACAACACTCATCTTTGGGTGAGTTATCCTTAACATAGACAACTTTCTGCCTGAATATCTTGTTAGGTTTGAAGAATACATTGAGGAAGACCACTGCAAATGTCTCAGCCACAGCTTACAAGACTAAAACTCCCCATCAGTTTGTTTGACCAAGAAAAGAAGAACAGTTCCTCAGTATTCTAGTATTCAGAACGATCATGACCTGGGTGAATGAGAATCTCTTTCAACATACCTGTGGCATCACTGAGCACATTCACAGGCAAAGATATCTCCAATGACATATTGTAGTTTTATGGGAGTCAGACACCCAATATATATCTGAGTGGAGGTGTTTTGAGATGATATGGCTGCATTTTCTTTTGTGTGTGTCCACATACAAAAGAATGTAAACTGTGTTTTTTTACAGTGAGATCCAGGTACAAGCAAAATAAATATTGAGGAAAAACTGCATGAACAACTTCTATCTGTATCAGAGAGAAATCACATTCAGGATGGAATTTCTAAATCAATATGGGACATTTTCTTAATCATCACTGTATTCTCTTATTTTCACTTAATACGTGTTAAAATTAGTTCTTTTATTTTTATCTTGGATCTTGGAGCATCAGGTCCCCATTCACCTTCACTAAGACTCCATAGTGTCTTCACTGCAATCCAGCTTTAATGTGCAAAGGTTATAGGTGTTTATGGTTATTGTCCAAGCCAAATTAATTTAAGTTATGTTTATTAACCTTTGTATATGACTTTTAATTTGCTGAAATGGACAATAACCATAATGTTTTGTAATTAGTATGTAAAACCAACAGAATGTTGCACATATTTTTTAACAATTAATTAGTAGATACAACCATGTCTGATACTCTTCACTGGAAGAGAGCATAAACTATACCTTCTGTAAAATGCCTAGTCTCATTTAGAGAAGATAGCAGCACAACAATTTTCTCTTCATTATTTGTTTCTTCTCTTGTGACACAATTCAAACTAGCTTTTATGAGACTTTAAATCTTTCACACTAAACATGTGACGTAAACATGTCTGCTCTTTGAGAATTGAGCAACTTTAGATCTGGCAGGAATTTATTAGTACTACTACTATGGTCTTTACTGTCAAATATGGGCAAGTTTTATTCTAAATGCAAACAGGAAACCTCACTTAAATATGAGCAAACTATGCCAGCACAGTGAGATGCTGTTTGGTTGGCAGCACAGTTTAAGGCACATGTCTCCCTTTACAAGGGGTTTCGTAAATATAACAAGTGTGCAAAATCCAAATAAGCACATGGCGAGACATGTGATACTTCGGTGAATTTGGGCCTTAGTAGGTTCCAAAATACAAATTGTTTAATGCATGAGAAGGTTTGTTGTTGTTCTTTAATGAATAAAAATCAAAAAATGTTATGCTGTTATTTTGGAAGTACACCACAGAGATAAATACAGTGTGAAGTTGCACTGTCTTCCATGTTGTGTTAACAGCAAGACACAAGAAATTAGCAGTAGCTGACAGAATTAATGACAATAAAAATAAATAATTGAAAAACGGATTGCAATAACTCACACCTGGTCTTTCGAAAGCAAACTGCATTTGGATGGCTGTAATGTCCTTAATTTGATTAAAAGCCCCAAGGGAGACTGTTAGAAATCACACCTGAAAAACGATAATGTTTAACAAAACTGAAAAATAAGACAACAATTAGCAGAGGTTTAACCTAAGGAGTAAATGATTTGACTGGGACAATGTGGGTTTAAATGATTAAACCTCTTCTACCCTACATTGAAGAGTGGCAGCATTTTTTTAAGTCAGCTGTACCTGGCATTTTGCCATTTTGAAACAGTTTCTTTTTTTGTCCTTGTGGTAGAACCTGCTAAAAGCACAACAGAATGTTGTCAGGAAAACAGTTTTTTTTTTTAAATTGTGGTTGAATAAACATTTCTGTTCAGATGTTTGTATTTTTTTTTTCTTATTATTGGCAAATGACAGGAAAATATAGCATAAATTGATGCTTTACAATCATTGAATCAATAGTAAAACCATGTATTACTGGGCAAACTGAAATATTTCTGCTGTCATTGTGAAGTTATGTTTCACTTTCGTCACCTCTGAAACTTAAGCTTCTATTTGGCAGAGTTCTGTGCTTTTTAATTACAAAATTGATTATCAAAATAACATGCTGCTATCATAAAACATATTTTCAGTAGGTATGTCTGCAGCTATTGTCCTGCTTTTTGAAATAAAATAAAAAAATCTGGGTAGTGGGTAGCATTTCCTCTTTACTGTTCTATTGGTAACATATTATTCTCAACTCAGTTATTTATTTTTTTTAAGGAGATTAGTTTGAAAATACAGTCTAAACAAACAGAGTAGCATGAAAGCAAATAATCTTTTGTAATTGGCACCAAGCCATTGTGAAATAAACTTATTTCAAATTAATTTCCACCATACTATACATGTATAAGCTGAAGATTGAATACTGAGCTTTTATTGTCAGTATTGTTCTGATTTACAGTCGAGTCATCATAAACTATACTGACTTAGAACAGGAGTCTGATTTATTATTTGCATTTTCTTAGATTTTTCAGTCACAAGATAGAGTAGGAATTAGTGAGGGTTTAAACCTGCAGTGTGCTGTAGCTCCATTGCAGCTTGGCTATTGCCCATGGTGCTAAGTGCAAAGACTGACAATACATTCTGTTCCCTGAGAAAGGAACATCAATGTGATGTTAATCACCAAAGTCATTTATTTCCCTTAAACGCTGAGGCCAGCTGTAGGCTGCAGCAAAAGCATCACTCTGATAATCCTCTCCGTAGCCACTCAATCAGGATATTAATTGTCAAGGAATGGCTCCCTGTTATGAATCTCTACCAGTCATACTTTATTAAATAAAGATGCCATTGCATCTTGGACACACTCACTTACAACAGTGGGTAATATCATTATGTATCTATAGTCAACAGCTCTGGAACACCGGACACATTAGTTTGATCAGCTCTGAACTGTTGCACCACTATCAATACAAAACACACTCAAGACTTCCAAAGAAAATCTCATTTGTCTGCTTCTTAGTGATATGTTTGAAGAGGCTGTGTGTTCACTCCTGTATGGTTCAACATGATAACTTTAAAGGTCGTGGTTGACATGTCTCAACTGCTGTTGAAATTGAAAAAAAAAGTATCTTCAGGCGTGCCCCATTGTTCTACTGTGGTCATGTCATTGTAACAGTTTGGACTTGGAATTATGATCACTTTAGGTAATCTGATCTGCTTTATTTCTCACAAAAAATTGAACAAATATTTTATTGAAACTTATATCGTTTTTTTACAAAAAACATACAACTTTACTTATGAGTTGATGGTCAATTTCATGCATTTTTTATCTGTGTTTTATTTTTGAAGTTGGTAATTTAATATTCTGATGATGTCTATGTCTGCCAAAAAAATGTTTAAATTCAGAATGGATAGCATTGTACAAAACTTAAAAACTTCTAGACTCAAATGTTCATGTCTAGAGGACTGAAAATACAAATTTTTAAAAGTTTCATTGAGTTTTCTTGACCAAAAGGAAAAAGAACAAAATTATGTCAGAAAAAGGTGAGGATGTTCACATCATTATCTGTGAAGTCATTTCACTCGATATGTTGCATAGCCTTTGAGCACAAGCAAAATTGAACGCCGGGTTCAATTTAATTGCCTTTGTGCTGTTATCATCCTCCCACAGAATGGCTTTTATCAAAATCATTATCTAATGGCTGAAAATTCTGTTTAAAGCCTGCACAGCTGGCAACAACTCACTCATATTCTGTTTCATGGAAGCTTAAACGACCCACATCCATTTTCCTCCCACACCCCCAGTTTCTTCACTGCCGCTGCAGCTAACATAAAGCTGCAACACGTCACCCAGCAGGACTGCAGAAA
This sequence comes from Kryptolebias marmoratus, assembly GCF_001649575.2. Lineage (NCBI taxonomy): Eukaryota > Metazoa > Chordata > Actinopteri > Cyprinodontiformes > Rivulidae > Kryptolebias > Kryptolebias marmoratus. Next base: position 11,806,320 of record NC_051437.1, on the reverse strand, counting down.
GGGAAAAGGTGCAGATTTGAACGTGTTCTGAACACCAGAGTTAATTTGTCATTCTGCTGATCCTCCCATTCACCTTGTATATGTGGATGACCTCACGTCAGTCACTGACCAGGTGGATTATTTCCTTCTGCGGCCAATCATAACCCACTTTTAAATCACCCTCAGGCTGCCCTGCCTTTGAACCTAGCGATACAGATCTTCTAATATGTAACATATATCTAAATCATTAATAACTCAAGCCTTTATGAGTCAGACTCCTTTCACTGAAATGTTGGTGTCTAACTGACATTATTTCATTAGTTTTCATTAAATTTGCTCACCTTTGCAGTGACTGTAAAATATTTAAGATAAACACACAAATTTGATGTTCTGGCATCATTTAAAAAAAAATAATTTGTCAATAAATTCTGCAGCAATCAACATGATTAATAGAGTTTAACAACAGAGTGAGGGGAAAGGATTATAAGTCTGTGATTTGTGTTCAGTGATGTCTTTTTATTGTTGTTCCTTGGATGTAAGTGCAAAGCATCTTACTCTACAGGTCATAATGACTGCGGCGTTTAACTGAAGGGACAAAACAACAAATCAAAACAGATTCTTTACCCCAAGGCTCATTCAAAACAGATGGTGGATCTGGAATCAGATTCACATCAACATTTATGCACTTCTAAGTTGGATTATGTCTCACCTCAGGTTAAAGAAATAAATTATGCAAAAACCTGAATAATTTTTTTAAGTAATCCTGTTAAAAACAAACAAACCTTTTTAACATTAAACCTTCATTTTAGAGGTAATGAGATGCTTGGGAATGCAAGGCCACTTATTACAGGGTGGTTTATGTGCTCAAAAAACAAACAAAAAAATCAACAGTGGAAGCTTTCTGAACTTTTAGTAAAACTTTTTAGTAAATATTATTCAGGTACACCAAAGAATATGGTCTGCAGCCAGTCTAGCTTTTAACACAGCATACGAATATCATTCTGCACATACTGTTTGTTTTTACTATGTCTGCTGGTAAAGTTTGTATAAACATGAAAATGAAAGGGTGAAAAACAATAATCTTGGCCAATATTTTTTTTCCCTAAGCCCCACCTCCTTTTATTCCAGTTAACACACTCATCAAAACCAAAATGTAAGAGTATTGTACCTTTGAGATTATTTACCTCTGAAATGCATGCTATTTTAAACTTGTCACCAACTGAAACCATTTGCCAAATTACAAACAATATGATACAAAAACAAAGGCACTGAACCACTGACCAGCCACAAACCTGTAATATTCAGCAAGACATCTGCTTTCAAAAGACTAAATACTTCCTAGAGTGTTTTTCCTCCACAAGGTTGGCCGTTTATTTTCACCGTCCTTGGCCAAGACTCTGAAACTCACATTATGTCTGATTAGCTCATTCACATGTAAATGTATATATAACAGAGGAAATAAAACCTGCTTTTATAGAATTTGAAGTGCTGTTGAAATGAGAGGATCAGACTAACAGCACTTTGTTTAACCTGTCCAATGGTTGGATGGTGCTACACAGGTGAGGAATATTCACTCTTTAAGCATAGCTCTGTTTGAACTTTTTTAGAATGTGCCTCTGAAATCAAATAAAAAGGGGAAAAAAACACAGTTTTATTACATGTACATATTTCACAAATCCTTGTCTTTTTAATGAATTTCAAATCAGTGTTAGATTTTACGCAGCACTGTTTTTGAACAAAGTGTTTTGTGTAATGTTGAAAATGATAAACAGTACAACAATAAAGTTCATTCTCTGTGGCGAATACTATATACTGCAGGGACACTTATAATTACTCTTCAGAGGGAGGGGCTGTTTTGAAGGGACAGACAGAATTAGGATAAATGCTTGCTGAGTATATGTACTGCTATTTAGTGGACTCATTGCTCACTTAAAAACATGACCATTAGGGACCTCATTTAAGGCTGACTAAAAGGCTCATAGTCAGAACCTGAACTTTAAGCTATTATCATGGTAATGGTCACAAAACCCAGGGCTCTGCTTTGATAAGTCACCAGAAATGAGAGCTTAAAGGCAGCTATTTAAAAAATTGCTTCCCAAAGGAAAATACTACGTGAAAAGAACAGGAGACAAGACAGCGAGAAAATCATGGACAGGAATAAAAAAAAAATTTCAGATAAATTTGGTGTAGAGGTTCTCATACCTGTTACCTATCTCCCTTCCTGTCTCTTACTGCGACAGACAATGGGACATTAGGCATGCTTCTACCAGTGTCACTGGAAGACTAATGAGATGGCAGCAGGCCTATGAATGGCTCATTGGCCTGACGCACATTACTGTCTTTAAGAGTTTCTTCATCCCGTTATGGCCAGCCATGCAGCAGTTTTTACACCTGTAGCAGAGATTGCAATGAATAAAGAAAATAAAATCCATAGCATGATAGTCAACAGTACCATTACAGCAACTAAATGTTTAAGCTTCATTGTTACTTGTTTTATACAAAAAAATACTAAATGCATTCACTTTTATGTTATCAGGCCCCAAAAAACTGACACTTTCGGTCACATTGAAACCAAACATAAGTGCAAGACACTCATTTTGGATGGGTTTGTTGTTTTGTTGGTAGTCTCACCAGCCTATTTTATTTTGTAGAAACAGTTTTAATCAGGTCTTCTTTCCTCATCAATCCTGACCATGTAACTTATCAGCACACCTGCTTTTCATTTGGTGATAATTACTCTCAGTTTGTCTCTTGGTTTCCTTCACTTACTGCCATTTTGCTGTCTTCTCTTGCCCTCATGTCAATTCTTGCCAACCAGTCTAGGTTTGTTAATTTTTGCCAAGTTTATGTTTCATGTACTCCTGTTCAAACTGCCATCTGCAGCTCCCATAGTTTAGCTAAATAAGTTTTATATAGTTATCTTTTGCAACTTCCTAGTCCTCCATTTGGGTCCATTAACTTAAAACTATTGGTTATGAAACAAACCATTGCTGCTTTAATGTCCATTGTTATTCTGAACAATAAAGCTCTGTTTCAATTATCTGGAAGATTGAAACTAGTACTTCTCAATTATTCTGAATTTTAAACCATTCACTGTTTCTTGGAATTCTGATCAGTGACATCTGATCTCCAGATCTATATACAGAACTTAAATTATGAATGATAGTTATATGGAATGTGGGTGTCGTCCAGTCCCCTGAAGCCCGTCTCTGGGCTAGATATGCTCCATGGCACCAAACGCTTCAAAAAGGAGGGCAAAGAGAGAGCACAGTGCAGCAAAAAATGAGAGCACAGCAAAGGGTGATATTTCAGCATGGGGTGCTCAGTCAGACTTCAGGGAGGTAATTAATTAAGAACAACAGCAACAACAAAAATGTCCAGTTTTAGACCTCCAGGGGGTATCCCATGTTTCCTCAGATCTCTATCCAGAAAATGAATGGTCAGGGTGGGTAAGTTTATGTGGAGCAACTCAGAGAGGTTCATCTTGAGGAACTACACAGTGAGTTAGATCTCTAGACACAAAAATTAGACTCTAATCCCCAAGTAACTGTAATCTTGATGAACTATGTAACAGGGAAATGTATACTGTCTCCAGACATTCGTTTTGCCCTCTTTAATGTTAATATATCCCTTTATTTTCAGATAAATCTTTGGGTTTTTCTCTATTTGTGACTAGCAATTGAAAATTTTTTTCAAACTTTTAAAGAATTTCGGACTTCTTTCCATAAAACTTCTAATATTAAATTTAAAAACATTTTAGGATGTGGCTTAATAACTTAATAATTTTTTATATTATATACAAAATTATTACATGTCTACAAACATTTACATTTGCTTGACATATTACATCCACATAATACTTATTAAAAAAAATTTTTATAGTATAGTATAGTATAGTAAATGGTGACAAAGTAATAAACTCTCACATGTAAAGATAAAGAGGCATAAACCTTTTTAAAATTTTTCAGTTTGAGTTGTTTAAGATGGCTGAAATTTGGCCTTGAATGGGACATACTCTGAATAGACATTAGCTTGAATAGTTCATGAAAACTCTTCACCGATTCTTTAAACTGAGATTGTACTGATTGTTATTCACTGCAGGTAAGATACTGTGTACTAGCCTAACTCCCAACAACTTAATGTAAAAAGGACAAGACTTTGTTGTTGGAAACAAGTTAGACATTTTATTGTGGTACTCTTTTGGCTCTCCTAAAAGTATTTGGTCAGCATATCCGCTAATATAATCACCATTACAAAATATTGGTAATTCAATATCAAATTGAGTTAACAAGTGTGACCAGAAAACCCTAGAAATCAAACCAGTAGTGATAATCATAGCAATATTAGACTGCCTAAGTCCCTACATTTATCAGTAGACTTGCTTATTGTTATTAAAAACAAACTGCAATCACTTGATGCATGCTACCATTGTTCTCCTGAGTGCACCATGTTTTCTCACATTTTTTGTTGAATAATTTATTTTAAATCTTGACTCACAAGAACAAATTATTCACAGACAATAATTATATTGTTTATCTCATTAAACAGTACTTGTCAAAAGATGAATTACAAGTCAGGGGAATACAGACATTATGTTGTGAACTAGATAGATAAGGGAGACAAAAATAAATCTCGAACAATTTTAATAAGGACCAAATTGTTTTGGCCAATTGACTGGGTTAGAGCCTTGCTCATACACCAGTGCTTATAAAGTGCCCCAGGTCAGCAGTTCAGCAGAGGTGAGTAGTAACAGAGTTCTGAAAAAGAGGAAATGATGAAGTAGAGGTAGATATTTGGGAGACACAGGGGAATAAATTGGATCTGAACAAACTCTGACTCAAAACTCACAGACTTTAGAAAGGTCTGATGCAATTGCCTTAGCGCCAGTTGTCTTATTGAATCCAGGTTTGGTTGCTGACAATACTTAGGCTTATCAATTTATGTTTTTTACTATGAAAATATTGTATTTATAGAATTATTGTAAATGGCTAAGACAAAAACACTTGGCATTGTAAATGTTGAGGTAAAAAAAAGATTTATTGTATATGTTTTTTAATTAATTTAAATGTAGGTTTTATTATAATTGTGTTCAACTAATAAGAATTCTTTTGTAATTACTTTTAAAGAATGGTACTATATTTACATATATATCAGGCTTATAGGTGGGAATTAAGTTATCTTAGCAGTCAAGTGGGCAAAAGGTGGAGTGCACACTGAGAGGTCTTTAGACATTGTAAAAACAATGCTTCTTCATGAAGTGCCCACCCCTACAACACATGTGAATATATTACAGCCCATGAGCTTGTAGAGGAGTTTGTGAGAGACTGAGGAGAGGAGATAGAAGTTGCCATCATGTTACCACACACCATAAAAACACAGACTATATAGAATGTAGTTATTTTTACACAGAATACGGACATTTAAGTGTTTATTTACTGAAATCAGTGACAAAACAATGAGCTCAGTTTGTGGAGAACAGAACATTGCAAAATAAATCAGCACCATTATAGTAACCACAAAGAAAAAGAACAAGCACGCATATCAGAAGCTCTGCTGTACAAACTGAAATCAACAAGGCCTTTTAAATATACTGAGAATTAAATATATAGAAATGGAGCTAGTCAAGATTAGCTTGGTGATAACGCACAAAAGAGCAAAAACCAGTAAGCTATTTTCTGATGGGGAGTTAATCAAAGAGTGTTTTTAGGGCTCTGCTGGGTTAATGGGCTCTGGGGAGGGGAAGGGGGGTGGTGGTGGTGGAAATCAAGGAGAGTAGAACTTTAAACACATGAAGGCAGCAAGTCAAGATACAGATCCTCTGTCACTGAAAGTCATTTAAGCTGTCCTTATATCAACCTCAGGTCTGCAACATGACTTCACTGCACATGTTTACACCCAGCAAAAACTTGATTTCCCTAAATGGAGAAAATAAATACAAGGTATTTTATGATGTTAATTTTATGTTGTTAATTGGATGCTGGTGTTTGAAATGCTGCAAAACATGTTTTTGTTTTGTTTTTTTCTCATAAAATAAAATGTCTAACTTATTTTTTTGTGAATGTTTATTGTTAAATGAAAAATACAAAGTCATGAACCACCATGATTTTAGCTACATAATCAGGCACCCATGTCTGGATAAGGAAGCATATGAAACAAAATAGGAAACCATGTGACAAGAACCTAACGCAGTGATGTCCAATCCTGGTCCTGGAGGGCCACTATCCTGCATGTTTTAGATGTTCTTCTGCTTTGACACACCTGATTTGAATGACTGAGTGATTAACAGGCTTCTACAGAATGAAGACCTGCTGAAGAGCAGGGAAACATTTAAAACATGCAGGATAGTGGCCCTCTGGGACCAGGATTGGACATCACTACATTCGGCCCTTGTCACTTTGTTTCCTAGTTTGTCTCACATGCTTCCTTATCAAGACATGGGTGCCGGATTATGTCACTCCCAAAAAAAAATTGAAAAAACAAAAGTGTTTTTTTGCAGCATTTCAAACACCAGTATCCAATTAACAACATAAAATAGCCATTTCTTGTATTTATTTTTCTCCATTTAGGGAAATCAAATTTTTGCTGGGTGTAAACATGTGCAGTGAAGTTATGTTGCAGACCTAAGGTTGATATAAGGACAGCTTAAGTGACTTTCAGTGACAAAAGATCTGTATCTTGGCTCTCTGCCTTCATGTGTTTAAAATTCTACTCTCCTTGATTTTTCCCCCGGAGCCCATTAACACAGCAGAGCCCTGAAAACACTCTTTGATAAACCTCCCTATCAGAAAACAGCTTACTGGTTTTTGCTCTTTTGTGTACTGGCCTAACATCTCAACAGAACCTCTACATCAACTTTGATGCATCTAAAAAAGTTTAGTTTTAAATGTTAAACCTTAAGGGTCTGCAACAGTAAATCAAGTTATTGAAATTGTTGCAACAACATTAGTAAGTGCAAAAGAAAAACAAATTTAAAGAAAATCATGCCATGTCTAATATGATATATGATTTGAACAAAACTTGGAATTTATAGTGTCATTTGAGTAATGGACACTCTGAAAAGCTTTAATATTGGTAGTCAGAGTCCTGACACAGAATCTGTTTTCAGAGCAAAATGTTTTCTCAAGTGCCTATGACCTTCACCACTGATAGATTAATTTACTAATAGCAATGAGAGAGTAAGTCATTTTGCTGATCAAGAGCCACAGCAATACTTAAACATGTTTCTCTTTCAGGCATGCATTGTATGCTAAGAGAATGTTGCCTTGTATGGAGGTGCTACGGCTGTTTTATTAGCTCCCTCAAACTCAATTTCCATATAATTTGTGAGCTGGCTCCTCAGTCTGCTCCTGGCAGCTAAAGGTATAAATCTGGCCTTATCTGGCCCCAGCATGCACAGTTCATATCCACACACCTTGTGCCAACAACAGATCTATAATTCATGGCCAAGCACACCCACGTTATTGGCTGTCCTGTATTAGAAAATACAACACAGGAAAAAGAATTCAATGTGGTGTCATCCAAACAGTTCAGGAGGCAGAAGGGTATGTTTTCCCTTCCCGGAAACAAACCAAGTGACAGAAACTTCTCTGTAGTGCCATTACACATGAAAGAAGGGAATGTTCGGTGTCAAACTTTTTTACATTTATATTCTGCTCAGTGGTTTCTTGTATCGTTATGCCAAAGTGCAGGTTAACATCAATGTGACCCTGCAGGTGAAAGAGTGCTCTGTTTGACAGATGGGAAATTATTCATCCAATTAGGCTAATTGGATAGGACAGGTCAGGGCATATAAGCTGTTGAGTGAAGCTGAATAAATTGAAGAGACTGTGGTAAATTATCTTAAGGAAATACACCAGAGACACCAAATTAGGCCCCTGTTTTTGTAGAAATCTAAAATGAGGAGGGGGTGGAAATCAAACTATACAGTAGCTCTTGCAGTGGTGGCAGGACTGGAGTAGTTGTCTTCTTTTATTAATATTTGCTAAAGGATTTCTTTTCCAATAATCCACATTTCAGACATCAGTATTTGAAAGCACTGACACAATTTTAAACTTTTCCCACAGTTGCTGAATAATCAGCAATAAACACCTTCAGTTTTTCAGTCATTAGAGTGAGTAAGAATAAAAAAGTGTAATACCAAGGTAAGAAAAGCCACAACTGTTTTTGTGACAAAGTGAGAAGTGTCCCGTCAAAGCATATTGATGTAGGGTTTTGACAGGTGTTGCTGGAGGAAATTTAATCTTCAACTGGCTGGAGTTCATCAAGTCCTATGAGAGTGAAAAAAGAAATGTAGGGCAGAAGATAAGGATCGAGGGCCGGTCCCTCCAGTGTCCTATTTAATGAGCATTAGTGTGCCAGCAGAGGAGGTGGTGGAATTCAGCACAGCAGCACAGCATCATGGTCAGTCTTGAGTCTCAGCTCACCAAGAGCTGAGACTCAACTATAGGGAAGAACAGACAACGAGATGAGAGAGACATCAGACACCGGGTAATTAGGACCACTTGAGAAAAGGCATGGAGAAGGATACTACAACACCTCACCCTCTCTCACTCTCTCCCATGATTCCTTGGGGTCATGCTTGTTTTTGCCCTGATATCTCTGTTAATGAAAGAGTGTCTATTACCCAGAGGGGGAGCAGTGTTCATGTCTTAAAGGGAAGCAGGAATATATGTGTGTGTGCATGTGTGGGTGCATGTGGGTGTGTTTGGGAGAGGGGGAGGAGGAGGGTGGGGGGCACACTGGGTTTTGTTGATGTTGTTCTGAGGCAGCTGGAGGCAATACAATAACAATTTCCATGCACGAAGTGAATGCATAAGCACCCACTCATCACAAAATCATAGGCATACAAACACAAGCGTGGAAATACACCTGCTGTTGTATACAAAATGTGCAACAACCCTAAGTTCAGTACACTGTGTTGTACAGTGAGCTATTTCACAACAAAGCTACAGATTCAGATGAAGTACTAACCAGACTAGGAAAACCTTTAACCCTCCTGAAGCCCTCATAACTGAAGAGAGAAAAAGAAGCCCTTTTATCTTCAAGTCCATTTGACCCAAAAGCTACGGGAAGGTTAATGAAAACTAAATCCCATGTCACAACACGTCATAGCCACATCAAATGATTGTCTTATGTAATGTAATTGCTTAGAAACTACTGATAATTTGTCATTTTTTGAAAATTTCCCATTATAATTGCAAGGGTGTGTGTAAAATTGAAAGTTTTAGCTCTATTACCAACATATGTAAAAATATAATAATAATAATAATAAAAAAGTCATCCCTTTTAGCTTCAAACAAAACATTTTTTGCTATAACTGCATGTGTTTCATTCATAAAACAGCACTATGATGTGTCTGCTATGATAAAAAACAAGTGTAGCCCCTTTTTCTTCTCTGTTATTGCCAGGGATTGTGTGACTATAGAAATTATCCAACAGCTAATCTGCATGATTAACTGCTGCATCTGCTCCACTTGTTCTCATCAGAAGGCATCAAATAATGCCCTCATTTTAAAGTCTGTGTCATTTTATGCAAAGGTACAAAGTGTGCTTTGGTACTGGTGGCATAATGCACCAGCAACACCTAAATAAAACAAAGAGAAAAAATGCTTTAAATAAGTCACATAAACTTGTTCAAGATTACTCTTGGACAGTTTTGTGTGTGTGTCTGTGTGTATACTTTAGTGCTGTATTTCTTTTACACAGTAGTTGCTATAATTTAGGCAACAATCTCCATCAGGTTTAGGAAAATATTACCTAAAATATAGTTCATCACATCAGTAATCTTACAATCTAAAAATAGACACTTTATGATGATTTGTGATGCAAAGGGAAGTGCACCAGGTTCACAAGTCTTGCAGTGTAGACCTTTGGCGAATTTGCCTTATTGAGAAAAGTGTCAGATTGTCAGCACTGAAGAAGGATGTGCAGCAAAAGAATGGTGTTCTGTGCTAAAGCAAAAATATAAACTAGCTAGGTTTTCTCATTAATCCAGCTTCCCAGTTATGACTTCCTAAGACCATTAACTACTGTCACAGTTGCATTTCTGACAACCTGCCCTTTTTCGTGAATGACATAAAGATTGAGTTGTGGACTGAATTAAAAAAAGGATGCTTCTTTTTTCTCTCATGAAGACACAATGAATGAGTATTGCACTGCACAGGGATGAGCATATGCTAGCTTCAATAGAGTTTTTCTGCAATGCAATAGACATCTTCACACTGTAGCTGTATGCTTTTGTGTTGGGGGTAGCAACTATTGTTAGTTTTTGATTATCATTTTCTGCTTTGAATCAGTATTATTCATGACCTTTATTTTATACGGCGAGATTAGCTATTTTTACATCTTAATGATTACTGTTACATACATGCAGATTATTGGGTTTTGTTATTTTGTGCAACATTTAGCCTACAACATTTTCATTTGAGTGGCACATATATATATTAAGTCTCTCCATGCCTTTTAGTAATTTACTTTCCTTATTCAGTTTACCATATATTTCATGTACTTCTGTATCTACGCAAATGTTCACACCTGATTTTCTAATTTTCAAAGCCAACACCCCTCTACTCCCACAATCCTCCACAGATGTGATCTGTCAATAGGTAAAGAGTATCATGGCCAGTTAATTATATTTCTGTGGTCTAAGATGATGCTGTTAAAGAACTTTGTTTTATAAAATGCATTCTTTTTATACTTTTCTTCCTCACCTTTTTTTTGCTAGCATCTGGGTATGTCTAAAATAGTTCATTCTGCCTCAAGTGCTATACCTGAAAGTGTAATGTTGTCATAAAATGTGTTTTATGGGTGTAATGTTTGTGGAGATGTGAACGCATTTACAATGTTAGGCATATTATGCTATAAACACATCGGCACCAGAGTCGATGGGGAAAAAAGGGGAAGAGTTTGAAGAGCACCCATGGGGACAATAATGCCTCATACAGCATATGATTACACTGGAGCTGGCTAAGCGCAGGAAACAATGTGGTTAATATTTCATGTTCTGAACATTGTTTATTGGATCATTAGAATGTAAACAGGCAGGGAAATTCTTTTTAACTAAGTCATCGCGTTAGATTTACTGCAAGGTCCGTTATCAGGAAAAGATAGGGTTATCTTTTATTATATTACAAACCGGACTCACAATATCACAAAGTTTTTTCATAATATGAAGGAAGAAAAAAAATTGAATTTCATAGGCCAAAAAAAAAGCTCAGTGATATAAAGGATCAATTTAATTCAGTTCTGCCTCTACAATCTGAAACCTTTTGAAGGGACAGAGAGATGATGGCTATCTCACCTCAGACAAAGAATCAGAGAGCTGCAAAGAGATCTTCAGTCTACTGTTGAATACACTAAGTTTTTAGAGTTTCTCCAGGGAGCTCTGAGGAGGTTGCTTGAACTTTAGCTGATGGGAAATGGTTACATGAACACAGCCAAATATGCACAACCAAAGGTGCCCTTGGTTGCTCTTTCAATCATATGACAGGATTTAAAGATAAGCAAATCACTATGAGTAAGGAGTTGAACAATGACCATATGTTGTGCTTTGTGCATTCACAGGGGGATTTCATTAGAGCTTGAGCTAAATTCTTTCCAAATGAAAACATACTGTACATATCTCCCTAAAGGTAAGGCTCTACCATATGTGCATGTTTATGAATTCAGCAGCTTTGCTCCTTGGACTTAGGGTGATGGATATAAGTAATTACTTTTTCCCTGATCAAATTACCAGCTGTTACTTACTCCAGCAGGTTAAGTTTGGCAAAACAACATATTCAATTAATTTGTATAAGGCACAGTGAAGTTTAAGGGATTTTCTTTAAAATACCGTGCTTGTTGTTGTGATTTAGAAAAACAAAAAGTAGCACAATAAAATGAATATTTGATTTGTGTTTGGCAAAGCAACAGGCTAATCATTTAAAACTTGGGATGCAATAATGCATGCCTTCATACCAAACTGACATTTGGGTCAAGTACTTTTAACTAGAGAAAGAATACATTGGTGAGGGGACCACTGTTCTCATGTAGAAGAGGACACACAATTTCATTTAATTGCATTTTGCTAGCTGCCATGACAAAAGTAGCAGAGGAAGCTATTGTTTAAAGAACTTTAAAGCAAAACATGAATGGCTGGTTCAGAATAACATGAAGAGGCTTAAAATCATCTTTTACCAACTGTTCCATAAAAAGTTTATTCTAGCCTAAGTGAATCTCAATTTTTTTGGGGGGAGATGTGTACAAACATTATGCATTGCTGAAATAAGATATTATAAAACCTTAAAAAAATATTGATTATCTCAGAAATTAATCAAGTATTTTAACAAACTATTTTATTTGTCTTACAGGAGAGCTGTACTGAGTTGTCAATGAAAGTATCGTTGGACAGAGTGAGATAAAACCTTTCTGCTCAACCCAAGGTCCTCTTAGCACCAGCAATCTGAAAGACCTGGATGGTATCAAACTTTGTTTGATAAACTGGAGAGAAAGCCATCGCGGGTGATTGCAATTATCAGTCCTTTGTATAGTTTGTTTTTGTGTTTGCTCAGTGTTTTTGGAAGTCCAGCAAAAAAACAAAACAAAGAGAAAACCATAAAGAGAAGTTGAAAAAAAACTTTTTGCTTGGTTAATCAGGTCCATCAACAGCTTAGACCTATAGCAGCTGTAGGAGGGTACATGAAATATGGAGACATTATGAATTGTTATCAGTTCATAAATTATATAAGGGCACCACCCTCAGACAGAGGGAAATATCATATAAATCTAGGATTTATCTGTTTATCAGTCTCAAAATGTTAAGTTACCCTAAACCATGAGTTCTTCACTTCAGAGTAAGATAATTATATTGAAACACACACACCTGAATTAAGTTTTGCACCCTTTATGTGTCGTTTATTGAACAACCAAATATATCACAAGTTATGGCAGGTTATGAAAATTACTGAATATTTGAATTTGGTACCAACATATTGAAATGAGGAGTTGAAGCATTAGCAGAAAGTTTGGAGACTGACATAAACCAGAGTTAGTTGGAAGAGCGGAACCAAAAACCAGACACTGAGACGGATTAAAAAGTGGTTTCATTTACAGGTGCGCACAAAAACTGAAGGGGACAACCAGAAGAATCTGAAACGGCAAGGAGGAGCAAGGCGAATCTCAGGTACTGGACGTGCTTGAAGAGATTGTAGGATTTTAAGTAAGTAACTGTTCTTTGTCTTACAGGTTCGAGGCATGACGAAGCGCTGAGACGAAGCAGAGGTAAACAGAGGCAGTCCAAGTGGAGAGGCGTTCAGAGGTCCAGCAACAGGTAGGTTCACCAGGTAAGTGCAGCGGATCGGTTTAGGAAGGCAAGCGGTTTCAGAGAGTCAAAAACACAACCTGAGGCGAGGAAAAAGTACAAAGCAGAAACGTTAGCTTAGCAGTGAGCTTGGAGTCAGACCCTAGAGGCTCAGACTCTGACCCATAAGGCGCGATGCTCCAGCGAAGATCTGAAATCAGCCAGAGGCTTAAATGCAGGTGCTGCTCGTCAGGTGAATCAGCTACAGCTGGGGAGGGAGAGTTACTGAAACCACCAGCAGGGCGGGGACAAAAAAACACCCAGATCCTCACAGAGATTTTATCCTACCAAGAGATGATTTTTGTCAGCCACTACATTCAGCCCCAAATGGGAATTTAGGCCTCAATTTGCTGAACAGTGGCCAGAGGTATCGACTCCAGGACACTTTTTCAGTCAGCAGGAGCTGAGCAGAACCTTCGGGCCGGTTCCAGATGTCCCGACGATCGGCTGCTTCTTTCTCGTGCGATGCTGACTGAATGGATACTCGGTGGACGTCCGAGTCGACTGGGCTGTGATGAGGCTGAAGTTGGATCTTAACTTCACTGACTTTTCCTAAGTTAAAGTCAGTTATGACCACCAAAATAAACTGGGAAAACGTCTTAATGACAGGCATGTAAATCTTGGTTACAGTCAACAAAAGTGATTAGTTTATGGCTGTTTTGGGGTTCAGAGAAAGGGGAGAGCTTAATGAATTGACCACTCTTGGTCTGATAAGAACAAGAGAGAGACATTTGAGTTTCCTTCCAAACACTGATGAAACAGTGAATTTGCTTTGGCCTAATAATGCAGAAATAGCCCAAACCCTACACAGCTTATTTGAAGGTAAGGCTCTTTTATTAAGCTTTAAAACAAAGTTTTAAACCTCAGTTTGAAGGTAGACAATATGTCTGTCTTCCAAAACTGGAAACTAGGTCCAAAACAATAGAGACTAATTTATCCTATTCTGTTTGTAAACTGGGAGTCTGAGAGCAAACTTCTCCATTGGATAAATATGCAACAATAGGATTGGTCAGAAATGATAGATCGTCATCACTGAGAGATTTGTATGCCAAATGAAAACATTTTAAACATTTTAAATCTATTTGGAATTTAACAGGAAGCTAAATCAAAAAAGCCCACTAAGAGGACTCATTAATACTTAAAGAGAAACATCTTTAATTTTTGCAGTTTTGGTGGGAATAATCTGCTTTTATTAAAAAATTGTTACCTTTTCAAATGGTTTTATGACCTGATTTTAATATGATCGAATGTGAAATCGGCAGACTGTCAGCAACCTGGGTAATCAGAAATAAATGAGGCACTAACTGCCACACTACTTTAGGCTATGTCTGTTAAACGGGTTAATTATTGTGCAGAAGAAGAGACAAGTGATGAGATCTTCATCTTTTCCTGCTTTCATGGCAGGCAAGGTTTATTCCAGTTTACTTTCATGTGACAAGAAAAAGGCAGAGCATTCACGTCTTTGTCTCCAGTTTCTACATCTAAACCTTCGTTGGAATAAGGGGAAAAGTAAGCGAATGGGAACAAAAGGGTAACAAAATCCAAGCTTTTTATGTGTTTTTGCCTCTTCCTGTTCCTCCTATCTGTCTTCTGTTGACTTCCTGCCAGAAACTGAAATCTACAAATCTCTTTCACCTGTGCAACACAACGTCTTCACTCTCAATCTTATGTCGTTATCTTTTTGCCTTTGCTTTGTACTCTTCATGTTTCCACTTCCACTGTCTGTATTCCAACCGTTGTCCTTTTTGCATCTTTATCCTGCTCCTCATTTATCTCAGACCACTCTTTCATTCATTCACAGTAAAGTCTGACTTAATTTGATGACCCAAAAACACACTGAGATTTAGGAAATCTTTATACACGCTGCTGTCCTGTGCAGTGTGGATGTTATTTTTTGGTTAGTATTTTTTACTGGCAGCATATCTAAAGCTGTGATCTGGAGTTGTTGCATTCTATTTTTTGTTCAGTAAAATGCAACTTATTATCACCTGCCACCTAAAGGCTTAAGATGATTTTGCGTGTGTATGTGTGCTCATTTGTCTCTTAGCAAGATATCTCATGAACCCGAGGACAGATTATATTGAATCTCTAAGAAAGTAATCTAAGAATGCACATCTACAACTGATTAATTTTTTGAATAAATGTAATTCAAGATGGCTGACACAGTAAACTGATTTTAGCTAAAATGCTGTCAATATTCCAGATATTGCACTCAAATTTGGTGTGATAAGAGATAAAATCATCACACATATTTAGAGGACTAATTGCATGAATTTACTGAAAATTTTGACATTCACTGTTGGAGACTGTTAGTGGAATATCTTGTGAATCACTGGATGAATTCTTAGGACCATTTCAGGAAGTAATCATTAGATGTACATTTATAACTAAATAACTATTGAAGTCAACCCAGTTCAAGATGACCTTATGAAACACAAAAATATGTCTCTAACTTAATGAGTTTGACAGATAATTAGCAAAGATTTGTCGGTAGTAGCTGAGAGTCATCCTCAACACATTTTCTGAGCGCCAACACCTCTCACAAGAACTAACAATATTGCATGAAATTGCACAAAATGATTTTTACAAGATTTGACCAAAACAGCTACAATTTTCACATGAAAGGTAGCGGACAACATACAATATAAATGAAAATATAAAATATTACAATGTATCCTCTAAGGACTGCTAGGTCTTTAATTGCATCGTGAATTTTAATTAATGTCCTGCAAACTCAGATGTTCCACAAAATAGCCCTGAGAAGGAAAAAAAACATTTTTTGCTGTGAGGACGCCAAGTCTTCATTGGCAGTCTTGTCAAAACAATAAATCAGAAAAGAACTTAATTAAACAATTAAATACATGCATGTCATCTGAATCATACACCTTTAATACTTGTAATGACTTATGGTTGAATGATAGAGAGGCAGTAGGGCTGCACAATGATAAATCAGCACAAGTCAGGTACTGTTCGAGAAAACATTTGATTCATCCACCAACTCAGTCAGATAAAAACTGACTGAAGCTTTGAGGAGTTATTGTAAAACCTTTTTTCCTCTATTTATTTTGTGTTATGTCTTTAGTAGCAGATGTAGAAGATTTAGTCAAAGCATCAAGGTAGAAATTTTGCATGTTGAAAAATGCACAGTGAGTCAAACAGGTCTTTGAGCTGAGTGAAATAAAAATCATCTATTTTGCACATCACAGTGACTTAAGCTGTTGATTTGTAAGTCAGTTTGCAGGAATAACTGTATGTGTGTGTGTGTGTGTGTGTGTGTGTGTGTGTGTGTGTGTCCGCCTTTGCTGACGAGTAAGAGGAAAGCTGTTTTAATCACCACTCACCCTTACACCCTGCTGACAGCGTCAGAGGACCAGTTTCACCCTCTTCCTATGATCAGCCTCATCAGCTGTCTGCTTAGCCCTCCATTCATCTCTTTATTATTTATTTACCTCCACTTTGTTCATACATTTTCCCCAGAGGAACACATCCTTTGAGTTTCAGCAGGGCCTTTGATGAAGTGCCTCAGCAGAGGAACTTTTTCTCTGTATTTGTGTTTCACCAAGTGAGTTTTGAGTGCAACTTTGACATGTTTTTTTTTCCTTTTTCTTTTTTGACAGTTTTTCTTTTAAATGGATGGAGAGGCCTTATTTTGAATAATGTTTGGAGTTGGCTAGCTGACAGCTCATTTATAATGAATAATCACACTAATGAGTAACCAGTTTGAGATACCAAATGTCAACAAATCTGTTTACGTAATTATTGAATTTTGTATATACTAAATTAAATTTACAAAGTCAATTGGCAGCCACTTCTAATTTTTTCTGGTATAACAAGAACAAATCGAAGTAGCTGAATCAATCTTTGATTCTCTTTAAGTTGTTACTCATTATTTGTCTAGAAACTGTTCTCTATTTACGGAAAGTGGAAATCTGATTAACATTATCATTCCTTTTGTTATAATAACTTATCTGTAGAAGGTGTCCTCATTAATAAGTAAAGACAACAAAACAAATAGGACAATGATTGATTAAATTTCGCTGAGCTACAATTGAAACCTATCAGCCCAATTTAAAAACATCTTTGTCAAGACCAGTGTCCAGTGCGGCACTTTCAAAGAAAACAAAGGAAAGGTTCAGATACACCTGACACAGTTTAGAAAGATAATAAAGATACATACTACATAAACTACAATAAAACTGTGAAATAGTGCAGGTAAAGTTGTAGTTTTACAATGGTTCACAGAATATCACAATACATCAACTAGCAGAACAAAGTAATTTAACTAAACTGCATTACATATTACAAGAAGAAAAGGCTCCCAAACAAAAATAACTTGAGGAAAAGACTAAAAATAAATGTAACTAGGATATCTGACCCTAATGTAAGCAGGAAGCCTTAAACGTATTAAAGAGGTAGTTTAGGTCTTTAAAAGTTAAACTCTGTGGAAAAGTTGTGAACAGTTAATATCTTACCTGTTGTAGATAGCTTTATGACTGACTTCAGATTGGAGATTACAGAGTTTAATTTAGATCCAGTTTACGGTCTAAAATCTAGTACAAATTTTGCCAAGGGCAAGCTGATTGCTGCTGGCTTATGAATCTTTACATCACTGTCAATTTTGCATTACATGGTAGAAATTATATGATGTTCTCTTTGTTAGTTCCTCAGGTGTCACTGAAGGTGCTACAGATAGCTGCTGATGTGTTTATGATTCATAAACCACAGAATTTTATATCAGTAACTGTAATGCAAAACTGATTAGAATGCATTAACTTTGAAAATAGTATTTTATTAAACTGCTATAAAAGAGTTGAGTTTGGTGTTGTTTTAAGACGGTAATTGGCCCTGCTCAGACCAG
Source organism: Kryptolebias marmoratus (assembly GCF_001649575.2). Taxonomy (NCBI): domain Eukaryota; kingdom Metazoa; phylum Chordata; class Actinopteri; order Cyprinodontiformes; family Rivulidae; genus Kryptolebias; species Kryptolebias marmoratus. The sequence goes on along the minus strand of NC_051437.1, from coordinate 11,788,147 downwards.
CTGTTTGTTTTGTCATTCCTGTCAGAATTACTTTATTTCTTCAATCTCAGCTATCCAAAGAACTATCTACAACATCCAAGATATTTTTAGGTCATAACCATTTCACAAAACTCCACTTAAAATATCTGAACTATCACATTACATAATGAAACATCCTGTTTAAGAATCTGACTGAACTGTGCCAACGATGCAGCAGCCAGTGTTTGCACACCAGAGCGATGATGTAAGGGTGACACTGAAGTGAAACCAACAGGTGTAGAAACATGACCTTAGATACTAAAGTGAAATATTATTTTGTATTTTTCAATGCATGCTTTTATTTTATTTTATTTTATTTATTTATTTTTATAAAGAGACTATGGTGATATTGATCTTATGTTAGAAGTGGACAGTCACTTTGTAAAAACTCAGCAGGGTTATCACACTTTGTACTGTAGTTATGTTCTAAAAATATCAGCACACACAAGAAAAGGAAGATGAAAAACAAGGACATGTGTCAAAACACCAGAAAATAAAAATGCCCACTGCTAGTTTTATCATACAAAATGAGCAGTGGGTCGGTCCTCCACTGAATATAATGAAACATTCATTTCATCACGTTAGGCCGAGGTTCTTTTCTGACTTGCAAGGCAAGTGCCATGAAGCTGGGACCAGACAAGTCACAACTCGTAATTAATCTCACAAGGCTAGACCTTGATGCACCTCCACTGAGACAACATCTGAGAGAAATGGGTAAAAGGAAAATACTGAAGCTTTGCGCAGCTATGTTGTGCACAAAAATTTTGAAAGTTTATAGACTGACTTTTCTGTGGCATAATTATTCGGAGGAAGTCAAAATGAAAAGGGTCAAAAGTTCAGGACTTAAAATTTCACAACAAGATGAGATGAGAACCAGTTTTGAAACTACATAAATTAGAGAATAAGATTCATTAGAGAATAAGTATCCAATTAGTGCATGGATGTCCTATTCACCAAAAGGAAGAAAAATTATAGAAAAAACAGGTGTCATACCTAGAAAGACAATAATAGCTGTATTTGACCATAATAAATGAGGTTAAGGAAAAAATCAGAAATGCATACTATTTACATACATTGTAAATAGTATGCATTATTATTTTTTCATACAAAATATTAAATATGGGGGCGACTCTGAGAAACTACTACACTAAATTTTAGCTCAGTATCAGTAGAAATTACCTGAGTTACAGTTATGTTTGGATTTACTGATATGGATTTGTTGTCTAATCAGTTGTAGATCCAAATATTACTTTCTGAAAGTTTCATTAAAAGGTGATACATGAGATGTTTTGCTAACAGACAACCAGAGTTGACTCCAACAGTTAATGCCAAAGTCTTAAGCAAAGAAATTGTAAAATGTGTACTTCTCATCGTATGTGTTGGGAATGACTCTCAGCTAATACCACATCCAATTTTACCTCAATATCTGTAAAACTGACTGGCCAAGGTTGAGTAACTGTGGTGGGAATCTTGAATTGGGGTGAATCTATAAATTAATCAGCTGTAGATGTACATCAGATTATTGATTTCTAAGTGTTTTATTAAAATCTGTCCATCAGCTCATGAGATATTTTTCTAACAGTCACAGAGTTGGCTCTAACAGTTATTGGTACATTTGAAAAAAACAAAAACAATATATAGATCTTGCACCATCAGTTAGCAATCAAAGTGCCATTTTTGGTGTAACTTGGGACCCAAAGTGCAAACACAAAGGTGGCAAGGCTGAACGAGAAACAAAACTTTAATATTAAAAATAAAAAGCTTGCAAGGCAGCGAAACAAACTAAAAAGCAGTAAGGCTAAACAGCAACAAGGTCGTATAAATAAATTAAAACACATGGAAAGCAGTACAGCATCAGAACAGAGCGCCAATAATGCAGCTGCAGCAGTATGTTATCACAAATAACTTGAGCACCCAATGTTTAAACAGGGAGGGGCGATTAGTGGGATGAGAGGCGGGTGAGCTTGATGAGCAGATGAGGTGCAGCTGTGAGGAGATGAATAACCACGAAAATTATGAAAACAAATGGCCAGTGACACAGGTAGAATCCTAAGCAAACTGAAACACACTAAAGACATGGAAAAATCTAAGTAAAACAAGAAGGAAACATATTGTTGCGACGGTTGTAAATGAACTAAGGAGATGATAAAAATCACAAGCTTTATTACATGTTTGCTATCACACTAGGAACCACAATGGAACTCTGTTCAGTCTTGTTCTTCTGCAGTTCTAACACACGCTCCTCTGCCAGGAGCTGCTGCAGCAGCCCCATCCAGTGACAAGAAGTAACAGAACATACACAAATGCAATTATAGCAAACTTCAGAAAACAACAAGTAGGCCTGAATAACTGGAAGTACAAGAAAAAACAAAACATCCCAAAAATTAAAAAACAAACCCCAGGATAATGACATAGAATATGTCGGGGGTTATTTTTTACCTACTACCACACGAAATTTCAGATTAATATTTGTAAATTGACTGTTATAGGCGTTTTTGTGTTTGCCAAGGTTGTTTTGACTCCAAAAGTAAATTGGCGCTAAATGTGCATCCAATGATTACTTTCTGAGAATTAAAAAAAAAAAAACTTGTCCAGTATTTTTGTAACATGACAAACAAAAACATACAGAAAGAAGGGGGAAAACATTATTGCCCTTTTATTTTTGGTGGTGGGAGTTAATGATAAATCTGGCATTTGTTTGCTCATTTTACATAATGCCAACTGATCAAAAAACCATGTCAAAACTGAACAGCAGTTAGACCCAATTAGTCAATAGACAGGTCTCAAGACCTTTTTACATCTGCATCATGCTACTGTTTATTACAAATCAGTGCATGTGACCGTATCGATTAAACAGAGGAAGTGCAGACAAAGCACATGGTTAGTCAATAAGTAAACTGACACGCGTTACTGTTAATGAAGACAAACAGACTTGCACGTGCTCCACTGAATTTAAGTCTCTGTGGTCAATGGGACATGAATCCTGCAGATGAGGCACCACGCTTCAGATCACCCATGAATGAGTCAGTGTAATTACATCGGCTCTGCTGCTGCACAGAGGTTAGGGCATCATAAGCGAGACACTGATCATTTGATCAAACAGAGTGTAGTTTTGATTGATAGCATGCTGAACACATTTCATTTTCACTGGATATATTTTTGGCTAATCAACAAAAATGGCAAACTTCCACAACTCCCAGTAACTTTAAATCATCATTCTTGTGTTATTGCATTCAATTATATTAAAGTAATACTGAATATGCATGTGGTATGCATTTTTATTTGTAACGGTTAGGTGTCAATTGAAGTTCAGCTCTATTATTTGCAGGAGCTTTGAAATCTTTGACATGAAATTTATTTTCTGTTTCAATAATAGTTTAATATTAGTTTAAACCAACAAAGTTTAACTGTCCATCTATTTTCTATACTTTGTCCTGTTCAGCATTAGGATGAACTGGTGCTGATCTCCAGCAGTTAGCAGGCCAGACGTGGGGTACACACTGGACAAGTCACTGGTTCATAACAGAGCCACACAAAGACAGACAACCATACATGTTCTGCATACATGCTTACACATTCACACTCTTGCTGTGAAGCAACAGTGCTAAGCAACTGCACCACTAAGCAGCCCCCAAGAAGTCCCACATCACAGTTTCCAGCATCTAAAGGACCTTCTACTGACTGGTCATTACCGATACTTCAGCAGATCCTCACAGTTCTGATGGAGTCCATTCTTCAGTGCGTTATCAGGCTGTCTTGCCTAAAGGGATGTACTCAATATTTGGTGATTTTATTGTTATCTCAAATCATTATAAAATAACCATACAGTTCAAGACCAAACCTGTACAAGGATTGTATGTCAACAAATTCTGCATAGCACAGCTTTAATGATCAAAATCTGAACTCAATTTGCATTTGAATTGTACTTACTGGTTTAAGTTTAAACTCTATTTTCATCTTGTACAAGACCACACTTTAAAACAATATGTACATATATTCCTCACAATAATTAATTTTATTCAAATCCTTTCAAAAGTAAAGGGTCAGATGTAAAACTGCAACAAGTGCAGTAATCATCTGTGGTTGTAATCACAGTGTAAATGTGGTATAATACATCTTGCACAAATAATTTTCAAACAAAACCAATTTTTTTTAAGCATTAAGTAAAAATCTCTTATTGGTCCTAATACATTTGTTTTGCATTCATATTTGTCATGTCACCATAACCCGTTTGTTTACGAGTATGCCATTGTACTGTACATACAGTTCACAATAGGTATAACCATGCAGCAAGCTGCGTGCAAAGCACAGACTGAGTCTCTGATAGAATCCTTCTACGCCTGACAAATAATCTCCCACAATGGCGTTTACATAATACCTAACAAGTGTTAAATTTGTACTGCTAATTGGGAAAACTGTCAAACCTTGGCATTGTGGACAGTGCAGTAATCCATTCCATCATTGTTATTCAGCTCCAATCTCATTACCTCTATTCAACATTTAAGCGCGTTGAAGATGATGACTGCCACTGCTGCACAATCAAGAAGCATTTTAAACACACAGTGCACTGAAAAAAAAGGTAACGTGGCATTCTTTCATTTTAAAACTTGCTTCCTCCATCACAAGGTGGCATCGCTGTGGTTTATGAATAATAGAGTAATAAGAAACATGTTTCGGGTGTTTCATATTCATAACAACTTAAACAATGTGTGTAAGCACCCTTTGGATTTCATGCATCTAAAATTACACCTTCCCAAGGATTTTTCTACCCCAAAAGCCAATGAAATTCATCCATTGAATGTTTCATCATGTCTCTGCCAAAGACGTTATTGAGAAATTACTGAAGAGGCAATGAGTCAGGAAGCAGTGTGACAGTAGCCCAAGTGGAATCCAGGAGAGATGTATTATTATGATATTTTCTTGGAGGATTCTGGAATTGAATTCTGTTTCAGTAGAATATGATTTTATAGTAAGGTTATGCTATCCCCTGATAGATGATACACAGGCAACAGCCATGGTACACAGAGCATCGCAATAGATACAGTGAGTATGGAGCCAGCCATGCACAGCACCACCAGGCTGCATACAGATGAAGCTCAGCCAGCGGAAACGACGAAGCAAAAACAGCAACAAAGGTTACAAAGGGAGAGTTTACCGCCCAAGTGTACCAGAACAACTAAGCTGCCTGTAAAGTTTAGGTGTCCCACATGAAAGAAAAGTTTACTCTTACTTTATTGTCTTCACTGATGACCATAACTGAAGGATGTTCATTAATTTTTGGGGGGAAAAGTGGATTTAAGAGAAGAGTTTATAAGTTTTCCTAATTTAGAACAAAAAAAACATTTTGTTAACTGATGGACACAACACACAGCAGTGGTCCACAATATTGTCGCTCACCACCAAAGCCAAAGTGGCGATTATGGTTTTTCCCGTCTGTCTGTGCGTATGTGTTAGTGTATCTGATCATTCGTCTGTAGCATTAGCAAAATATCTCATGAACCAGTGGACAGATTTTAATGAATCTCTCAAGATAACCACTGAATGTATATCGACAACTGGTTAACTTTTGGAGTTAACCCCCTTTCAACCCGCCTCAGCTAAGCTCCCATAGCAAATTCAAAAATAGGTATAACTCAGTAAGTTTTATAGCTACAACTAGTTGAGAGTCGTTCCCAACATACTCTCTGAGAGATAATCAATCGTGCAAAATCTGCTTTTATAACGTTACTGTTAACAAATAGTTAGCTGTATCTGTCCATTAGCAAAAAATCTCATGGAGCACTGGACAGATTTTATTGAAACTTTTAGAAACTAATCAGTAGGTTTACATCTACAACTAATTAACTTTTGGAGTCAAGCTAATTCAAGGAAGCCATAAAAACCAAATGACCGTAGAACCCACAAAAAAAGCTATAACCCTGTCAAATTTACCAGTACTGAGCTGTAATTTAGTGTGGTCGAACAGATTATGCGCAATCTATGCTAAAAAAACTTAGCATTAACTGTTAGAGTCAACACTGTCTGTCTGTCAGCGTATCTCATGCACCTCTGCATAAACTTAAGTGAAACTCTCAGGAAACAGTAATTGGCTGTACGTCTAAAACTCATTAACATTTAGGGTCAACCCAATTAAAAATGGCCACAACAGCTAATTGACATTAGCTGAGACAAAAAAAATGTTAGCTCTCAGCATGGCTTGAGATTATACTTAATGCCATTTACAATTTTTGACTAAAATGGCTATAACTCTGTCCCTACTTGGCATAAGATGATCTTAGTTTAAAATTGTGACGTGGTGGGTGATGTGCATTTCTTGGTGGGTGGTGGGTGATGTGCATTTCTTTAAGAAATGCTAGGCTCTAATTTCCTTCAGTTTCAACCTTCGCCATCAAAACTGAAAGCTTGTACTGATTTGTTTCCATACACTCCTGGATTTGCGTGCACCTCAACCCACATGGTCTGTCCAGATCTCAGAAAGAGAGTGGGAAGTGGAGGAGCCTTCTACGAATAACATTTTATACATTCTACCACTTCTTTCACTCTGACTTATCAACATACAAGTAAATAATGGTAAATCAGAACAGGCACTTTTCTGAATGAGGGTTTAGTCAGATGACGCTGTGCTAAAAAAAAGGCACTCTATTCGTGCATCAGCCTCCTTAAGAGTGGCCGTGGTTAAACCTGGTCTTAATGGGCCACTTCTCAGCCTCATTTTACCATCTGACAAAGAAACAGAAAACTGAATGAAAGCAGCTTTATTGACATTTTGCCTGCACCAAGATACTGTGTGTGTGAGCACACAGAATATGGACAAGTAGATATGCATTAATGGCTAGCGAAAAGCAAAATATGATTTTTTTTTCACCTTAGTAAAACAGATATTTTCAGACTTTTTATGTGGCATTTTGTATTATCTACCATTTAAAACATGAGTGTTTCCATGTACTCTTTTGAGGACACTGTGATCTTATAAGAATCACAAAATGAAAGGGAGCAGAATGGTCTCAGTATTCATCTGACACCTGACCCTGTTGAATATGTATTTATGGAAGTTCCACTTTCTGACTTATCACACACTATGTATTAACCACTGGGACACATATTGTACTGCCAAATGCAACATATTTTGCAAAAAAATAATGAAAAAAAAAAAAACATGACTTTGGCACTTGACCTAACTTTAAGCTGTTGTTGTCATAACTCGGGAGGTTCTGTCCAGAAGAGCGAAACCAAGACCAAAACACGGAGACGAAAATAAAGGTAAGTGAGTTTAATTACAGGGTGAGACTATATACAGTGGGCTGTATCCGGAGTGGTCTGCAAGAGAAGGAGAGCTAGGTGAGTCTCGGGTACAAGTCTTGATCCAAACGGTAGCAAGAAGGTGGTTATAATGTCTCTTTGTTTGCTTACAGATCCAGAGGGTGAATGCAGCGCCGATGAGAGGAGGAGAGAATTCCAGGTGTTCCAGGAGTGACGAATTAGATCCAGCAAGGTAAGTAGCAGCGTGGTTCCAGGTAAGTNGATCCTTAGTATCCGTAATCGTGGCGTGGCAAGAAAAACCTAGGACACAGGCAACAACAAAGAACGTGGTTAACACTAGGAGCTAGAGTTCAGGTTAGACGCTGGGGTGGAGAATCTAACCCAGTAGGTTCGATGCTCCAGCGAAGGTCTGATCACCGCCTGCTGCTTAAATCCTTAAAACTCTCTATTTGTGTTTTTAAAAAGTCCCAGTTAGAATGGTTTCCAGATTTTATTGTTGATTACCTCCTGGACCTTTTGGAGTATTTAACTGAAAGGACTTTCGTCAAAGGTGTTGTGCAATTTTTCACATTTTTCTTTTCTTTTTTTTTTTTCTTGTCTTGCTTGTTTTAAAAGGACACACGATAGCAAAGGAAAAACAAAATCTAAGTTTTGATTTAAATGCCATAAATACTGCTCATCTCAGGTGGAAAATGTAGACTGCAATAACAGTTGGATCTTTGTGAAATATATTTTTTTTAATTATTGATGTTTAACGAAAAGTTAGCTTTTAGCTTATCCTTATTCATGAGTGCTGTTTGATTCTAAACTAAAAACAAATAGGTACATGTGGTTAAACCAAGGAGTGAAAGCCTCTGAAAGCTGCTATTTATGGCATAGCTCTATACTTGTACATCATGACCACTGATTCACTTGGTGGTAAATGAGAGGAGAACACAGAATGATGAATCTGTGCTCTGTATCCTGGGAGGTCATGCACATGACATCAAGAGCGATTAGAGGCCTTGTCCCCAATCTATCAGGGGACAATCTGTGCATTTCGTCCTCATCATACCTAACCTCCTTTCCCCATACCTTCTCCACTGTCGTGAGAAACTGCTAATCAAAAACATGACTGTGTAAGTGTGTGGTCTTAGACAAGGTCAGAGTCTATCTGTACATATGTACACTGTCGGTGAGAGTTTTCTGCTGATGAAAGGCAAAGGGAGACAAGGACCACCTCAACCATCTCATGTCTCAGAGGAGTCATCCATCAGAGCTGATTCTAACCCTGTTGGACGGATATTCTCTCATGGGGCATGCTCTAACCCTGGATGGATCCAAGGCTCTGTGCTCGAGGAGCTGGAGGGGTGGTTGGACTCATTAGGCAGACAGTACAGTTGACAGGTGTAGGACTTTCACGACCCTGAGCTTCTGTACTTTAGTTCTGAAAAGGCATCTGTCTTTATGCTTTGTGACTCCTTGGACTATAGTGTAACTCTACTTGTTGGACAAGTTTATAAACAACATCATGCAAAACTTATGATCTTAAAATAATGAACTGAAAGGTTTCATGACAGCTCTTAGGAAGTCCTCCATTTGTTGCTTGATGTTTAAAATGTCCCAAATTTTAAATGAGCAATTTTATTTGTTGTTTGCTCCCAGGCTTGGCATTTGCTAGTGAGTAGCAGTGAGATAATGGTCAAGATTTCTGCTTCTAATAATAAATAAACTGCATACCAGAATGTTTTAGTTTGTCCTAACACCATTTCTAATAATGTATGTTAGATCAAGTGCATTAAAGAGGTGTCAAACGCACAAATCACGTTAACTAAACCTCACAAGTATGTTCAGATATCTGAAGTTCAAGGCAAAAATGGCAACTCAACTACGCATTTAGACTTTTGAAGCCATCTTACGAATGTGGAAGATGCATACCAATCTTTAGGAAATAATTCAAGTTGAAAGATTTAAGCATAAATGTCAGGTGTGAAGTGTGTTTTTCTAAAAAACCCAAGAGGGCAGACTGACATGAGGAGCTCGAGGAGAATCTTAACTTTTACAACTGAGGAAACGAAAAACTGTCATAGCAGCAAACAAACATAAACATGAGAACTCAATGCATAACAAACTCAGAGGACAAACAGAAGACTTGTTTACAGGCAAAAGGCAGGATAATGCAGCCACACAGGAGCGTGGAGACACAGGGGGTATAAAGACTGGGACAGATTAACAGAAACAGAAACACCTGAGCAATCGGTGACGAGTAGCAGGTAAATGTGGGCGGGACAGGAACAGAGAACTGAAAAAACTGAGGAGTGACAGGAAAACACAGGGAGCAACTAAACACAAGAAGAACATTAAATACAAAAAACTACCCAACAGTAACACAAAACACAGATACTGACAGTAACATGTCTAAATTTGAGAAAGTCATGCTGTTTGATTACATTTCAAGCTGAAAGAAACAGTCGTTTTATTTTTAACAGATGGTATTTGTTTCAGTAAAATAACAGGGAGTAAAATAACACCTGGGCACTGGATTCTTTTCTAAATGTAAAAAGTTATTAAAATGAAAAAACAACAGTTTCCCAGGTAACTCTTCTGTTTATTAATATAACAGAAAAAATATCTTGCACTAATAATGTTGCTGCTAAAGTATTTAAATATTCCTACACATAAGGCAATTTCAGAATGTAATGGACTTGTAAGATCATTTGAATTCTTGCATGATGCCGTCTGCATCTTATTTTTTTTTCTCTTTTCTCAGAAAAGTTTGTTTTTTCTTTAAGTACTACACATAACCACACTTTTAAGATTTATTTTCAGTGGAAAGGACCCTAAAATTGATTATTTTTATTGACAATCATGAGAGCTAGTGATAAAAAAGTTGTTAAATGAGTAGTTAATGAAAGACAAAGAAAAACTATATTCTTTTATGTTTTCATGATATCAGCCATTAAAACAGTCAAATTAGTTTTTTGTAAAGACAAAATAATATGTATGTATGTGCTTGGAATATGTGCTGTGAATGACTCTCAGCTACTAACACACTACATTTTAGCTCAACATCTGTAAAATTGACTGAGTTATCTTTGCCAGATAACTTTGTCTTACTGGTATTTTTGCCAACGCTAATCAGCTATGACAGCAAACCTGAGTTGGATTGACTGCAGGAGTTAATCAGTTGTAAATGTACATCCAATAAATGTTTTCTGATAGTTTCATTAAAATCTGTTCACTAGTTCATGAGATATTTTGCTAACAGACAAACAAGCACACACACACATAGACAGGCAGACAATTGCATGATTGCCTGTATTTCATGGTGGTGGGCAATAAATATTCCCATTAAACAGACTTCTCATTCTCAAAGTCTGAATGTCTTTAAAGTATAAATACTATTGTAGTTCAATAATATCTTTGAAATAATTCAAATAGATTCATGTGAAGTTTAATGGCAAGAAAATACTTTTCAACAATAAAAAACTGTCATCTCAAAACAAGTCAGGTAGGGCAGTATAAGTTTTATGATCAACAGGGAAAACTAGATATTACTTTAGTTTTTGTTCAAATGATAGCCTTTTTATTACTGGAGGGATTATCTTAATATACTGTATTAAGTATATTTTTTCAAGTTTTATCTGAAGACGTGGTCAAAACTTAACATTATTATTTTTTATTTATTTGTTGCCAATCAATACCTCCAACTTTATCTGATTCTGAGAACAAACGCCACCCACATATTCCCAACATTTCAATTTATCACGGATTAAATCACAGCAGTCTGTGTGATCTTCTCTCGTGAAGAAGACTGAGCTGGAGCTGACCCATCTGCTTCTTTGACCTTTATGTTTCTGTTCCTCCTTTACAGATCCACAAGCAGCACATAGCCACTAAAACAAGAAAGAAAAAGAAAAAAAAACTTTTTGCCACAGAGAAGACTAGATCTCTTTTCTTTGTTCTTTTTTCCCCAGTCATATTCTCCTGTAATACAAATGAATGTTGTTCTGCTTCTGTGTTTCTCTCATTGCATGAGTCCCTCAACCTTTCTCACCATCCATGGCTTCACAGTATCTTTCCCTGAGGGCCGATCGATAGACTGCAACAGCCTTTCAATGAAATCTTCTCTGTGCTACTAGAGAAAAGAAACGTCGTTCAATCGAACCGATAACTCTCTCCTCGTGTTCCTTTTGATTGCTCTCTCTCTCCCTCCCTCCCTTTCTATAAATACAATCTCCCTTCCTCTCTGTTATGTGCTCAGTGCGAGGAGGATGATAGGGAGGCGGCATAGGCAGCAGTCAGAGTTCACGGCTGGAGGCTTGTTTGATGATCAGTAGGGAGGGATACAAGGAACCATCACGCCACAGGCATTGTAAATTACCTCTGAGTAATGCAAAGGAGATAAAGCAGACAGCACTGGGAGAATGAGGGGCGAGAACAGGTAGGCACAGCCAGTCTGGTGGCTGGTGGGAAACATGCAGAAAGATGCAATAGTTGTCAAATCAAACAGGACACAATCAATATCACACTCAAGCCTTCATGTAATCCAACCTTAAAACTGAGTCTCCATGAGCTTGTAGCTCCATAATTCAGTTGACAAGTACATAAATATTAATAAGATGGTGATTAAATTTGTGAGCTGTGAACTGAGCTTTTCTTTTTTTTTTAGACCTACTGTATGAGCAAACGAGCAGCACTTGTAATTTGTTTAAATATGTATAATGGTGGAACTGTGATATGTGTTTACAGTGTAAATAAGAAAAGCGCTAAAAAAGTGTAATAAATATGAAACAAGTGGCTGTACATGTTGCCTATGTGAATTTTGAATTTAAACATGAATTTCACATTAAAAAATCATTTAAATTCATGTAATTTACATGTTAAATGAACACGGAACATGTGAACACATGTTCCTGCACATTTCTAATGTAATTTTAGAACATGTTCGTGTTCCCATGTGGTCCCAAGTTCTCCCACATTGGATCACATAAAATTATGTTTAATTAATGTGGCTTTTCCACAGCATTATCTTTTTCTTTCTTTTCTATTGGTAGATAACTTAAGTTTTATAGTGTGAGAACAAAAAAATTATATATCTGGTAAAAGAAATCAGTCAAATTCAAATATTTAGCTTGAAATTACTGAAAAGCTGTTTAATATTTGTTTTATTATAAATATAAATTAAAGTCCTGCATTTGTAATCAGTATTTATTGTAACAAACTATATTTTATCAATATTATGTATCTATGTAAAAAGATCATATTTCTTTCTTTTTTTTTTTGGTAATTTTTCCATTACTTATAATTTTTTTCACTGATTTAATCCAACTTTAAATTTGTACATAAACCTAAATGTACTGGTGTAGTGTTGAATTTAAAATCAAATGTTATTGAAATGTTGGTAAATGTGAAATAGGATTTTACAACTCTTTTGTGTTTTAAAAAGGTATACTTTGTGAAAAATTGAAATTGCATATATGCTGTTTTACATAAAGAATACTCTATAAAACAAACCCACAAAAGCTGCACATTCAGACCTTCTTTACGTCACGTGCTTCTGGTGGGGTCAATCTAAACCTGGTATGTCAAACTGTTACATGTCAGCAAAAAGAATATGCTAATCTGGTTTCTGTCATTTTTTCTTTAGTTTTATTCTTTTAATCTTGCAGAGAAATGATGACAGAAAGTAATACTGCATTGCTCCTGGCCTGTTGGTTTTCTAAGAGCACTACAGTTGGAGAAACAGACTGAGGCTATAAACATTAAAGCGTAATATCCACACTTAGAGGAAACTATTGAAGAAAAGCTCACAGCCCAATTGACTTGTCAAGTGTAATTTAGTGAATTATTAATACTTTTTATGTAAGCTAACAATGTTCCCAAGGCCAGTCTTTTGAGTGCTACAGTCTTAGTTTTTTTTTTCTTTTGTTGCCATTTAAAGTTGTTAACCTCAAAGATTTAATAAACTACTTATATAGGCAATAAGACATGACAGTCAACAAAAACCTCAAAAATAAAAGCATTAAGAGGCAAAACCTTCCGATGATTGCTTGAAAATAAATAAGGTATTTCCTTTTTTCTAGTAATGAACAGCGGGCATGTGAACCATGATAGCGGCACCGTGTAAGTGTGAAATTAGGTGACCCATCCTTAGCGTGGCAGACAGAGACACTGTAGGGAACATGTCAGCAACAATAAGACTTTAGTAGCCAACATAGTGCAATTCTGATGTCAAGAATCAGTGGGATTCCTCTGTGTTTGCCACTGGCGAGCTGAAAGGAGCACAGTATGAGTGAAAACCCCTCCATGATTCAAGTCGTCCAGAGCTTGACAGTTGCTCTGTTACACATCTGGGATTATGTATTGTTGCGGTGCAACATATGAGCTGTTGTTGTGCTGTCAGGGAGCCCAACATTTCTATGACTTCCTCTGCAATTTTATCCATTCTATCATTGCTATTATGAGGCCATTTGACACCAGTCTGTGTAAAGTGCCTTCTGCTCTGCTGTATTTGTTTGGCAAATTGTGCCAACCACATCACAGACAATAAAAAAAGGGGAAAGAGGTTTTCAATCATTATTAATCTATGCACAACTTTAAAAACAACCTTATTTTGGAATGCACAAGATGTAAAAAATAAAATAAAATAAGCCTGATCATTTTTGTCAAGCAGTGTTCTGTCCTTTGATGCAGTTTGAAGTTTAAAAGCGCAACATAAAAATACCATCTACGTTTCTCTCTCTGTTACGATTTGTTTTGTGTCCTCCCTCGGGCAGCATTTCGATTACGTTTCCGATCATAAATCTGAATGAGCTAACATCATGTTTGTGCCTGGCTACTGAACATCATTATTTCTAATTGCAATTTTATGTTCAGCTGTCTTGATCTTTAACTCCCTGTTGCTTTTGCTGTATTATCCAGTTTATTAAAAAAAATAAAGAACATTTACTCTTCACCACATAATATGGCAGCATTAGGAGATATTTCTTTGTTTTTTTGGGTCAATAGGTGAGATAACCTGATTTTGCACTGCAGTTTATACAATTGTGACTAAGGCCAAAAAATTATGGTGAAGGGGGTTGATTGGAGAGATGGTTACAGGTCTTTGTGATTTCTTATCTTTTACAGATCAATCTTGACTTACTTATTTTGTTTTATAGTTCTGTGCAAATGAAGAAAATACCACAAATTTCAGATGTGTGTGGGTTGCTTTTTATTTATTTAATATTTTCTTAGAGCATGTTTTGGGGATGTTCATTCATTCTCAAACACTTTGAGAATATTTAAATGTTTTACTTTCACTTTTACTTTCAGTGTTCTTTAAAGACAGTACTGGAGAGTGTTTGAACTTGAAAACTTAGTGGTTCTCACTCATTTTTGGGCACACAGACATTAGATACGCACGTTCACACAACAGAAACACAAAAATACATTACTATTTTGAACAAATTTAAATTCTGTCCAGTTACTATTTTTGACAAAACCATTTTGGTCAATTTAAACTACTTTTGTATTGAATTAAATTCATTTTTTGAAAGTGTTTCATAAAACATCTTTTTGTTGTCTTTTGTGTTTAAGCTCACTATACCTAAATTGAACCTTTTTGTTTAACTAACTAGTGGTAGTGTCTCATTAGGGTTGTGATTGTTGGCGACTAGTTCCAAAAACCCTGCTACAAATTTAATGTATTGAAGTACTATTTAAATTTTACTGAGTTCACTTTTTTGAACCTCTAGCCTCCATTCATCTACCCATTTACAGTCATGGCAGTCATGATTTATAGGGTGTAAACTATTCTTTGTCTGCTGTTGAGAGCAGAAATAAAAAAAGTCAGGAGGTGTCAGAAGACTTTACCTGCCTTGAGGGGTTCTCATAATGCATGAGCAGGACTCAGTGCCGGATCAGCAGGATGATGACACTGATGCTCAGGCTTGCCGTTCCTGATATCTGGCTCCTCCTGCATTATTACATGTCCAGATACCATCTTTAATTCCACTTCTTTTAAACAAGGTGGATGTGAGGGTCATTAAACCTCCATTCAGGACGTTAATTACCTGATAAGGTTTGCTGAGGTAAGATGGACAGAAAGGCTTTTTAGAAGAGAAAGAAGGAACAACCCAAATGACTTTTTCCAACAATTGTCAGTTACAGTATATGCTTTGTCAGTTGTAGAAACCACCATCATCCTATACCTGTGAACAACTTAAATGACAGTTTTATCTGGAAATGACAAATGAATCAGGTGTTTAGATTACTTTTAGTACATTTCCAATTCTGTGACTCGGTATTCTGAATATTTTTAGCTAAAAAACAAAAAGGAACTGAGAAATTAGAAAATTTCAATGTATATAATATGGCTGTATATGTTAAAGTTTGCTGCTCAGCACCTAACTTCGCTCCATGTTATCTTCATCAGTGGTTCTAAGTTTTCTACAACTGTTAGTATTGAGAAGCTAATAACAAAATAATTCAAACTGAATTTCAACTAAGAACGGCATCATAGTTTGAGTAAAACATTTATATTTTGTCCACAGTCCTCTAGTTTACAGATATGACTTTTTTTTATTCCAGTGAGGGTGTTTAATACATTCACTGATGAGCTGAACTTCGCATGTCACAGTGATGGACAGATGCTTCATCTGATCAACTGGGAAGTGTTTGTCAGAGGTGACTGCACATTTCCAAAGTGCCTCTCTGCCCCTTTTATTTAATAAACTATGGAGTGTTTGTATTACATTTTACCCTCCCAACAAGCATTATGGTCTTTCTGCTCTCATTAAAATGGACACAAAGTACAAATTTTCAAAAAGATATTAGTTTTTGATTTCTCAGAGCACAGGGCAGTTGTATGTATATGACTGTTTCCTAGATTTAAAAACAAATGTGCATCTGTGAATTCAAAGAATGACATTGCTCACTGATAAAGAATTTCAAGGGTACATGCTCTAATTTCCGCAGTAAAATAAAGTTTGTTCCTAATACAGAGGCAAAGGACACCCCTATGACTAATGCTATTCACTGCTTTACAACCTTGTCCTTTGTATACATAGATGTCTTTGGATGCTCCAAATATTTTATTGATATAGCCACGCAGAAATATATTGACAAATTATGTGAATTTAAATTCAGAAAATCTTTTCCTAAAATTGGTAAATAAACTGTATTTTAGGGTACTTTTTTTAGTTTTCCAGAGCACTGACTCTGACATGTGTTGGTAGTGGGGGGTGAGGGGTGGGGTTAAACTGAGCTGACCACCTTCTAATTGTCAGGAACACAGACACCTACTGATCAAGATTAACTAAATATTCTAAAAACAAAATTTATGTTTGAAATGTCTTTCACCACTTTCCACTATAATAAATGACTTGTAAAAAATTTTTTCAAAAGCATCATAGCATTCCATTTTCATTTATATTTAACTATGCCCCAACTTTTTATTATCACAAATATTGCTTGATTGTTTCTGATCTATAATTAATACATTTATAATAAAGATAATAAGAAGTAATAAGAAATGAAAAGAAAAAAAACACTTATGTAAAGAGACTGCAACACAGTAACAATGAGATAATTACTTGTGTAATCTGTAGAAAGAAATGCAAACTAAAAATAAAAAAAGAACAAATGAGTGCAGAAATATATAATAATAGATTTTAATGTTTGTGTAAGAAAACCTGCTAACAATAAACAGCCTCAGTTTAGATACTGCAGAAATTTTTTTTAAAAAATTCCCTGAACAAAATGTTTTAAAATATAAATTTCCAGATGGGATATTTTGTTGTTTGTTTCATCTTTACTATAAAACAAAATATTTCCCCCCCAAAAAAACGTGTTGACACACAGGGCTGCCGTAACAAATAATGAAACATACAGCTAATTCACTTCAAACTCAATCAACCTTTTCCCCGTATTGCCAGTAACTCTGCAGTGCAGCGTCCACATTAAGCAGGCTTCCTTGCACGTCAGTAGTCAACCATCTGCTTTGGCTTCTGTAACGGAAAAAGAGCCCAACAGAGAATTTCACCCATAGGAAGCCTTATGGTAGAACGAGGTACAGACAAGAAGGTCGAAAGCTCAGCAATGGTCAAATAAACTTTATGCTCTGTCACCTTGAAGACACTTTATTTGCTTTATATGAAGGGAACAACACTTTGCTTTGGCCTGTGACCTGAGTGTAACCTGGTGTTGGTTAGATTAGAAGTTGTGTCTCTGCTGGTGCGACGTCATACACAATCTGTATATTATTCAGACATCTCTGATGGTAAAACAATTAGGGATTTGTTCTATTTGCTTATGGTAATTTTTGGAGACAATCAGACACAAATCTATCGTGCACACTACAAATTCCACCTACAATGGTTACACACTGAACCACACTCACTCTTCTGCTTCATCTTCATCATGTGAACACACACACACAATGATCCACCCACTCCCACGAACCTCTGAGAATACACAAACTCAAAGCTGGACTGAGTGCAACATTTTTAGTTAAAAAGAATCAGTCCAGGTGGAAAAAAATGAAGCTTTAGTGCAATTAGCTAAAAAATTAGAGATTCAATTAAACCATTTTCTGCAAAATAAGTGTTATAAGCAAAACCTGACTGTCTCTGTTCAGATTTCATTATGTTGCCGCTGCCAGTAAATCACAATAATACAGACCTATAAAAGCTTAAATTTTCATGAAATGTTGCGCATAACTTATTATTCTAATCCTTGACTTTCTTATTACGTAACAGTTTGCTCTGAATCATCTGCTCACTGAACTATCATTTTATTTTAAGACAAATAAATTGAAACACATTCACAAATTGCACATGAAGAAGATTTCCTCACTGCCGTCTCCATATGAAAACTGCCAACAAAATTATCTTTATCTTTAATTCCTCAGGCAGCCAAACCCTTGTGCTTTAACTGACGCCTTTTCTGACAGAAGATGTCTGTGTCTGAAGATACACTGTTAAGTGAAGAGAAGATATAAGAAAAAAATATATATTTCAAACAGAGTGAAGAGTCCCCAAGGACCATCAGTCAGAAGACTGCAGCTCTTAGGAACTAAAATAGAGCCAGGCAGAAAGCATAATTAGGCATTTTAAGTGCTTTACATAATACAGTCAGTCATAATGAATGCCCTGTGGGATCCAGAGGCTGGGCGGCTATTGTCACTCTGCTGCAGTTGTAGCATTCATAAGGAGAGAGGCTGGAGAAAGAGATGGGAGGATAAGAAGAAATGGAGAGGTGAAAGTAATAAAGCATACAAAACTTATAAAAACATTAAAATAAAAAGATGAAAGGGAGTTTATTTATTCAGAAAAAATCTTTTGTTACCCAGAGAAAATAAATGAGCTGAATTCAGTGATTTGAATTTTTCAAGTGGAACATGTGCAAAGAGAATTTATATAAAATGTGATTTTGTCAATCACACAACAAGGATAAAGTAATTCTGTCCACTAGTTTGTTCTTTGTCTCCCCACCTCTCTCTGTCATTCTTTAATGTGAATTTCACTTGATGCTGACAATTGCTTGATACAACCTCTTAATTAATTATGTTTTATTAATGGTGGTATAATTAGATAACCTGCAGACAGGCAGTCGCCATCCATCTCTGAATGAATGATCAGCCCTGAAGAGAAGACAAACTTCTACAAAACTGGTGCATTTTTCTGTTCAGGTTTATCCAGACTTGGGTACAAAAGATTTTTCTTATATTTTCACCAAGAAGCACAGTCTGTTTCTGTAGCAAAGTTGTGGCATGGTGGCAGTGTATCAGGGTCCTGAATAGACTGGTCACTAGAGTTGTCACTAGATTATAGCCTCATGCCTTGGCTATAATCCCATCGTGCCATCTGTGTTTCACTATCATGTTAACCAGCTGAAAACATCATTTAAATGCTAACATAGCAGTTGTATAGAAAACTATGAAACTAGCACTGTAACTTCACTATTTGTATTGGGCTGCCTTGTGTTTTACATTTGGCCATGGCTATCTTAAGATTTTAAAGTCCAAAGTGTCCGTACTTGGGTAAGAAAGAAAAGCACTAATGGCGTGTTTCCATTTCTATGCTCAGTAAATGCACATCTTTATGTTAGTGCCACTTGTAGAAAGTCTCAGCAATATGTAATAACATTTGCTGTATACCATTTGCCTTCTAAGATGCTGTTTTCTTACTTTCAAACAGTCGGCATTTGAGCCAATGTTCAGTATCATCATTATGGCTTTTTTTTTGAAGGTCGGAAGTGTCCTTCTGCTTTGGGTAAACACACATGCAGCTCTGTGCAACTGGGTTCCAGTTTGTAGACTTGCATAAGTCAACAAGCTCGGTTAGCTTGATGCTTTTCTCCCCAAAATGCAGCGATTCTAGCTAAGTTTCTTAATATCTTTAGAGAAAATAGATCTTTCTAGGTCTGTTGTTAATGTAGACAAAACCTGTAAGCATTTCAAAATTGTAGAACAGGAACAGGAATGACAAGTGTTGGAGTTTAATGAATAAAACTGTCTGTCTCAGATGAAATTCAGGGGTTTTGCATTGTTGAATTGTCTATAATGTAGGGGTTTTTTTTCAATCAAAAGACACTGGTAAAGTCAACAGTGAGGATGGCAGTAAATTACACAAAAAAAATGAGTGACATAAAAACCAATGTAGGATATAGATAGATTGTATTCATAAAACAAAGCTGCTAGATGTTTGATTTTCATGATTTGATTTTAGAGATTTCAGTAACACCAGGGGAAAATTAAGATGGAGATGCAAACTTGGGACAACAAAGTCACAACATTTAATTTTTAACGCACACTTTAATCACAGAGGTGAACTTAAGCCATCAGAGCTTTGCCAATATTTTTGATAAATGCATGCAGGTTATTCTGCAGAGTGTTTGACTATTGCCAAAGCTGTTAGTGTTTCATCATCTCTTATATGACAACTTGCAATATAGTATTGTCCATAAATTTTTATATACCTTTTGCACATGGTTTATATCATCTAAAAATCTTTTTGTTATGGCATCTATCTTATTACTGCTTCTTACTGTAAAATGGGCCACACAGTGGTGCAGTTGGTTAGTCCTGTTGCTCTGCAGCAGGGAGGTCTTAGGTTTGAAACTCAACTGGGGCTTTTATGCCTGGAGTTTGCCTGTGTGTTTGCATGGGGTTTCTCCAGTTTTCTCTCCCAGTCCAAAAGCATGCATGCTAGGTTAATTGGTTATTCTAAATTGGTCCTAGATTTGAGTGTGAATAATTTGCCTGTCTCTAAATGGTCATGTAATGGACTGGTGACTTTCCAGTATGT
This sequence comes from Kryptolebias marmoratus, assembly GCF_001649575.2. NCBI lineage: Eukaryota > Metazoa > Chordata > Actinopteri > Cyprinodontiformes > Rivulidae > Kryptolebias > Kryptolebias marmoratus. Next base: position 11,767,598 of record NC_051437.1, on the reverse strand, counting down.
ACCTCTATGCTCACCTTTTGACTACTTCATTCAGGTACTGGCTCATATTAAAAAAAAGAGATCGATATATGCTTTTTTTATTGTTACTCTTAATATGTACTGTATATACCATTTTGTGCCAATTAGACAATAAAACAAAGGAAGAATTTCATTGTTTGTCTTTAAGAGTATGCTTATGACAATAAACACATTTGAACCATTTGCATTCTCTATTTTGGCATTAACCTATTGACACAGAATAAAGTCTAGCCAAATAATATTCCACTTATTTAAAGTTCTTAAAAATCCACATAAGAGGCGATAACCATAAACAACACCATCTAGAATAAAAAAATACATAAAAGACTGATTTTTTTGCCACTTACAACTAAAGGCCACAAAATCTGCGATTTGGAAATGATGAACTAATCATGAATTCAGCCTTTCCAAATGATGAGGTTAGGAATAAAAAATGTTCCCTTGTTCGTTATTAGGTAATGGTTACCTAACCGTGAACTAAGCGTGACTCTTATAAGCCAAAATGTGATGTTTATAGGTAGGAAATTATTATCTAACCATTAACAAATGATGAAACTCAGTCTAAAAAGTGCTTGTCTCTTCACCATTAGTTAGTGTTTAGTTGGTCATTTACAATTCATTTTTTGTGGCCTTTAGTTAGAAGTGCAACCACTAATTATGTATTAAGTTGTCTCTAAGAATTTTCAGCTAGCAGATAAGACAGAAGGAAACTGTACATCACATGTGAACTTTTTTAAGTGTGATTTATAGAGTTGCTGTGATTGAAGTGTCAGGATTTATGGCCAGACCTGCTGACAGCAATTACTCCCCAAACACTAATGCAACTGAAAACTCCCCTTTGATAGATCTGGTTATTAATGCAAGTACACAGGTATGCAACCACTCAGGGCTTCCAAGAAAGGTTAGATTTATCATGGTGACATTTTCTGTGTGTTATGCACGCACAGTCTCCTACTGTTGCCAAGGGACAGGTATAGGAAGAAACTGATTCCCTTAAATGGTACACCAACCCCCAAAATATTCAAGTACATGTGAATAAAGTGCATAACCTAACAAATTGAAAATAAAAACTGTATTACATTTTAAAGTATATGAAGACAAGAATAAAGTTTTTAATGTGCCATTGTAATGCAAATTGGTTGAGTTTCTCTAAAAAAAATATTTTGCGGAAAGTAAGTTATTTTTCAAAAGGGAAAAAAGCCCAAATGTTCTCAATTAGATTTTCTGAACTGCTGCCCAGAAAAGTCTGGATGAAATAATCATTTTTGTTATTATATATTCAAATGCTGTTTGAAATTAAATCATACCAGCTTCTACCTCAGGACATCACAGCACTGTCATGTACCCACTCGTCACATTATTTATACAAACAACTTGTTTGTGCTTTCTTTTTCGTTTCTGCGTGTCCGCCAGTTTGGTGTCATGTTCTCTGCGAAACGATTAAAGCTGTACAACAATTTCTGGAACCATACATGAGGACTTTTCAAGAAACTATTTATGTCCGCAGCAGTGCAGGAAAAAAAGAAGACTGACATTAAATGTTATACATAAAAGCACATAAAAACAACAAGTGCACATTCTGAGAGTGCAATAATAGAAAGCAGCTTTAAAGCCCCATTTTGTATTTGATAACCGTTTCCAGGGAAACCAGGTGCAAAAATCATGTGACTTTTCACTTTTAAGCAACCCTAATGGATACATGGTGAGTTAAAGCTAGCGGAGGGAAGAAAAGTTCTAGTTTCCCATGTTTCCTGCTGCCTCCATCACCTCGGGGTTGATGTTTTAATGGAGTGTGGGAGATGCAGATTCCCAGGCGATTCAGCATGATAATCCTGCCTCTCCAGAGTTCCTTGTGTGTTGACTGCTAATGCAAGCTGAAAGGAGGCACCCGAGTGCTGAACTCTACATAAGATTTATTTGGTGAACTGACTTGAAGATGCAGTGCAAGTTTCAGAAGTCTTCAAAGAAAGTGCCGCTTCACCTAATTTATCTTTGCTAGGATTGCCGAGATGAACCCTTCTTTGTACAAATTAAAGTCCAAAGTTGCAAATGACATGCACAAGCTCACGTGGTATTATGAGGTGTGTTAATGCTCAAAGTACGCGTTGAGAATGACTCTCAGCTACTACCATGCAAAATGTAGCTAATTATCTGTAAAAGTGACTGTGTTAATGTATCTAATGTAATGTAATGTTTGTGTTGGCTAACATCAATTATCTGTGGCAGTCATCTTGAGTCTGTTTGACTCTAAATGTTATTCAGTTGAAGATGTACAGCCAATTATTACTTTTTTGAGAGGTTCACTAAAATCCTTCCAGTGGTTTATGATTGATTTTGCTAACAGACTGACAGTCCTGACTCTAACAGGGAATATTTGAAGTGATGTTTCACAATCTGTAGTGCTCAGAGTATGCATTAGGGCTGATGCTCAGTCAGTACCACAGCAAATTTATGTTTATGTTTAGTCAGGTCTTAGTTCAGTCTTTGTACTCCTGTCAATATTCACTTCTCCTCAGTCAGTCACTCGTTTACTTACCACGTCCATCTCCACCTGCTCCTAGTTAGTAATCATTCACCTGTGCCCACTTTTCTCTAATTAACCTCTGCCTTTAAAACCTGGTCATTTCCTCCATTTACTCGCTGGTCTGTTGTTGCTTAAACGCGTTGTCTGGTTCCTCCCATGTCTTGCCTTGTCTTGTCCTTTTTGCTACATCTTGGATTTTTGTTATTGTTTGGTTTTGCTGCCTCGTCAGCCTTTTGTTTGTGTTCTTTTATTTAAAAAATAAATTATTTTATTTCCTGGAACCAAGATGAGTCTGTGCCTTGGGTTCGCCGCTCTCTACTCCCAACCTGACAATAACCTCTGTACAAAATTTGCAATTGTACCACATATGAGCTAGGGACTAAGAAATGGTAGAAAGTTGCAGTTAAAATCAACATCCTCTCCAAATTGTCATTCTCCCGTGCAGTTCAAGCAGAGGAAAGAACTTGTGAAATGATCAGGCAGGCAGAGGTTAAAGGGGAGAGAAGATGGGGTGTTGCAGGTGAGAACCAAAGCATGTAATAAAGATTAGGGAGGCAAGATGAATTACAAGGCTCCAAGGGTAAGAACTAGAGGGATCTGACAGATCTACTGTTTCCCCGGCTTGGCCACTCAACTGCAGAGACAGCTGCATTAAAATCTCAGGGACAAAGAGGGAGTTTTCCCATACCCCCACTCTCTGCTGGAACACTGTATTGACTGTTTGGCAGGAAACAGGTTTGGCTGAGGAGCTGCTTGACCCTGAGAGCACATTTTCATTATTTAGAGGTGTTTGTGCAGCAGTGTCAACTTTTCAAAGAAAAGAATGGGGGAGAAATAAAAAATAAAGTGTGTAGCTGTGCAATGGTCAGACAGGTTTTCTGTTTGGGCTCTTGCATGTGTTAAACCTATATGCATGTGTTTTGTACTGCTGTTCGAAATGCAACACTCTCCTGTTCTGTGAAGTGTTAGCATTTCCTTCTGTCTTTCATCAATGATGTTGCTTTAGATACATCCTGTAAAATCTCAGAGTACATTTCCATTCCGTGTTATGATGAACTGTGCATTCAGTACGTAAGGTTTTACTTTCTTTAGGCATACGATTAGTCACAGAATAACATAAAATTTCAACAGTGAGGTCAGATTATAGTTGATGCCTCCGAGCACAGAAGTGTTTTCCTTCTTTCCTACCAGTTTTCATCATTAGTGTCTGTTTTTTTTTATTTGCTCATTGTTACTCTCTGTACAAAATTCAATTTTGAGTATATAGTTTATTATTATTATTATTATACCATGAAAACAAAACACAATAACTTATTTTATTGTACTGCACTGTTTTGAGACTAAGGGCTTGTGTTTATGCTCACACTTTAGTGTAATTTATGTGTTAAAACAATGAATGCGGCACTCTTCAGTGTTCTGTATAGCACCACAAGTTGAAGACAGAAAAGATTTTCTTCTGATGACTCGTCCACGAAGGACATATTTGTGCTTATATTGCTGCTTGTAAAAACAAGTGTGCCACAAATCCAGAGTGGGTTAAATTTTCTTCAAGGCTTTTTTAAGTTAAATTGAGGTTTTGATGTACTTTTTTAGCTATCCTTTATCCAATCTCTTAAAGTTTTTCTTCAGCTTCAAGACCTCCACCGTGCATTCTGTTTGTTGGCATTTCTTACTCACTTTGTGAACAGATGGAAAAGCTTCCTGGAAATGTTTTGCCGCTTTCTGGTAACTGTCTCCAGCTTACTGTGTATCAGTTGTTTCAGTTAGATTGCTGCACCTCTGCTCTAGTCAGAGCTTGCTGATTCTTAAAATAGGCTTTGTCAGAGGGTTTTAAACCTATGAAAATATATCACCTGGCCTTTTCTAGCGTTGATTCTTAAACTTCTACATAAACAAGCTAATTAAGGTTGAATACTGTTTTCTTTTCTTTCCCCTAAGGGGTTTTTTGGGTCCTCCTTTTCATTTCAAATGAAATGAAACTGTACTAATACCACATCAATTGAAAAAAAATAGCTATTTCATCTTCAGCTTTAAACTAAGTTTATCTTATCTTTATCACAGTTCAAAGTGACAAATAAACTGACCAGGAGACACATGTACAGAGTGTGTGCACACAAAAAAAACATGTCGTATGCCTTTTTCCAAAAAAAGTTTAGATGTATCAATGACAAAATGAACATGGCTGTGAAGGCAAATCAGAGGGTGCTGTCAGACCAATTGGGACTGTGCCAGTTGACCCTAAATCAAGCCATACCAACTGTGTGGGATAGAATTATAGCAGTATGACAGCCATGTAGGATGCGCCAAGGCAACTAACCAACATTGTTGCAAGGTGGCCTGGTTTAACGAATGATTCATTCATTCTAATTAACAGTATGGTTGGGAACAGGCTATATACAGTCTGGTATAGTCCAGGATGGGTGACTTCTTAGTGAGAAAATTCTTTATTTGTCCTAGTAATAATAATTTTTGTATTTCGGAATGCTTTTTACTCATCTTCACCATTTGCCATTCATGCAAAAATAGAACATGTGGATACTATATGCCTTTTATTTAGTTTTAGGAACTAATTTAAGGATTTCTGAACGGTGCCAATAATTATGTCAGCGCTAAAGCATGTGATTATTGTATTGTTCAGGTATCTAGAGCAGAGTTTTGACTTTAAAAGCACATTCATTGCCACTCAAGAAAATCATAATCAGATGGAAGAAGGTTGATTTAAAAAAGGGAATGAAAAATTTGGCATGAGGAGTGAAAACACATTGAACAGTCAGGGTTAGGTCTGAGGAGGCCAGACAAACTCATGAAGAATATATGAGCACACAACAATGTGTACTTGTGGTTCTGTTAACAATATTTTGTTAAGGTAGTAATCAGTTTATGTATTATTAAATTTTACAGTTTCTTTGGTGGCTTTAGATCATCATGTTTTTTGCGTTTTAAAAACAAAAGGCTGGACATCTTGCACGCTGGTCTTCTCCAATTTCCATTTTAATCAGTTAATTAAAGCCAAACAAACAAAGCAGCCTCATTTCCACTGTGTTTAACAACAGGGCTACCACACAACACATCTATGTCATTAAATTGAAAAAGTATCGGAAAAAAAATAAATAGTTTTATCCCCAAACCTCTATAACCTCAGTGAGTTGAATTCGCATAATGCACATGCTTGGATATTAAAGTTTTACAGCCTTGTGAATTAATGTTTAATCCACGAAGTGTTAGGCAACAAGAGCAATATGTTACTTGTCCCCCTCCTTCCAGGCTAGTTGGCAGCCAAGAGGCTCAGTGTAGTTGGAGTTGTGGCCTATTTACCTGAGGGGTAAGAAAAAGCTGTACTACAAACACAAATAAAAAAAAAATAGACTTCAGCAAATGTCAAATGTCTTTTGTGAGAATCTAATAAGGAAATTTCAGCCTGGAAAAGCAGATTATTCAACAAATGTGATCAAAACCTTTGGGTTAATGCTGTTGGATCGTACAGTATGTTTACATAAAGGACAATACAATGTAAACGTAATTTTAGAGAATTACTCAATTTTCTATGAGCTCAAAAGACTTGAGTTGACTTATTGTATCCAGTACAAGGACATCTCTTCCCCTCAATGTTAAGATGACATTCTCCACCAATCTCTGACGATGATTACATCTGACTTACAAACACAGATAAATTTTGGCCATTGTACAATAGCACAGACAAGCGAATGGACAAGCAAAAGGGCTGTTCTTTGAATTGAATTGTTCTTTTCAAGCTGAAATTGGATTTAGTATGTTTCATTCATGCTTGAATTCCTAGAATTTCTCCAAAGAGTGTTCCCAGAAACAGCACACTCTTGACTCAGCATGTGGTTTAGAAAATGAACTATAGAACTCTGTGGAGCAAATGTTAACGAACCACTGTGTGTGTGTGTGGGTGTGTGTCTGTGTGTGTGTGCGTGACAGCAGGAGCGTGTGTGTGCTGGTAAAAATATCTACAAGCATGATTTCTGTTTATGTTTGGAAGACTTCAAATTAGTAATTAATTAAGCTCAACCAGAAATTTAAATAGTGTTTGAGTCTGAAAAGTAATGAACCTGCCCAAACTTTAATTAAGGTAAATGGTGAAAAAAATATGTAGAATTGAAAAGTAGCACGTGGATATGTATTCACCCACTTTGCTTTAAAGCCCCTGTCATAACCTTGAGAAGCCACACAGTTAGTTAAAAAAATTTACTTGTGGAAAATCTAACTGTCAAATGATTTCAGTGTATACCTGTTTTGATAGCCCTCAAAATTAACACCATCGCAACTCTTCTAGGTAAAAACTACTACAAGCAAGAGACAGCATGAAGAACAAGAAACTCTCCACACAGGTCAAAGACAAAGCTGTGGAGAAGAACAGATCAATACTGGGTTGTGAAAAAAAAATCCCAAGACTGAAAAATCTTATGAAGCGCCATTAAATTCATTTTTATTACCAGCTGTTAAAAAGGCAAAAGCTGTGTGTGTGCAAGCTAGTGTTTGTGTGTGTCTATCTGTTGGCAAACTGTCTCATGAACCAGTGGGTGGACTTTATTGAAACTTTCAGAAAGTAATCACTGGATAATACCTGGGAAATTTGCATTTCTTCAACAAATGCTTGCCCTTCAGTTCAAACATGGAAAGCTTATACCACCACAGCAATCCTGCCAAGAGAGGGTCCACCAAAAATCACAAATTGAGCATAGAGGGCATTAATCAGAGAAGTTACCAAGAGACCAAAGATAACTTTGAAGGAGCTGTGCAGCTTATCTGCAGGTATGAGAGTTTTTTGTCCATAAGCTACACAGAGCTGGGCCTCTTGGAAAAGTGGCCAGGAAAAAGTCATAGCTTAAAGCCAAGAATAAGACAGACTGTTTGGTCTTCACCAGAATAGATAATGAAGACTCACTAAACATGCTGAAGAAGGTGCTGTGATCAGATGAGATGAAAATTTAATTTTTTGACCACCAAGGACACTACCATGTCTGGAGCAAACCAAACACACAAGAACATCATTCCTATGGTGAAGCATGGTGGTGGCTGCATCATGCTGTGTGAACATTTTCCATCCACAGGAACTGGGAAACTGATCAGAGATTAAGGAAAAATATGGAGCAAATATTGTAACATTCTTGAGGAGAAACCTGTTGGAGTTTTCTAGAGGTCTGAGATTGTGATGAAGGTTCACCTTCCAGCAGGACAATGAGACTAAACACACTGCTGAAGCAGAAAAGAGATTTTATTAACTGCCTTCATGATTGCAATATAATACCTAACAATATAGATTTTGCCTCCTAGGCAATTATGCCTTTCACCAACATCTTGGAGTATATAATATAAAAAACAGCATATCGAATATGTTTCATTCCACAACAAAAGTCTAGAAAATTTGTGTAATGCAGGAAGATTCAGCTGAGGAAATTCATAGCCAATTTTATATAATGGAAGTAGGTCAGTAATGCACAAAACAGCATCATGAAAGAGACTTTTATGAATATAGAAAATGAGGAATTTACCATACTGTGAAAGACTGTTGAGCAAATACTGCAATTTAGGAATATTCTTTCCCTAAAGAATTTCAAAGAATCTGTTAACTGCAGCATCTACTGTAGATCAGTGCAAGTCTTAGAGATTCTGGAATAATATTTGTTTACAAAGGCTACACCTATAAACCATTTTTGAATAAAAGTGATCTTTGGGATATTAAAAAGATTAAATTTGATTGTGGCAATTATTGCATTTTGTAAGAAATAGTTCTGATCATTATTGTCAAAGAACAGAGCTTGTGTCCTCAACAGCAATTACAGCACAAAGCGTGAGTAGATTTGAAGAAGATCCAGAAACATTGGTACCTTTTTAAAGCTCAGTGACAGTAAGAAGAATGAAGTGAAGTGGGAAACTGTCCTGGCTTAGAAAATCCAAATTTAAATGTTGTGACAAGAGAGAAAAAGAACTGGCTGGCTTGGTATCAAACCAAAGTTTAAATAACATTTGTGATGGTTTGGGGCAGCAGGTCAACTTGGCATGGGTAGCTTACATATTTGTAGATGCTGTAGGATATGCAAAGGTATTTCATTAAACTAAATTATTCATATGTATATTTATAAAATCTATTTTATAAATCTATTTTATAAATCATTCGAAAAACAACAATTTTTTCTTATTCAAATTTTAATATGCTGTGTACTGATTAAAGCATCATTGTATTGAGTTTTTTTTACATTTAAGACTTTTCACAAAACAGACAAGTCTGTATCTCTGCTATGAGACTTATTTGTTGCTTGTTTTCTTCAGAATCTGATTGTCTCTCTGCAGTCATTTTTGGATCTCCAAACAAAACGTGAAAAACAGGAGAATTGAAACAACATGATTGTTTTTCATTGAAATGCAATCAAGCTTTTGATGAGCTCTTGTTCTCTCTTTCATTTCCATTTCTGTTGCATCCGTCTCTCTGCTGTTACAGATACCAGGTTCAGAAACGATTTAAAACAATGATATTCTTAAGCTGACAATCTGTTTGACCTCAGACTGCTATTTAGAGCAGACAATGATTCTGAACGATTCTTTCGGATAGTCAAAGATTTGGAATTACCCCATCCAGATCAGTGCTTCACAAGTGATACTGAGTGCTTTAAGAGGATTATATCAATGATCCTCCATTTTCCATCTGCATAGTAAATCGTTTAAAATTAGGGTGACCCTAATGAATATGATGCTTAGAGAAAAGTCTATTAGCCAGTGTGTTTTTTCCTGCTTCCTCCTGATAAAATTAAGGATAAAATAAGCAAGAGAAAAGCCATGTCTTCTCTTTGAAGTGTGAATAATGGGCATGGGGATGTGATTTGCAGACATGGTTGTCAGATTTCTGGTTCCAGTTTTGGAGAATGAAAGGCCTTTTGCTCTGTTTTCTGTAGAGGTTTATTGCATTTCAGCACAGTGGGCTGCAGCATTTTGTCATGCAGGGGTGCCTAGATGGTCAGTACATGGGCTATTTCCCTCTCCGCCCAGAAGAAAGAAAACTAAACAACTATCTAAGGTGTTTCTTGTCTTTTGCCTCCTTCCACATGCTTTATCTCGCTTCCTAATCTGCTCTTCATCTCACTAAATCTAAGATGCCTACGTGACCGAGACTGATATAAATTCTTGCACGCTGCTCTCTACTCCTGTTTAATTGTCCTCTTGAGATGGCTAGCTCACATTTTGGCAGGGTAGATGGGACACAATTTAATCTGATTACAGGCCACTGTGTTCCTTGATTTTTGTCAAAGTTGTCATTCTACATGTACCATATACACAGAGCTGAAACTGTAGCTCTATACACACACAGCAAGACTGTTAAATATGTAAATACACATATCAACAAGATATTCAGGGGGATTAAATTGAACTTTTTTCTAATGGAGGACGGTGGTGGGAGTTCAGGTTTGTGTACGTGTAAAAAAGAATTTGTGCACTTGTGCAAAAAAGAACATACTTCTGTACTTTTTAAAAGAGAAATGAAACAGAACAAAGAGTAAGAAGAGCACGGAGGTGTTTTTTAGAGCATCTGTTTATAGAGGCGAAGCAGAAATCTGCATGTAAAGTTATATTGAAATTCTTCTCATGTGCAAAAGCAGTCAGCAGAATTTTGGAGAAAACTCAGCGGCTGTAGCACACCTGAACTTGGAAAGCCCAACATTATCAAAACAAACAAAAATCTCTCACCATCTGGAAGATGAAGGTGCAGTGCCACATGGATTTCAAACGCCAGAAAAAAAATATAGCAATACTTTGAGACTATAGATGGAGCAACTGCATCCCTAGATTGCAGATTTAGTCCATGTGCATTCTAACACATGCAAGTGTCTGAAAAAGAGGATGTTAAAAATACTCCAGACTCTCCTGGGACAATTTTTATGAAACCAGACTCCCTTTGAGTATCACTGAGATATTTGCGTGAACTTGGCAAAACAGCAAGGAGCTTGCCTGACCACTTTTTTAAGGAACTGTGATTTTTTTGGAAAAGCACCATTTTTGCCAGAGTGTACTGTGTGAACACTGGCTCACGTAGAGATGTTTTTATGGCAGTTTGGTGTGTTAGTAGCTGAGAGTCATCCTCAACTTGTACTCTGAGAGCTAACTGATCAAGCAAGTTATTGTGGAAAAAATTTATTCAGGCTCACTTCTTCTTAAAGTCAAGTTTTACCCGAGCACAAGGAAAGCAGGTCACACACATTTCAATGGGTTGGTGGTAAATTCTCAGCACTTGGTTGTCAAAGGATGCATTCTTTAGGTTTTAGTCATAACTGAAATGAGCTCGTTGCCACTGTGTTTATAGAACAGAGAAATTATAAAATTTCCATCTAGCTCTGTCTTGTGTTTATATTACTTTACAAACCACACACACTGAGGATGTTTTCTCTTAAAACTGTAAAAAGTCTGACTTTTCAGTCACAGAACTTCAGACGTGCTGATTTTTACATGTAATGAGTTTTTTGACGAACTTCTGCCTCAGCTTCTTTTGTTGGACCAGGAGGCTGCAGTATGTCCATCTTTTTCGTACAGTGGTTACATGATCAGATAATGTTATCTTAAGATCTTGACAAGCGCAAATACTGTGGTAATTAAAGCTCAGCCATGCAGTATGCAGCCCCAGATGGCCTAGGGTGTCCTGACCATGCAGCCAAACACTTCCAGCTGGACCACCTCCACTCACCAGCTGCAAGATTTCAGCAATTATCCTGGGGGGTATGACAACATAGATAACTGCCCAGTCACTGAGGACCAATAGAGGAGAAGAACAAAGCAACACTGTGTGTTGGCTCTTGTCTTTGTGCAACATTTTATTTTATTTATTTATTTATTTTGATAAAGTTTTTGTTTTCAAATGTTCTCATTGTTTTGGATATGTAGTTGGTTTATTTGGGGGGGTTTCCACTAATTTTGTTGTGCAAACGCTTCTCCTGCAACATCCAAATGAAAGGTGCCAGCACCTCGGGTTACAATAAGAATTCAACAATCAGATGAGAAGTGGAGGCTCGCATTTATTATCTGACATCTACTCTTGTTTGAAAATTTCAAAAGATGGCACTGAAGTTAATGGAGTGTTTTATTATTTTCCAACTTCATCTAGTCTATCTCAAGAGTTAATAAATCTGTCAATAATAAAATTTCCTCTCACAGTAGATGAAATTTATTTCATTATTCTGTACATGGATATTTTCCATGAATTATGTCTTCCATATTTTTTCTACATAACAGCGTAAGAATGCAGGCCAGATAGGGAGATGCTTGTGAAGCAATGACTGTGTCAATGTAATAATGGTGCATTTGAGTTATGTGTCTGGAGAACACAAGATGGCAGCCCCCCCATTACCAATACTCCCCACCATCTGTGCCACATCTCACTCGAGGCAATTCCACGGCGTCTTTCTGTCTCATTTGCTGTCTCACTGCTTGTCTCCTGTCTTTGCCTTCTCTCTGTTTCCCATGTTTGCGCTCATGTTCATTTTGTAAATCAGAGGCTATAAACAGTTCACTGTTTATAGGTGGTGATAAGGACGATATTAAACTGTACTGACTGTTTTTTACTCAGATAAAAATTGATCTACCTCTGTTCCCAGATTCAAGCTGTAATATTTGCAAGATTTTTTTTAAACTGAACTCATATCATGGTTTAATGAGATCTGGTCTTTGTTCACAAGACATAATAGAAAGACTTACAACTGATGATTAAAGCAAATATAAATGTGTTAAAACAACAATAATTCCTTTCCCAGTCAATGATCATTTTAGACTTGCTTTGGCAGATTTATTTTTATTGACTGATACCTAAGTATTATGTCATAAAGCATTCACTACACAGCAACATAACAAACTATAAGATGCTCCCGATGTAAACTGCGAGGGACAAGTGTTTTAGAAGTCCTCTCATCACCAGCTTATCTTAAAGGCACCTTTAAGAACAACACTGTCAAAAACAAGATATTTTAGCAGCTGATTTGATTGCCATGTATGTCACAGTGAATTTTGAGAGCATGTTGTTCCAAACCTCAGAAAAGGGGTGACTCTGCAATGTTTATGTCACAGTCAGAGATCCCCTTGGCAAGAAAATCTGGGTTTCGCCTTGCCCAACAACAGATGCTCTATATCAATTATGTACTAAAGTCATTAGAAAATTATTTCCTGAATGGCGAAATGAAGAAAAATAGACATTTGGGTGATGTAGTGCCTTGGAGGACAGTTGTTCTTGAATTTTCTTTTAATTTTTTTTTCTCTCATAATAAATTCCTAATAAGTTTGAGTAAACAATTTTTATGACCTTTTTTTTTACATTTTACACTCCCCAGCCCATGTCCCCCTGAGATGTCTTTGGTTTTGTTGATTCTAACACTCTGTGCATTTCTGATCGTGTTTCAAAGGTGGTGATTGAAGTGATGATTCACATCTTGACTGATGCTGTATAATTGGGCAGGGTATCTGTTGTTAGTCTCTGATGAAAGCGTTCCTCTTATCCACAGCTGCTCTGCTTCCTTTGATGGCACTTGTTTTAATCATCACCGTGCAATCCCAAAACTCATTTCAAACCCAGTATGTAGCAATGAAGCATCACAATTTTTTTAACAGATATCACAATGCCTAAACACAAACTCTTTGCAGTCCTGGCTAAAGCATACCTGCAAAGTACAGGAGGGGTGTCTCACTACATGAGGGCCAAAAAAAGGTTTGTGTGGGCAGGGAACTCTGGAGAGGTCAAATGAGCCAAATATCTTCTGACAGCTGAACATGCAGTTTTCTCATTAAGATAGCAAGCATCAGCATTTTTTGGACACATTATAGGACAAATAATAATGCTAGAGCCCCTCAAAAAACATTGAGAGCAGAGGGGTTACACCCTGTCATGACCCTTTCTCATCCTGACAGAAAGAAAAGTTTAATGAGAAAGTTTTAAAAACTAATTAGGGAATGATTAGATAAAGAGCACAGGTGTCCATCATGCCTTTCTAGCTTTGCTGAAATATAGTCTAACTTTTTTTTATCTTATATCAAGCATACAGATTTTTGCAGCCATTCAAAATGTATTTTTTAAGCAACTGAGTCAGTACTCTTTCAAGCAATGCTTTTAAGTTACTGTAAGTGTGAGTTGCCCTGTTCCCATTTTGGTGTCATGTGTGAAATGACTGAGGTGAAATTGGAGGTTGAAGTTAATCCACCGCTGATGTGCTTTTGATCCAGCAAGAGATGCCATGGGGCAAGTGGTTGAAAGGACCCATATGCAGGACCAGGAGCAAATGATGTTAAAAGCACACGTTAGGTTGCTTTTTTCTTTCTTTTCTTTTTTTAGTAAACCTAAAGAAAATGTGGTGTCGTAGCAGGAAATCAACAAAGAAAAGATAAGATATGACTGGGCTGGACTGGACTGGACTATACTGAACATGAGGATATGACACACACACACACACAAGGATATAGCAAAGTATGAACAAAAGACAAGAGTGTAAATACACTGTGGGATAGCTACTAAGTATCTACTTAACTGTTTTCATACTTTCATGCTGCAAACACGGTACATCATGATGTTTTATGGCAGTTGTATTATGGCATGGAAATCCCTATAAGTAAATAAATAAATTAACTAAAAATCATACCAACAATGATTGAAAAGCATTGTATGGATTTGAGCAGCCAACAAAAATATTTCAAAAACTTCAGTTTTAAATAATGTTTTGACTGCCCTGATAGTAATTTCATATAAACATTATTGTCTTTACATAATTTTTGTGAAACTATATAGTGTGAAATGATCTAGTGAACAAACTGTAATTTGGTGTAACAGATCTTCCATTTCAAAATAAGTTCAGTAGCCTTCATCACTGTGCAGGATTTTTGTATTGAAATGGCACTTTTCAGGCCAGACCATGAGCTTTGTTTGAATCCCCAATCAAGCTGTTGCTACGCTAAACTTGGCCATGAGTTTTCATGCCTTACCAGAAAGCAGGTGAGGGTAAAACTAGGAGGAAAACATAACAGAGTGGTTTCAGACAGAACTCCCAGAGGACACCAGCTGTGGTCTCCCAGGTGGAACTAAGTGAAAACTGCTCCAAGGTCTTCCATGGGTGTTAAACCTGTGTTAGCCAACTTATCCCATTACTACTTCTCTAACCTTCGCAAGTGTACTTATTTTTATGGCAGTGGGGTTTTTGTTTTCCTTTTGTGGCAATGGATGACAGAACAACCGTGTGGTTTTGTTTGATAACTCGCGTACCTCTCTGCAAACATATATCAAATGAGGATAGTTTTTACCTGGCTTGCACTGAGACTGTTAAAAAAATGTTGTATGTAAAGATAGTATAACAAGGGAAACCACATAAAATGGTTTTGAACATCCTTTTTTAGGTTTCCTATCTGCTGGCTGAGGGAACATCAGTGCATCTGGATTTGTTGCATCTGATGTTGCTAGCCGCAGTTGTCATCTTCTGGTTAAATGATGTGTGAAAGTGAATATCCATCTTCTGTGATCAAAAGCGTTATGTGATGACAGTACGATACATGCATTATAAACAACCTGGCTGCTTGTGGAAGCAAAAATACCACACTGGGCTCAGAGCCTCAAAGAGAGGAACAAACACAATCAGGTTTTCATTTATGTTCACGGCTCAGCAATACATTTTTTAAAACATTATATATATTTCTTTGTCCAGACTGTCAAATCTTCCCAACAAACAAGAGCACCTTATCTTAAAAAACAACAACAAAAATACTGGTAGCAAGACATAATTAAATTTGTACATAAAATCTTTATGTGTTTCTTCAAAGACCAATCTTGGGTTGTAACCAAGTGGTTTTTGGTAGCAACAAATATTATAGCTCAGTACTTACAGGATATGCGCCTGGTACCTATGAGAACTGGGCTTTATTATGAAGTGACTTCTTATCCAGTACTTACAAGACATGTACCTAGTACTTACAGAGTACATATTCTGTAAGTACTAGTTATGTAACCTATAAGCATCAGGTATTTACCTGGTAAGTATCAAGTACTTACCGTGTCGGTATCAGGTATGTACCCCGTAAGGACCAGCTATGTAACCCATAGGGCCAGGTACTTACCCAGTAAGTACCAAGAATGCACCCTGAAGGTACCAGCTATGTACCCTCTAAGTACCAGATACGTACCTGGTAAAAACTAAGTATGTACTCTGTAAGTACCAGGCTATGTTATGTATTACTACCAAAACCCAGATCATTACAACCCCAGATCACTTTTTGAAAACACATATATTCAGTAGACAGTGTAATTATAGGAGATATTGAAATAAAAGGTTTTTAAAAAATGGTAAAATTTGTTCAGTAGCTGGTGTTAGAATAATTTCCCTGCTGTGTAAAAGGTAGGGGAGCATTAAGCAATGTAACAAGCTTATTTGTGAAAACAGAAGTGGTAATGTGACTGCAAGTCGGAGGAGGGGTTGCGCCATTTAAGTGCACAGCAAGAAATCACTCAGCCTACGTGAATAAGCCTCCAGGCGGCCAACTCAGCTGGGGGGTGGGGAGGGGAGTTTGAGAAACACCATCTCCATTAAAGCCCTCTCAACACCTGTGTGGGTTTCTTAAATTGAAAATGTCCAACTTTGCAGAGCGAAAGAGCACTGCAGGAGGGTGAAGCCGTGCAGACAAATGCCAAGTAAAATGCTGGGATGAAGAAAGCGAGAGATGGACGGAGCAGCCAACAAGAAGTGAGAGCAAAACAGCAAAATGTCTCCTCCTGCTTCCTGTGATTACAGTGCTATTATTTAAATGTCAGTGTCTGTCTGTCTGAGAGTAGGTCTGGTAAAGACTAAATTGATGTGAGCATTGGACAATGTGGTAAAGCCTTCTTTATTTCGATTAATTTAAATAGGAGAAAAAGTGTGTGTTTGTGCCTGCGTGTGTGTGCAATTTATTATAGTAAGCGGGAGGGAGGGAGAGAGTGCTCTTGTCTCAGTCGCCGTGTTGATGCACACAGAACAAGGTTAATTACTTTTCTGACCTTCTCCGGAAGCTTAAAGAAATATTCCAGCCAAAGCCTGAATAGATAGCACAAGCAAAGATGCTGAGTCAATGGCCAAACAGTGAAAAATGAAACACAGCTGAATCTTTTTAAGTGTAACCTTATTTACCTTCACCATTACTTATCAAATGATTCAATAAAACTGCCTGCATTGCTGATTTAATATCAGAAAGAAATTGATTGCTTTTTTTCACCTGCAGCTCTGGCCTTACTTTTTATAAAATGTATACAGAGTAAGAAAAAAAAAATCTGTCTGCTTTATACACTGGGGGGCACAGTGGTGCAGCGGTTTACTCGGTTACATCACAGATTGATCAAGTCTCAGCCAAAGTTTATTCAGTTTCTTTGTGCCTGCAAAGCACACACGCACATTAGGTTACATAGTGATTCTTAATGGATTGGGTGTAATTTTGCTTCTCTGTCTCTATTTGCTGTTAAATAAACTTTGGACTTCTAGCTCATCTCCTGCACCTCCTGCCCAGGAGTGCTTGTGATAAACTCCCTAAAGCACTGCTGAGCAGAATAGGAAGAATGAGTTGAAGGATAAATTCTTTTGGATGTCATGGGTCAGTTTGTATTGTGTGAGCTCTCTGACTTTGAAGCAATGGTTTCGATCTTTTGAAATGGGGTTTTGTGGAAAGTTTGTGAACTAATAATATCTCAGCTGTTGTTGATAACTCTTTGAATGACCTCTGTTTGGAGAAATAGAGTAGGGGTCCTCAAGTGGTAGACTGCGGTCCAGATCCGAAACCAAATGAAGTCATATCTAGACCCAGATCAATTGTGTTTTTTGTTTTTTTTTAAATTGTAAACATTTGTTCACATTCATAGTAAATCATTTTAGGCAGCTCAGCTTTTCCAGCAGTCACTGTAATAATGATAGGTTGCAGAACCATGGAAACTTGGCCAAACGCTGTAACCCACAAGTCAAATGAGAGTATATTTTTAGAGCTCTTTCAAGGCCTGGAAAATAATTTGAAACTAAGTTGAGTAAACAGTGGTGCCCATTACACAAAACTAAATGAACACAAAACATATCAGTTCATGGCTCATCAACCCTGATATTAACCATCTGACCTTTTGCCCCAGGTTCTGAAACACTGCTTACCCAGTCTCAATCAATTCTGAGTTCAGTCATGCAACATTGATAGTTGGCCTGACAAATTATAGTGCACTAATAGTGTCAGGGCATTCTGTGGATCCATGAGCACTTCTGCTTTGTTTGGTTACTGCATATATCCAGATAAAAGCTACTGAAACAATAAATGTTACACTTTAGCAAAGTTCTTGTTTTTAGCAAAACATTTATGTGCTCACCAAGGTCTTTATATTCTGACCAAGCTGTTAGAAATGTTAGTGAAAATCCTTATTTGTAGCACAATGACAGTTTCTAAATGAACAATATTTAGGGGGAAAAAAATCATACTGTTGAGGACATGTACATGTGCTGTTCAGTGAACTGTGGGCTGATGTGCTTTTGTCTCTGTATTTTAAAAATGAGAAAAGAACAAAGACTTGCCCCAATGGCGTATAATCAGTGTAGGTACTGTTTGTACATACATTAAACTATGCTTACATCTTATCCTTTAGACTGCCACTCAACATTTCAACCAAGGATGAAGCAAAATTACTAACAGCAGCTCAGACTCACAAGATACAGTATATTTGAAGGCAGTGCATGACTAAATTGTGAGATGTATTGACAATTAAATGAAACATGGGCTCATTTTATAAACTGGAGAACTGAAGCCACAGTTTACAAAGAAATGCTGCAAATTCCTAAGCTGTTTTTTTTTTCTTGTGGGCAACATTACAAATATTTGATACAAAAGAAAACACAGCTCACAATATGATTTTGCATGCAAACTTCTTGTATTACTAGTATGTAATACATATGTAATAGTATGTCTTTTTTAAGTTAGAAAAAGTGATCAAATATATGTAACTATTACAGAAAGCTTAGTTCAGAGAGGATCTTGTAAAATTTGCTGCTCAAACACAATCAAGTAAAAGCAGGGATAGTATTTACAAATATTAATATATTAGTAATAGATTCATTGATTTGTTTTGGTTTTTATAAGCAGATTACATACTTTCCTTTAAAATGAGAACAGTGTGTCTTTTCCTATTCTGTGTTGGACATCTGGGTCTGTCTTGAAGAATGTTTTTTTTTCCTCTGTCTTAATTTTTGCACTTCATTTTTATAGTTTTCATGTGTTTGAGTAAATTGTTGATGTTGCCACAACAGTTCATAGCTCTCTTAGCAGTTTGTAATGTTTTTTTTACTATAAAAAGTCGTTAATTATCTTCCCACAACTCCTCTTTCTCATAACAAAATGGAAACTGACAGGTCTTTGAATGTGCGAAAAAGAATTTACTATATGCAACACAGTAAATATATGTTATTCTTTTTTCTTTTTTTTTTTAAAAAGATGATTTAACGAATTAGACTTTAGTTGTTTATGGAAAGCGCTGAATATGCTACTTTTTTTGCATTGACTGAAAGTGACTGAATAGAAAAAATAAAATATGATCCTGTTTGGCTAACACTGGGAATGTTATATTCAAAGGGCACCAGGATATGTTATTAGACACTTTGAAAACAGTATGAATCAATGAGATGCCAACCAACTCAATATAAGGACAGGATGTGACCAAAAAAAGTATAACTACAGAGCCACATGTTGCCTCAGACAGAGAATAAATTAGCCTATTGAAAAAATAGGTTAATCAAATATACCTAGAAAAATACATATGTGTTTTGTTTTTAGCTAATACCAGTTAATTACCTAGCTAACTTCACTGAGTGAAGAAGCTGTAATTGTGTTCCGCCACTAAACCTCCAACTGTTCTGTCCCTGAACCTGGTTTTTTAATGTACATCAATCAGTACTTGTTTATTTCCCCTGTCTTTCACTCCTCTGTTGTTCTACTTGCTCACTTGTGCTGAAATGATTCACTTCATATCTTGTTAAAATAGCTGAACAAATTTCATGCATGACTTTAGACTGGAAGCCAATATGTGACAGCACAAAACCAAATTAACGAGCAATAACGAAATAATACCAACGTAAACATTGCTTTAGATATTATCAGTGCTTGGATCAGCCTGTCCATCTGTAATTTTGGCATACACATTAATGGATGTGTCAGGAGCAATGTTGCTTTTTTTTATATTTCTTTTATTTGTTGGTTTTCCTTCAGTTGGAATTTAGATTGTCACTTTATGTGGACCTTATTTGGTCCTAATGCAGCTGCATTATTTGCAAACGACTGTGTTAGCAAATGAAATGGCACCGTTTCCAGCTAGGATTTCTTTAAATTGCTAAATACATTACATTATGTCTTGTTAAAACCGAAAACAGATCCACAAAATTATAAACAAAATGAAGATTATGACTCCACAAGAGAGCATTTGAGCTACAGGTAAACTTAGATTTATATTGAATTAGTATGGCCTGTTTTTTGGTTCAAACACATACCACACCAGCTGGTCTGACAACAGAATTATACTGCACTCAGTTAATTTCACCCATCCTTATAAAAATACAGCCCACAGCACTTTAACACAGTTAAGTGTGATATAGGACAGATAGTGGCCTCAGTTGATGAGCAGCTTTTTAATCATGTCTGCATGTCTAACACTTTTATGATAGCCCTTAAATAGAACTATATTTAGTGAAGGAATGTGATCTCAACATCATCCATTAAAACCAAATTTTAACATCAGTGTGTTTTAAAGTGATTTTCATTGTCAGGCAAAATGATATGAAGTCATCTATCTTCCAGGTTGAACTGAGTTTGGCAGCCACCCGAAATACACCCCACCCCAAAAAAACAAGAAAAAAAACTCAATTTGATCTCCAGGATAAACAAACTCACAACAATTAACAGAGATATAAGGGTTGACAAAATAATTAACAAGGGGCCAGTGTGACTCGGGGGGTGTGGGATTGTGTGCAGTCAACAAAAGACGAATAAACAAATAATCACTTGGGTGGCTGAGCAACATATTAATTGAGTGTTCAGAAGAAAACCTTAGAGGGAATAATCATCTCACTATCTCCCGAAACGCGCACATCTTGTAAAAAATAAACAGCGATTCCCAATTCAGTCCTTAAAAACTTCTCTCTGATGAGAAAACTGAGAAGTAGTCACTGCTCTGATAAAACAACTGATCTCAGTTGTCTTTAATTGCAGTCCTGCAGAGATTATCATAGCTGAAGGGTGTCTTGCTTTAAAAGTTGTGCACAAAAACACAGATTCCTCAGGTATACAGAAAAAAACAGCAGCCTTAAAAAAAACGACCCCTATTTGTTCTAAATTGCTTCAGGCTTTCTCTAGTAATGATAAATAATGATCGTTCTAACCTGAAAATTTTCTTTTCAGGTATAAATCTGTGATTAAAGACGAGTTAAAAGCAGGTCAACATGGCCCCATTTCAGGCTAGTATTGTGTCACTGTAAGTGTAATACTAACATGTGTATTAAACTTTCATTTCAGCCTAAAAAAGGCATCTTTCACGGTGCTTGTACTTTTACATTTACACACAAGCACACACAGACACACAGCTATTGCCTACTGAAACTAAAGCTGGGTATTTATCTGTGTTACCCAGAGGTGAGAGTCAATGGGGGGCAGCTTTTAGCAGCTGCTTGTGTGAGTGTCGTGCTGTCCCTAAGCTGCATCTAGGTAAAAGCACTGAGGAGAAATTGAGGGCGCAAGCACTCCTGCTATTATGGAGAAGGCGTGATACTGGTGACCATTATGATGTCAATAAAATACAAGAAAAAGGTCCACATAATATGTAGGATGAGAAATAATTATAGTTGAAGATTCCTGTGTATGCATATATATATATATATATATATATATATATATATATAAAAATTCCCTTCTCACCCTCCGCGGGTGGTCTTTGTTTCATCCTCTGAGCTCGGGGCCTGGGAGCTTGAGGGTTCTGCGCAGTATCTTGGCTGTGCCTAGTACTGCACATTTCTGGACTGAGATGTCTGATGTTGTTCCTGGG